>NC_053500.1:80989716-81334160 GCF_905171775.1 Rana temporaria | reverse complement strand
GGGTATCTCCTAGGTCCTCCCTGATGGGAGGGTTCCCACCCAGGGGGATTGGTACCCGGTTGGTTGGATACCTCCATCTCAAG
Source organism: Rana temporaria (assembly GCF_905171775.1). Taxonomy (NCBI): domain Eukaryota; kingdom Metazoa; phylum Chordata; class Amphibia; order Anura; family Ranidae; genus Rana; species Rana temporaria. The sequence goes on along the minus strand of NC_053500.1, from coordinate 81,334,077 downwards.
GTGTGATGGTTTATTTAGATCTTCCAGTAGTTTTTTCTGCCAATTGAAGACTACACTGTTCTGGTAGTCTTCCAGATCTCTGTTAAATTTCTTTTTCTTTTTTAACCTCTGATCCCTATCCTCTTTCTCTAAGAGGCTAAGGAGGCTAGAGGATTTAACTTTATATTCCTCGTTGTCCTTAGAGGGGTCTAAACTAGTTTTGATGGATTTAATCTCCTCCTAGGGTATCACATCCAGCCCTTAGAGACAAAGGATGGGGACAAGGGGACTCAAGAGGGCAGGGCTATCACCCTGCTGGCACTAATAACTGGCGCCAGGGACAAATGGGGGATTCTAATTACCCCTCCCCGGTATATTTTCCACCTGAATCAGGACTAGGATGGGATTATAATATACCTACTAGTAATGCCTTTTTCCCTTTGAGTGATAGGGATTGTCCCGATGACTATCACTCTTCTCAGGCCAATCAGTTTTCGGGTTCACATGGAGGACCCTGGTTTGCACCTCCTCCTTATCCACTATACGTTGCCCCTGCCCCTTCGGGGACACCTGTGGGTCCCAGCGGTTCCCAGAACTGGGGTTTTCACAGGCCCAACCAGGGCACAAAAAGGTTGGTCGAAAGAGGCGAGGCATCAGAGGGGGGAGGAGACGCAGGACAACCCAAACGTTCCAAAACGTAGAAGGTAGAGGGATTTTTAATTTGAGTTCCAGGACGTTGACTGACTCTGAGAGGGCGCTTTTAGATAAAGGTCTTAAATTTGCGCCCCCCCAGAGTCTCAACAAATTTGGAACTTATATGGATATCCACAAATTTGTTAGAAAGATCAACATTAAAAGATACATGGTGGGTATCCATTCTGGTAACCAAGCATTTGGAAATGGCTATGTTCATTCTGGCCTCTCCAACGCCTCGCTGTTCAACCCCCCAGGAGGATTGGCACCTTCTCTGAAAGTATTCAGGGATGTCCTTCTGAGGGATTTGGAAGCAATGGATATTAAGAAAGCCAAACTTAACAAAACTCTGCAAGAAGGACTGGATTCTTTATGTACCAATAAGGATTTAATCATAAGACCTGCAGATAAGGGGGGAGGCATTGTTGTGTTAGACAAGGTGGACTATTTGAAAGAAATGCACAATATTGTTGACGACACCAACACATATGCCATCCTGCCTAGTGATCCTAGAAACAAATATAAAAGGGATCTGGAGATTTTGGTAGAGAGGGGAGTTTTTGAGGGGATCCTTACGTTAAAGGAGAAACTTTTCCTTGTACCTAGGGCACCCCGTACTCCGACCATCTACTATCTTCCCAAACTTCACAAGAATCCCGTCTGCCCCCCGGGGGGTCCGATAGTGAGTGGTATAGATTCCATCACGTCCCGGGTGGGCAGATATATTGACTTTTACCTACAGCTTCTGGTTAAAAAAATCCCTTCATATGTTAGGGATTCGAAACACATCATGAACGTCCTATCTGGTATTCCACCCACTGCTAACATGTGGATGGTCACTATTGACGTCAAGTCCCTCTATACCATTATTCCCCACACATTGGGAATAGAAGCAGTCCAATATTTCCTCATAAGAGACTCTGGATTGCCAAGTATCCAGGTGGACTATATTATGGCACTATTAAAATTTGCCGCCAATTCCAATTATTTTTGGTTTGAAAATAAGTTTTATAAACAGGTTACCGGTGTAGCCATGGGAGCCAAATACGCCCCCAGCTTGGCCAATTTATTTATGGCCAAGTGGGAGGAGGATGTCATCCATGTGCGGGATTCTTCCCAGATCGCCCTATGGGCGAGATACATCGATGACATCCTCCTCCTATGGACTGGGTCGTATGAGGACCTGATTAGCTTTATTGCCACTCTCAATTCGAACGAGAGAGGAATAGAGCTAAAACATGAGGCAAGCCAGACTAGTGTCCATTCTTTGGATTTAAATATTGGGATTAAGGAAGGCAGTTTTGTCACGTCCACCTTTTTCAAGGACACAGACCGGAATGCCTTTATCCCCACTGACAGTTGTCACCATGCCCCTTGGATAAAGGGTGTTCCTAAGAGTCAGTACTTAAGGCTGAAACGCAACTGTACTGATCCACAGGATTTTTCTGTTCAAGCCAGAGTACTTACTAACCGCTTCTTAGAGAAGGGTTATACCCAAGATGAATTAGAGAGAACCCTGGATCAAGTTCTTGCCATAGATAGGAAAGATCTGTTGGTGGATAAGAAACCAGATGGGGGCGCCGAATTTTTAAATTGTGCACCCTTTATTACCAATTACTCTGTCCAACATCAGTCAGTTTCGCATTTGATTCAGAAACACTGGCATATTGCAACTAATGATCCTATACTGAAAGGTATCTTGCCAGATAGGCCTAAGGTAATATTTAGGGGACTTCAGTCTTTGAGGAACAAAATTTCATGTAATGTGGTAGACCCCCCGACGGGAAGTAGAGGTTTCTTTGACCAACTCAAGGGATACTACAAATGCAAAAGATGTAGAGTCTGCTCATTGACTACTAATACCAGGAGATGTGTTACAACATTTACTTCTACGGTTTCTAACCAAGAATTTAAAATTCTTCCATGTATAACCTGTGCATCCACTGGGGTGGTTTACTTGATCCAATGCCCGTGCGGCCTACAATATGTAGGCCGGACTAAGAGGTCCTTTCAAGTAAGAGTCAACGAGCACATAACCAATATTTTGGGAGGTTTCAAGGACCACTCAGTATCCAACCATTATAGACTTAAACATAATCGAGACCCGTCTAACACCTTATTCCTAGGGATCGATAAATTCAAACCCCACTGGAGGGGGAGCAACCTAGTGAGGGAAATATCCCAAATGGAGATGGGTTGGATACACCGATTAAAATCATATACTCCGTTTGGTTTAAACATAGACACGGATGTTAACGCTTTTATTAACAATGCATAAACATGTATTCGGTATGAAAGGCACCCTTGGAAGTGGAATAAGAAATAATTTTTCTACACAAAGTTGTTTTGTAAAGTTTTTTTGTCAATTTTGTTCACCGTTTTTCATAAAAGGAAAACAATATCAAATTTATACCATTTAAAAATTTAAGCACATTTTTGGGTAATATATAAAAACACGTTTGGACATCAATTGATAGTCCGAAAAGGGAAGGGTTAAATATATACACAGTAGGAATTTTTGCTATTTATTTATGTTTATATGACCTTTATGGTCAAAAATATAATCTTATTAATAAAAATATATAACTTTTATTCCTTTTTTCACTATAAGTAAACGTAATTGTTTTACACTAAACCACTTTCTAATTATGCTTATCGAGATTTGGATTATCCAGGTTTCTATTCGCGTAACACACTTGTTATAACTTATTTAGTCAATTAAATTTTGAATTTAGCTTTAATTTCCAGTGAGGTCTCACTGGTTCTCTATGCACAAGACACCAGTTTAGGGAGACATTTATAATTATGACCCTAAGTGGTTATAATTTGGAATAGATCACAGAAAGAATTGATTTCATTTCTGGGATGCCTGAAATAATTGGAATATCCATACCTTTATGGGGTTTGGAGCGTTTTTTGGAACCAAATGGGGCCACAGAGGTTTTCACCTCCCAATACCATTTGGATTATTCAGAATGGTTTAAGATGACCTTTGTCTACCTGGGGAGATTGGAATATAGAAGGCTTTAGAGGTGGGAGGAGTCCAGTGCCAGGATGATCTCTCCCCCCCCCCCCAAAACCCCCCCCCTTCGTTTTGCGAGGTTTCCTTTCGAGGAGAGTTTTTATCTGTAAAGTTTATTCGTCCAATTTCCCTAAAAGCCCGGATAGTGGGCAGGAGAGAATAAATGTAATAAATTTATATTTTAAAAATTTTTTTAAATTATAAAGTAATTTAATATATATTTTGTAATGAAGTAATGTAGGAGTTACATTGCCCTAGTTGCGTGGCGCCGCGCTCCTGGTTATGGGCATGTAACCTCATTCAAGATGGCGCTGTCTACATCCACTGGGCTGCCTTTCATAGCGAGTGGGTATGGAACCTTAGTTAAGATAGCGCGGTTGACATCAACCGGGCTGCCTCTTGTTATGAGCGGTGGCTATTTAATGGTGCTTCACTGTCGAGAGCCCAACCCCCATTGATAACGTCACCTGTGACGAAACGCGTCTGGGAGGCTACGTCAGTGACGTCACCACGCTCGGGAGGAAGGGCTCCTGTTTGCCGGCCGGCTTGTTCAATTTTTAACACATGACTGTTTTAAACAACATTGATGTAAGTAGACTACTGTTTTAATAAATCTTGGTACCGTACTGTATTACGCTATATGCGTCTTTTTTTATACATTTCCTCTTATGGAGCGACTGTGATCTTTTGATTGTGACACTGCGGACTCCTGATCTGTGATCCCTGGAGAAATTAAAGGCCGAGGCTGGGCTAAAGCCATCCGCTTTGAGTTCTTACCGTCTGGTAAGAGGCTTTGTTTTTCAGGTGGAGGATTTCACAAACTGCATGCATGTCACTGGGTGTTGGAGGAATTACATCCATCATACATCGTTTTGCCGCACTATATGGAACAAGTGTCTCTGTATCATTGAGTGCCACCCTGCCTCTGCTTTAACAACCATAGACTTTATCCATCGTTATAATCTACTAATAGTGGACTTCATTAATCTATTCTTGGCGCGGCTTTTTGTCTTTTATGTTTATTTGTGTACTTCACACGTTAGCTGCTGCCTTGGTGATCTTTTTGTGTTGTAGCGCAGTTTTTTTTGTTTTTCTTATTTCTGGTCAATGACCGGGCAAGTTTTTGTGATTCGGCACGGCGTCGCTTTAACTGACAATTGCGCAGTCGTGCGACGTGGCTCCCAAACAAAATTGGCAACCTTTTTTTTCCCACAAATAGATTATTAAATGTGCGTGTTTACTTCTGTCTTTAACACCTCCCCTTCAGGCTGGAAAGCATCAGATCAGGGGAAACAAAAAAAAAAAAAGCTCTCATTCCATTGCAGCTTGGTTCCTACATGTGTGATGAACTGAGCATGCTCAAACACTTAGAAAAAAAATATCCTTTCTTTTTAAAGGTGAAAAAACGTTGGATGTCTTGCCTGGCGTCCATCAGCGGCCTTGTCCAGCATAGCGGCCTTGTCCGGCATCCGTCTGCGGCCTTGCGCGGGGATCCGTCCAGCATTGTCGGTGTCCGTCTGCTGTCTTGCCCGGTGTCCATCGGCGGCCTTGCGTGGGGTCCGTCCAGCCTTGTCCATCGGCGGCCTTGTCCGGCGTCCGTCTGTTTGGCGCCTCAGTCAAGCTGTGCAGAGCTGGATTTCCGGTGTGTTCAGCTCCTCTCGCGTGGCTGCGGGCGAGGCCGAGCTCCTCTCGGCTCGGCTCGGTCTTTGTCGGCGGCGCTCTGAGACAGCCGACAAAGACAGAATCAGCGTATAACGCGCACCCACGATTTTCCCCTGATTTTAAGGTGAAAAAAGTGCGCGTTATATGCCGATAAATACGGTACATGCTTGTTTTACACATCTATCTGGTAAGCAGATTGATTGCACTGGGTGTTGGTCTGATTTTGTCTTTGTGCACCCCGAAGCTTGGTGGAAGTTTTCTCATCTTCACTTGGAATTCGTTATCATTTGGACTATTACGTATTTATCAATATTTTCAAGCACTGCACTTTGGACTTTTATTTTTTGTGTTTTATTGATCTACAAACTGTGCTGGCTGCTTTTTTATTTGTATTTCTATTGTTAAAGCAGATATTTATTCACCCTGCTTCACATTTGTATATCCTTAATAGTATCAAAGATGCCAATATCTGCATCTGGGCAGAAGCTCCGTCCTTTTGTGAGGACCCCCGTCTCTGCCTCAGATAGGACTTGGCTGGAAAGATTAACGATATTCAGAGTGTTCTCTACATTCTTTGAGTTCTAACCCAATGGGTTTATTCTATCGTCCCTGGGGGGTGCATAGTGTTTTGGTTGGCTGTACTAAAAAAATAGCTTGCTGGGTTCTAGACCTACAGAAGTCGTAACAGATACTGCAGAAGTGCGAAAGTGAGATACATTAGAGAAAGATGCAGAACTAGATGAAAGTTCACGACCTTGTGCATCGTCTAGTGTTTTTCAACTAGTGTGCCGTGAAGAGTCCCCAGGTGTGCCGTGGCAAAATGACCCCCAATATTGGCAGCTATCTGATGGCCACTTGGTTAATATTTATTATTACAGTGGTGCCGGTCCACTGTGTAAAGCTCACTTCCCGCTGCCACAGGCACTCGGGAAGCTGTGCGAACCTTTCTGACCGCGTCTTGCCAACCGATTACGTCATCGGTTGCTATGGGAGGGTCGGGCGCACGCTGCACGCACTGATATCTGTGACATGTGAGCCTCGGGAATAGATGCTGGCTGGCGCGCGTTTCCCTGAGGGGAGGAGAAGAACAACACCACGAGTAGGAAACAAAACAGCGAGGAGACACAGGTACAGTACTTGTAGTAGATGAGCCATGAAGCTCATTGCATGGAGGAAGAGAGGGATCCTTTAATATCATGTCTCCCTCCTGACACCTCCATTGCCCACTCCGCTCTCCTCTTGTGACCCTGTCAGTCAGACTCCTCTGATGGAGAGAGAGATCCAGTGCACGTTTTATCTGATAGAGCCAGCCAAGACAAAGAATTATCTGTAAACTCAAAACAGCAGGTTATGTCCACCTGGAGTGTGTCTGCCACCTTGGCATTCCCTACACCTGTCATTTTCAATGTATGATTAGTTTTTATTGCAGGCATGGTGTTTCTAAAAATAAAAAATAAACTATATAACACTTGTTGGCACTTTCATTGCCTCACTTTTCATTGCAAGCATGGTGAATTTTTTAAATGCAATATAATATACATGGGCTATATGGGTTATTTTTGATGATGATAACTGTATACTTCAATCCTGCAGTTTGGCCGCAGCTCAGATGTAGCGAAGGGTACCTGCGGTTTTCATGTATTTTTTTATTGACTTCTATTATGTCCCTTATTTTTGGTGTGCTTTCAGAAAATGTATCAAAAATGTACTACATAATAGAAGTTTATGAGAAACCACATGAAAACCGCAGGTATCCTGCGCTGCGGCCAAACTGCAGTATTGAAGTTTACAGTTATCATTATCAATAATAACCCACATAGCCCATGTATATTATATAAAAAATAAATAAAATCACCATGCTTGCAATGGAATTAGTCAATGTGAAAGTGCCCTAAAATGAAAATATCAGCCATAACCTTGGTATTGTTTTTTTTACAACCAGTGGCTGGCTTTCTCATGAAAGCGTTCCGAGTGGTTTTGAGCCACTGGAACGCTTTCAAAAGCGGCGGGATGGGATGTCCCCCCTCTTCCACGTCTTGCCTGAGAAACAATCCAAAAGGGACGGTGAAAAAAAAAGTTTAATAAATAAGACAAGGTGTTTTAAGGTGTTGCTTATGGAGATTTTGAAGTTCCAAAGTTTGTCATCATTCCACGAGTGTGCGCAATTTTAAAGCATGACATGTTAGGTATCTATTTACCCGCCATAACATCATCTTTCACACTATACCCACAAATTGGGGTATTATATTGTGTTTTGTTTTAATTAATTGAACCACTGTGCAAATAGCAAGTGGCATAATTTTTTTTTTCCACATTATTGGTGTGCCTCGAGATTCTGACAGATTTAAAAGGGTGCCTTGGTTGAAAAAAGGTTGAAAAACACTGGTCTACCACCAAAGATACATCATTGTTGTGACCAGATAGATGTTGTTCAATTGTGCATTTGTTGTGCGTTTGTGCTATCTCATCACCTAGAGGATGTTGTTTATTCTTCCGTGACTGATTGTGCCAGGAGTGACCTTGAGAAAAAGTGGAAGTGTTAGATGAAGCATGTAAAGAATTAGACTGTACATCATCCAGTAATTCATTTTTGTATCGTGGCCTAGTTTGTCTATGCGGTTTGTTCCATTTATATGCTCTATGATCCTGAAAGGCTATTTTGTCCCTACTGGATTTTTTTCTTTCCTGATTAATATTCCTCTTGTGAAATGTTCTATGTGGTCCTTTAATTCTTTCTCATAAGCTGAGAAATTGTAATGTTTTTTTTTTAAGAGGGATCAATTTAGAGTTGATCTCATCAATTTGTTGATCTAGTGCTTTTAACCGGTTCCCATTAATTCTTAATTGTTTGGCTCAGAGGGGGAATAATTATAATGACAATGGGTTAAAAAATTAAAGAGAAAATAAGATAAAGAGATCAAATCTTTGTAAATATCAAATACTATAGATATACACAAAGAAAAAAAAATACAGCAAAGCGAGGGACAGGTATTTACTACAAAAAAGCTACTAGAGCTGGTTACGTATTGCCCAGTGCCATCATTGGATAAATATACAAAAGACAATCCCTCTTGGGAGTGGAAGTATGCTGGCACTAACACAAATACATAATATATATTGTGTCAACCATAATACAAAAGTAATATAAAGAGATTTAAAAAATAAAACAAAAAATACCATTTATTGGTACAAAGTAAAAAAAAAGACATCCTGGAAAAAGTGTCCCAATATACAATGAACAGCAATGTAAGGGTACACACATACAAGCACAAAAAAATATAAAACGTAGAAAGTGAGTATAAAACGTTTCAAAAATTAATATCATATGATTCAACATCTCGTTTAAAGCGGGGGTTCACCCTTAGAGGGCACTTTTCCCCCTTAGATTCCTGCTCGTTTTTACTAGGGGAATCGGCTATTTATTTTAAAATATGTGCAGTACTTACCCGTTTACGAGATGCATCCTCTCCGTCGCGTCCGGGTATGGGCTTCGGGAATGGGCGTTCCTTCTTGAATGACAGGCTTCCGAGAGGCTTCCGACGGTCGCATCCATCGCGTCACGATTTTCCGAAAGAAGCCGAACGTCGGTGCGCAGGCGCAGTATAGAGCCGCACCGACGTTCGGCTTCTTTCGGCTACGAGTGACGCGATGGATGCGACCGTCGGAAGCCTCTCGGAAGGCTGTCAATCAAGAAGGAACGCTCGCTCCCGAAGACCCATACCCGGAAGCGACGGAAGAAGATGCAGCTCGAAAACGGGTAAGTACTGCTCATATTTTAAAATAAATAGCCGATTCCCCTAGTAAAAACGAGCAGGAAGCTAAGGGGAGAAAATTTTTTTTTTTACAAATGGGTGAACTCCCGCTTTAAGGGAAGAGGGTGGTATTGCCTAAATCAATTGCGGCATCTAAAAACTGAAGTGACAAGTGCACTTATCACCAGGAGGCAGCCCATGCCACAGATGTTCATCTGCTGAGGTCTCATGATCAGGACCAACAGTGCAAATTCTCAGTAGGTTGTAGATATGGCAGAGCCAGCTGATAAGATATAAATGTTGGGTAAGTATGTAAGAAACCACTTATCTCACAGAAAAAGGGGGGAGAGCTATTATAGAAAATATACACATCTTACTTGGACAACGGTGGGAGAATTTATTTTTGGCATTAATAGATTGCCAGCCTGTCCATGTACCCACTCAGGTAGTCAAGAATTAGGGATTGAGAAATCAGGTCCAAGCCCTCTCAAAATTGAGGATTGCGGGCTCTAAATGGAGTATAGCCTTTCATGCCTGGGTGTGTCTCATCTGCCCGACACAATGGGGCCGCCTTCCCTTTCATGGGAGCAGCTGCCCCTTTTTTTGCTTGGCCACGCTCTCCACCAGCCCTGGCCGTCCCAGTGACTGGCTTCCCCCCGCACCGGACTGTGTGGTGGTGGCCCCATCCATCTATCTGTTCTTGCGGCTGCATTCCATCTGCCTCATAGCACGGTCTGGGTACTTCAGCCTCGCTCTGATGGCCCAGCAGCTGTCTTTCTCTATGAAATGGGGTGATTAAACTTGTTTGTGAGGGCTGCACACCACTCATTAAAATTTTCAGCTATGCCTACTGTGTTTTTTTTTTTTTTTGGATCCAACAAAATTTTATTTCGTTTGCAGAGGTACAAAGTATGCAAGGTCCCCTTGACATTGCGGGGACAAAATAATAACAAAGGTTAAAACAACCAACACTCATTGAGTATCCATAGACATGCCTACTGTGGTTTAAACACACTTCAAAGCAACTGCAGGTTTGCTTGCAGTGTCTTCCAAACACTTGGTCACCACTGCAAGCTGCTCCTTGAGCTTAGTTTGGGTATACCCCTTAACCACTTCATTCAGTTCATCACGAGCACTATCCTGCAAACCATTCTCTCCACCATGTTTTCCATTTATTTTCCTCTTTCTCTGCTGTGTGATTATTGGACATGCCTGAAACTCATCCAAATCATCACTATCATCAGAATAGGACACATACTCATCATCTGAAGACTGGAGCGTGTCTTCCGTATTCCATATGGGATCTGCAGTCATCGCTCTCACTTTACTTACAGGCACTGGTTTTCTGCCTTTTGTTGATCTCCTGCAGTCATTTTCCGTACCGCTAGACTTGTGCACTCCTCCTCTAGGTCAACCACTCGACATGCATTACTGCACATACATTATTTGGTCATAACCAACATATATTTCACTTCCTGCAACTTTCTCGAGCGCTTTATTCTTCTGCAACCTTGCAACAAAGGGTCTGCACGACTAACCACCCAGTAGTGGCACCGGATTTTCCACTCCTTAGAATATATGCTCAAATCTAAAAGCAAAGCCTGCACACCATGGTCACTACCAAGGTCTGGATAGATTGGAGCAGTATATTTAATCAATTCCTCTGCAATGGGTTTCCAGCACCCAGTTCCCATGTTGGAATTTCCCCATACTTAGAAACTTATTCCTTCCCTCCTGCGCTCTTGCTTTTTCTAAACAGAGTATGCATCTCTACTCTGTGGGGAGCACAAATGCAAAAAAACAAACGCAACCTATATGTATTGTCCTGGCTCAAAGTGACTGTGCTATTGGCTTTTTCACTAAACTGCTGACTCAGTTTAGAAGCAATTTAATGAATAGTAAATAACTAAATAACCAGTACAACAATGCCACAGGTAGGGATATATTCACTAGAATTAAAAAAACTGCACACCCCAAATAATTGAAAAAATGGAAGGATCCCCCCCAAGGTTTTTTTTTAGCAGCTAGGTATTCTAATCACGAAAGTTTATATAGTTTATAATATTTTAAAATCCTTACTTTACAAAATTAGTACAAGAATGGAAATAGGATTTAAAATATGCCTTCTTGCTACAGGTATGTACAATCATGTTCCATTACAGCTGTCAATTATTACACTATACAACTATAAATTGACAGTACATTACAAGAATGATATCCACACGAACAACCAACGCGTTTCAACTGTATTCGGTCATAGTCTTCTTCAGGTTTTTTTTGGGCTGTAAAAATATATATCAAAACATCCATATGTTCAATACCTTATATTCTGTTAGCATTTGTGCATGTGATATATTTAATAAATTGGTAATTACTGCTCAAGAATTGGAACTCTATTCTATGGCCATTAATTGTTTAAAAAGATTCCAGCGGTCCAAAAATCTCCACACGCCATCCTAACCTCCTCAAGGAGGAAGCCCGGGTCCAGAAGGCTTGCAAAGAGCCACACATGTGGACCCTCCTGGCATGGGGAAATATACAGCACCTGTAATGTTTTACAATAATCTCAATGAATTAATCAATGAATTGGTAAAAGTGTAGTAAAATAAAAAATATCACTTTGTCTATTTGCAGTACTAGAGGAACATGCTGAGTCTGTTATGTCCATATATACTTGTTTTTTTGGAATTTTTTATTTATAGGATACAATTTTGTTTTTGATTCAAGTATTAGTTGTTCTTGAATAAGAATCAAATTGGAAATATTTATAATTTTTGGTTAAGTACTATTGGAATTTCAAATATAAAATTATAAATTAGTGTCTATTTTTAGGGGGGGGGTTGAAGGGTTAAGTGTATGGATTGGGGGTGGGAAGTGTGTGTGAATAAAAAAAAAAAAAAAAGGATGATTATATAGAAGGAGTGAAAATAAGTGCAATGAGAGTTACATAGTTACATAGTTAGTCAGGTTGAAAAAAGACACAAGTCCATCCAGTTCAACCACAAAAAAAATAAACAAACAAAATAAAAAAACATAGTACAATCCCATACATCCAACTCCATACCCATGACGATAAGTGCCATGTATATCTAAATGGATGCTAATGTGTGAAAAGTGAGTGAACGAAATATGTGAAAAAAAGAGAAAAATTTAAAATTATTATGATATAATATGTAAATGTATATATATATATATATATATATATATATATATATATATATATATATATATATATATATATATATATATATATATATATAATAAAATAAACAAAGGAGGTTTCCTCCTTATAGTAAAGGAAATATACAAATATAATGCATATGCATATTATATTATATCTGATTGGTAGGCAGAGATGTTGCAACCACATGTTTTTTGTATACTTAACATGATGAGCCACACCCAATAAAATGAGTCTCTGCTCTTCAAAATCCATTTTTTTGTCTTAACTGTAGGACTTCCAGTGCCCTGAGTCAAAGTTAGGTGAGGGGGAGATTGACGGTAAGTTTTTACCCCTTCAACTCTTATTCCCAATATCCCAAAAAGTCAAATAATACTTAGCTCTGGTAGTTGTCAACAACATACACTGTATATCTGGATAAATAGGAACAGGACAATGAGTGGTCTTTCCACAGCTCAAAAAAATATCAGCAAGACATGCCTGCACTTCTCCCCAAAACCCACATGGTCAATTAAATATGTGGCAGCCATCTTTTAACACACAATGTCAGCTTGCTCACTAAACCACCTGTGGGTGTGAGATATTATTACACACGTATGGGGACATTTGTCATGAACCAGTTAAAAATATCCACAAATGATACAGGCAGATTAGCCACATTCAAGATGATAAAACTAACCAAAATATTATACATATTTAGGACCCTTACCATTCCTATAAAACCTGAAAATCTCAGCTCCCCAACAGTCCTCCTCAAAAACGTAATTTGGCAAAACAAACATGCTAGATGCTCATATAACCACCTAATTAAACACAGGAAGGCTGAAGGCATAGGCTTTGTGGATATAAGGGATTAATTCCACTCAACTATACTCACTCAACTAAAGCACTGGTTCAATCCCTCTTTGGAAATCCTTTGGCAGATATACGGTAGAATCTAAAATAATTCATACCAAAGAACTTAAATCGCTTCTAATAGCTGATTTATGGTCGCCTCTACCCCTCTCAAGCTTCTCCCCTACCATATAGTATGAGTATAGTGTAGTGTTAGGCCTCGTACACACGATCGGTTAACCAGAGGATAACGGTCTGACGATCGTGTGTAGGCCTCATAGGTTATTTAACCATCGGTTAAAAAAAAGCCAACTTGCTTTAAATTTTAACCTATTGATTGCTAATCGATAGGTCAAAACCGATCGTTAGTGCGCACAATCATCGGTTAAAAATCCACGCATGCTCAGACTAAATTAGGGGACGGGAGCGCTCGTTCTTGTAAAACTCACGTTCATTTTGGAGATGGCACATTCTACATTTTTAGAATTAGGCCCCTTTCACATTGAGGAGTTTTTCAGGCGGTAAAGCGCTAAAAATAGCGCTGCTATCCCGCCTGAAAAACTCCTGCACTGCAGACTCAATGTGAAAGCCCGAGGGCTTTCACACTGAGGCGATGCGCTGGCGGGAGACAAAAAAATCTCCTGTCAGCAGCATCTTTGGAGCGGTGAGAGGAGCGGCATGTATACCGCTCCTTCACCGTTCCTTCCCATTGAAAACAATGGGAACCGCGGCAATACCGCCCGCAATGCGCCTCTATAGAGGCGCATTGCGGGCGATATTAACTCTTTATCGGCCGCTAGCGGGGGTTAATACCGCACCGCTAGCGGCCGAATCCCGTGGTAATCCCGGCGGTATAGCGCCGCTATATTTAGCGGCGTTATACCGCAACCGCAGCTCCTGCCTCAGTCTGAAAGGGGCCTTAGTGCCTCGTTTATTGTGGAGTACAAAAAATGATTTTGGAGATCTGGCTTTCTAAAAAAAAAAAAAAAAAGTCAGTATGGGAGAACTCTGTCTAAATAGCATCAGCAAAACAACGTGTTTATGAAAACCTTTGTAGTTGAAATAGTATGACCCCGAACAGGGTGGCGGCACTATGCAGACGTGTTTCCCGTCTATTGCCCCTCCGCAGTTTGGGAAGTTCCACCGCTGGGCAAATTGGGAAGCCACAGTCTGCCATTCCTTTGGCGTGGAGGGAAACTGTGGGGTCAAACAAAAAAAAAATTAGTACTTTGGCACATTGCAAACACAATTAAAAAAAAGACATCCTTGTCCAACATCAGTATAACATTTATTATTGGAGTGAGTATTTCATGGCAAAAAAAAGGCCCACTTATCAGACTCCTTACCCCTCTGATGGGCCATTAAACCTATTTAGGGGGGGGGTTCTAGCTGAGTTTAGGCCCATAAACATGTAACACTCTGCCTAGATTGAATGAGAAAAAATACATTGGAACACATTTTAAGGGGGGGGGGGGCAGAACTACAATGGAGCATACAAAAATCAGGTTGTAAACAGACTAGGCTAGGTGAGTTTGGGCCTAGGATAGCATGCTGGACAGGTTAGTGAAGGGAAAGATGCATGTAGGCCAAAAAAGGACCATTCAAAGCTTACAACATGCATGGGGACAAAGGGGACATTTACAGCATATTACAATCATGGTATTTAGGGAATAATGCAAGAAATAAAAGACATTAGCATACATTAAAGACATAGATTGTGATGTTAAAGGAGGAAACTTACCTTAATATACTTCTCCTGCATGACTTGTATGATGGCAGAACACGTCTCCGGTATGATGATCCCAAGCGCCTGGAAGGAGATGCCTGTCGAGAACTTGGGGTCCTGCAGGCTCCTCCCAGTCGCCAGGTACCGCAACGTGGCAATAAGCCTCTGCTCGGCCGTGATGGCTTGGCGCATCACAGTGTCCTGCCTCGTTATAAAGGGGGACAGAAGATCCAATAGACGGTGGAAAACGGGGTCTGTCATACGGAGAAAGTTCCTGAAGTCCTCAGGATTATTCTCCTGGATTTCTCTAAGCAGAGGCATATGAGAGAATTGGTCATGCTTGTGCAACCAATTCTTGGCCCATGAACTCCTCCTCGCCCTGTTCACGGCCACAGATCTAGCAACAATATGAACTGCAGAAGACAGCCCATACGCAGCACGAACTCGAGCATGAGAACGCGCCTCCAACATGGCTTCAAACTGGTCGGCTGGTCAGAACGCACTTGAAACAGAAAGCACCCCAAAGACAGAAAGACCTGTAAAGAACGCACTTGGAAAAACAGATACGAGCGGACAGGAAGGCACTGCAAAACAGAAACAACCTGACTGCAAGCACTGAATGCCAAATACGAACCCACAAGAACAAACTGAACCCGAGAATACGATCTGCAAAGCACGGAGACTGAAAAGCGCGAATCGGCTCTAACCAAACTTTCACTAACACGCGGTAACACGGAATCAGCAAAAGCAGCGTCAAGGGTGGCGCCAAAGGCTTTGGCCTTCCCCTTTATAGTGCCATTGTACGTGGTTTACGTGTCCGCGCTCTGAAACGATCAGTTATTTAACCGATGGTGTGTAGGTGCGACGGACCATCAGGCAGCTTCATCGGTTAACCTATGACAACGGTCCTTCAGACCGTTCTCATCGGATGGACTGATCGTGTTGTGTACGAGGCTTTCGTGTAGTGGATTACAGTGTGTAACATAGCATCACATAACATTTAGTGCTGTATACAGTGCTGTATACCCCTTTTTATTTGGTTGCTGCAACAAAAAAAAAATCTTTACCGTGACTGCCCCCTTTTTTTTTAATGTCACTCAAATTTTTCTGACTGCGACGCTTTTTTTTAAATAGTTTTTACATTTCTGTCAGTGGCAGTCCTCAATTTAAAGTTCACCAAACACTACTTTTCATTGAATAAAATGCATCCAATTACACATTTCCCAGTATCTATTAAATTTGGGTGATAAGCCCCCATATAATGTCTAGCCAACAAGGAGAGGCAGACATTCCCATGCCACTATGAGGGGGTCAGCAGCGGCTGTGTCCACAGGCAAATGTGGATGGGTCTATCCTCAGGCAGGGCATGTTTTTCTCTGTTTAGTGATGTTTGTTGGAGATACAACTTTCAGCTTAGCCTATTGACTGCAGTTCACAAACAGGACACTAGATGTCGCTAATGCTCAGTGAAATGTTATGCTTTTTTTATGATGTGTTGTATTTCCTGTACATTGTGCTGTACTTGTTGGTTACTTGTGTTTCTTGCCATGTGAGGGGACATCTTTGCTATTGTGGTTATGTTACAATAAAGAAGCCAGTTCCTGTTACTCCACAACGTCTGATCTGAATCGACTCCGCAGCACCCAGCACTCTGCAACAGGTTATGGGCCCAGTGTCTGGATAAAGTCTTATGACTAGGTGCGGCCCAGGCAGAACAAAGCCTCGAACGGGAGACAGTATGGCTGATGCGGAGATCAACGTAAGGAAGTTTTCCAGTGACATCTCCTATAGACTGTTCATTTATAAAGGAGGGAAAAATGGCCAGAAACTCAGAGCTTAAACTCCAGGGCCGGCCTTAGGTATTCAGGCGCCCTGTGCGAGCTAATCCTGTGGCGCCCCCCCCATCTTCACCCCTCGCCCCCTGGTCACCTAAACATACCCAAAGAAGAAAAAATATTTATAACAAATAATAATTGTATTTCCTTTCCTCTCCCCTTCTGTGTGTAGGCTGGCTATAAAAAGTAAATATTTTTTATTTTTATCTGAAAAAGTAGATGCATGCAGGGCCAGGGGCTCAGTGTGACTTATCTTCCGGTGGACGGTGCGGCTTTGCATTTAAAAATGGCGCCGCCCGGCACTTAGACACCACTGCGCATGCGCCCACTGCCCCAGAATAGCCGAGTGTTTTTGGGCTTTCCCGAGCAGCGGCGGTGCATGCGTTGTGTGCCTGTCGGGGCCAGCAGCAGCCATTTTTTTTTCAGGTGCCGCAGCCGATGCATTGCTCTTCACCCTGTCCCAGGGCAGGGGGACCTGGCAGCGCCTGCTGCTGTGATTCGTAGGAGTCGGACTCCTCTGATGATTATGTGAGTAACTGACTGCTACTCACATTCTGCGAGCTGTGATGGCCGCACCGCGCCCCTTTTGCCCATGGCGCCCTGTGCAGCCGCACAGCTCGCACACCCCAAAGGCCGGCCCTGTTAAACTCTCAGTGGCCAAGCTGAACAATGACAATTATCAGCTATGGAAGTTTAAAGTGGAAATGCTATTATCTAGAGACGACTTGTGGGAGGTTACCACCACAGAGAGGCCACAGGATAATGATCAGGACTGGGCCAAGAAAAACAGACAGGCACGGGCCACCATAAGCTTACTAGTGGAGGATGATGAGCTCATTCATATACCCCATGAGGACACAGCGAAAGGCATGTGGGACGTACTGAAAAGACTGCATGAAAGATCCAGTTTAAACAGCAAGCTGTTTCTGCTGCGAAAACTTTACAAAATGAGACTTAGAAAAGAACAGGACATGCAGGAGCATATAAACGCAATGCTGGAAGCGATTGCACAACTCAGATCGAATTGGGGAGAATATAACAGACAGTCACACTGCAGCCATGTTGTTATGCAGTTTACCCGATACTTATACTGCACTAATCAATGCACTGGAAATACGACCTGAGACAGATCTTACGCTAGCATTTGTAAAAACCAGGCTCATTGATGTGTATTAGAGAAGAAAGGAATTAGTGCATGGCTCCACAGAAACCGACACCAGAACCGCTCTTAAAGCTTCAGACGCAAGGTTACACAGGAAAAAGACCAGAGTGTGTTTCAGATGCCACACACAGGGACACATAAAGAAAGACTGTACATATGGAAAGCAGAGCAAATGAGACAACATCCCTTTTATGCTAAACAAAAGGTCAAAGCCACAATCAATGATCCATGGGCAGGAAACTGGAATGCCACATTTAAAGCGACAGGCAACTATAAATGTCAAGGCTGGTGCATCGATTCGGGGGCAACCAGTCACATGACGAGTGACAGAAGTTTTTTCACAGAACTTGATCTGAACAACAAAGAAACGATTTATCTTGCAGATGGAAGCAAAATACATGCAGAAGCATATGGGCATGGAACCCATATGTCCTGATGATTCGGGACACAATTTAGCCATACCAGTAAAAGTTGTGCTTTATGTTCCTAATTAGTGTTGAGCAGAATATGCCATATTCGATTTCGCGATATATCTCGAATATATATTCGAATATTCGAGATATATTCGCTAAATTCGAATATTCGTGATATTTTATCGAAATTAATTGATTGCGATTTTTCGCTAATGCGAATGCGAAAATAATTGCGATTTTTTGATAACTGCGGTAGGAGCGCTCTGATTGGCTTAGAATATTCGTGATATTTTATCGAAATATCGCAACATGCGAATGCGATATTTATTGCGGAATTTCGAGATATGCTGGAGGAGCGCTCTGATTGGCTCAGAATATTCGTGATATTTTATCGAAATATCGCAACATGCGAATGCGATATTTATTGCGGAATTTCGAGATATGCTGGAGGAGCGCTCTGATTGGCTCAGAATATTCGTGATATTTTATCGAAATATCGCAACATGCGAATGCGATATTTATTGCGCAATTTCGAGATATGCTGGAGGAGCGCTCTGATTGGCTCAGAATATTCGTGATATTTTATCGAAATATCGCAACATGCGAATGCGATATTTATTGCGCAATTTCGAGATATGCTGGAGGAGCGCTCTGATTGGCTCAGAATATTCCTGATATTTTATCGAAATATCGCAACATGCGAATGCGAAATTGATTGCAGATATTTCGAAAACTGCTGTAGCAGCACTCTGAAATCGAATATGTATGATATTTTAACCAAAAAACATATTGCGATTGCGATTTTTCGATCGCGCATGCGCAATTGCGCGAACAACACGCGACCATTTCCTGGAGCCTTGCCAGTTTCCAACTTATGATCGCAGCGCAATCACACAGCAACATGGTTGGAAGCAATTTCACTAAGTCTGAGGAAAAGTTGCTGATTTGTGTAAGTATTTTGACCACTGTTATTTCATCATCTTCAACTGCATTTTAGTCTAGTTTAAAAGTTAGTATATATGATCAGATATTAGTATTTCACAAAAAATGTGTCTCCTGCTTTTACAAAACTACAAGTCCCAGCATGCCTGGACAGCTGCAGACACCCTGGTTGGCAAATGTGTATTTAGGCACTTTTCCTTGTTATTTAGCATAATGAATTTAACATTTTTTTGGACATAGGACGTATGCGAACGTCCTGACTTCAGTGTCCTCAAGGCCCAAGGACGTTCGAATACATATTGCCCTTTAGATGTTGCAGAACTACAACTTCCAGCATGCCTGGGAATGCTGGCACTTCTAGTATTGTAAGTTCTGCAGGCCCCCATTTTTCAGGCCTTTATGCACGGGTCTCTAAACTGTGGCACCCTAGATGCAGCAAAAGTAAAATTCTTAGCATGCACTGACAGACCGTGGCTGATGGGAGTAGTAGTTTTGCAACAGCTGGAGGTGGACTGGTCTTGAAACCCAGAGTTAGGTAACAAACCCGTAGTGTTTTGCAACCATCCTGCCTCCAGCTGTTTTTTTCCTGTTGAAAAGCCTGTGGCGTGCAAAACACAACCCAAAAACTCCACCCGGTGCAAGGAAAAATTTGCACACACCTAAAGAGTGACATCACAAAAAACTGCGGCGGTTGCATACGTCAGTGGTCCTCCGAAAAGGTCCCGTCTCTGACCCCCCGGGGCGTTAGGCTCCTGACAGGGAAAAGAGTTACTGTGGTCCATACAGCCGAAGCCATATGGACCCATCTCGGTCCAAGCAGCGCAATCAACACGCGAACAACACGCGACCATTTCCTGGACCCTTGCCAGTTTCCAACTTTTTGATCGCAACGCAATCGCAGAGCAAGATGGTTGGAAGTAATTTCACTGTATCTGAGGAAAATTTGCTGATTTGTGTAAGTATTTCGACCACTGTTATTTCATTATCTTCAACTGCATTTTAGTCTAGTTTAAAAGTTAGTATATATGATCAGATATTAGTATTTCACAAAAAATGTGTCTCCTGCTTTTACAAAACTACAAGTCCCAGCATGCCTGGACAGCTGCAGACACCCTGGTTGGCAAATGTGTATTTAGGCACTTTTCCTTGTTATTTAGCATAATGAATTTAACATTTTTTTGGACATAGGACGTATGCGAACGTCCTGACTTCAGTGTCCTCAAGGCCCAAGGACGTTCGAATACATATTGCCCTTTAGATGTTGCAGAACTACAACTTCCAGCATGCCTGGGAATGCTGGCACTTCTAGTATTGTAAGTTCTGCAGGCCCCCATTTTTCAGGCCTTTATGCACGGGTCTCTAAACTGTGGCACCCTAGATGCAGCAAATGTAAAATTCTTAGCATGCACTGACAGACCGTGGCTGATGGGAGTAGTAGTTTTGCAACAGCTGGAGGTGGACTGGTCTTGAAACCCAGAGTTAGGTAACAAACCCGTAGTGTTTTGCAACCATTCTGCCTCCAGCTGTTTTTTTCCTGTTGAAAAGCCTGTGGCGTGCAAAACACAACCCAAAAACTCCACCCGGATGCAGTGAAAAATGTGCACACACCTAAAGAGTGACATCACAAAAAACTGTGACGGGTACATACGTCAGTGGCCCTCCGAAAAGGTCCCGTCTCTGACCCCCGGGGCGTTAGGCTCCTGACAGGGAAAAGAGTTAGCAACGCATATCTTCCCTATACGTGTATCCTGTGTTGTTAATAATATATTCATAATTATGCAAATGATAATGGCTGCTATATTTATGCAAAAAAGGTGGCGACCGAAATGGCAGGATATAAAATCTGTCATGTTACCTCTGTCATTGATTAATAAGGCGAGAATGCTTCCAATTGTTGAATAGCATACATTTACGTCATATATCCATAAGGCTGTCAACAGAAGTATTACAATATACTTTGTTCTTCATCTTGCAGAAGTTCCTGGAAACAGGATACGATAAGCTGCGGAGGCAGCCAGAGAAAAGGGCTGTGGTCAGCGCCCTAATCGCTGACTTTGGCGGCCAACACGACCACAATGCAATTGTGAAGAAGTGGTCTGACCTGAAGAGGCGCCAAATGGATCAGGTCAGACGTCTTCGGGCTAAATATCATCCAGGTAAGTTATTGTTGACAGTTATGTTTTTTTTTTAAAAAGTGTATTTTGTGCGTGAACTCGAAAGAGAGAGGAGCCGGCCTGCAGGAGTTGGGAGGCCTCCCCCAGAGGCAATCTGCCACCTTTCTCCATGCCCCGGTTGGCAATGGCGGGTGTGAGGGGGTCCTCCCAACCCAACCTCGCATAGCACACCCACCAGGGGCGGGGCTGAGACCACCAAACTCAATTCACAGGTAGCCGAGAGCGGGATCCGAACCCCTAGCTGCAGAGGTGAATCACTTGTCAGTGCAGTGGCAATCGCGTGGAGCCACCGCAGCTCCTTTGGTGACAGTTATGTAAGGTCATATGTAATTCATGTAAGGTCAGATGTTGTTAACCAAGATGCCATGTTGTGCTAACATATATCACCACCAGCCAAGGTATTCATAGTACTGTTGAAAAAAGACATGGGACAGCAGACAGGAACACAGAAGTTATGTGGGAACATACTTTTCCCATTGCTTTGCATGGGACTTTAAAGAAAAACCCCGACCATGGCAAGTGGGGGTGGGTAAGGTTTAAACCACCTATCCTATGTTTGTGGCTGACATATAAGTAACCTGTGTGCCAAGTTTCATATAAATATCTTTAGCCGTTTGTACGTGATGCTGGAACATACATACATACATACATACATACATTTATGCACACACACACGTTGAGTTTTATATATATAGATTACCACTAAATTCCTGTGTTAGGAGTGGGGTTGTTATAGTAATCCCGTGTGCTCCATCAGGCCCTTTTTTTAACATGAGATCGTCTGAACAAAACAAAGGAGACAAAAACAGCTCATTTTAACATGGTGGCATCCCAGCTCACGCTCAGTCCCCTGTAGTGCCCACAAGACCCTTTAATATAACATTGTCCCATTGGTTAACTGTCTATATAAATCAATTTGTATTCATATACAATACAGCAGAGTACACAGAATTTGCATACGTCATTAGAAAACATTTTTATAATATATGAACATTGTGTTATTATAGGAGCTCCAATGCCAGTTGTGCGCGCCAAGCGCAGAAGGCGCCAGGCCGATGAGGAGGAGGAGGAGGATGCGGCAGAGGAGGATGCGGCAGAGGAGGAGATGGATGAGGAGGAGCAGCCAGGGCCCTCCCACTCCCCAACCCCAGCTCCTGTTGAGGAGCAAGCTGAGGAGCTTCCCCCCCCCACCACCCCAACTTCTCAAGCAGAAGAGCAGGAGGAAGACAGCGGTCCTGTGAGCCTCGTTCAGGAAGGTAAATATGTGCACAATGATTAATAACATTTCAACAACAAAATGTAGATATAAAAATGGACAACATATAAAGCGCACCTGTCAGATTGTAGAACCATAATATGGTATTGATGCTAGAAGTATACAGGTAGTGCATAATTATTAGGCAAGTTGTATTTTTTGAGGATTCATTTTATTATTGAACAACAACCATGTTCTCAATGAACCCCAAAAACTCATTAATATCAAAGCTGAATTTTTTTGGAAGTAGTTTTTAGTTTGTTTTTAGTGTTAGTTATTTTCGGGGGATATCTGTGTGTGCAGGTGACTACTATTACTGTGCAGAATTATTAGGCAACTTAACCAAAAAATAAATAGATAGCCATTTCAATGATTTATTTTTAACAGTGAAACCAATATAACATCTCAACATTCACAAATACACATTTCTGACATTTAAAAACAAAACAAAAACAAATCAGTGACCAATATAGCCACCTTTCTTTGCAAGGACACTCAAAAGCCTGACATCCATGGATTCTGTCAGTGTTTTGATCTGTTCACCATCAACATTGCGTGCAGCAGCAACCACAGCCTCCCAGACACTGTTCAGAGAGGTGTACTGTTTTCCCTCCTTGTAAATCCCACATTTGATGATGGACCACAGGTTCTCAATGGGGTTCAGATCAGGTGAACAAGGAGGCCATGTCATTACTTTTTTTTATTTAATACCCTTTCTTGCCAGCCACGCTGTGGAGTACTTTGACACGTGTGATGGAGCATTGTCCTGCATGAAAATCATGTTTTTCTTGAAGGATGGTGACTTTTTCCTGTACCACTGCTTGAAGAAGGTCTCTTCCATAATCTGGCAGTAGGACTGGGAGTTGAGCTTGACTCCATCCTCAATCCGAAAAGGCCCCACAAGCTCATCTTTGATGATACCAGCCCAAACCAGTACTCCACCACCACCTTGCTGGCGTCTGAGTCGGACTGGAGCTCCTTGCCCTTTACCAATCCAGCCACGGGCTCTTCCATCTGGCCCATCAAGACTCACTCTCATTTCAGCAGTCCATAAAACCTTAGAAAAATCTTTCTTGAGATATTTATTGGCACAGTCTTGACGTTGCAGCTTGTGTGTCTTGTTCAGTGGTCATCGTCTTTCAGCCTTTCTTACCTTGGCCATGTCTCTGGGTATTGCACACCTTGTGCTTTTGGGCACCCCAGTGATGTTGCAGCTCTGAAATATGGCCAATCTTGTGGCAAGTGGCATCTTGGCAGCTGCACGCTTAACTTTTCTCAGTTCATGTGCAGTTATTTTGCACCTTTGTTTTTCCACACGCTTCTTTTGTTTGATGATCACGCTTCAGAAGCTTTGCAACTTTAAGAGTGCTGCATCCCTCTGCTAGATATCTCTCTATTTTGGACTTTTCAGAGTCTGTCAAATCCTTCTTTTGGCCCATTTTGCCAAAGAAAAGGAAATTGACTAATAATTATGCACACCTGATATAGAGTGTTGATGTCATTAGACCACACACCTTCTCATTACAGAGATGTACATTACCTAATATGCCTAATCTGTAGTAGGCTTTCGAGCCTATACAGCTTGGAGTAAGACAACATGCATAAAGAGGATGATGTGGTCCAAATACTCATTTGCCTAATAATTCTGCACTCCCGGGATGTGTTAGACACATAACAAGTGTATACACATGATAATGATTGATTAATAAGCAAAAAAAAATTTTTATTTATTTGGTAACGTTATTTGAAATCCAAATGTTTTTTTATTATATCCTAACAGTATCAAGAAAGATGATGAGGCAGAACGCGCTCATAAAGACAACCCACCAGAGGATCCTGGTAAATCAGCGCCAGATCCGCTACCTGACTCAACAAAATGTGCTGCTAGAGCAGCAGCAATCAAAAAATATTGCGGAGATGGAACGGCTTCAGAAGCTCAATCAGAGTTATATCTGAATTTATTCTTTTATTAATAAATATTATTTTTTGGAAATGTTTCATTTCTTTTTGAGATAGATTTGTAGGTTTTTCAACACATCTAATTTCACATCAAACAAATCAACATCAACACATTTAACTTCATAATAAGCAAAAACATTTTATACTATTATTTTATTTAACAGTAACCTAGGACAAACTAAAGCACACGACACAGACACGACGAACACAAAATAAACTGTTGAAAAATGAACATAACAAAAGCAACAATATATATATATATACAAAGAGAGAGAGAGGGAGAGCAAGAAAGAGAGAGAGAATGCAGATGAGCTCTTGCAGACAGCCCAATGGTTGCAGTATAAATGCCGCAAAACAGGGTTTAACATAAGGTTCATTGTTATAGTTACACTTGCTGTTTAGATCCGGTCTGGTAGCTTGTAGCGGAGGCTGTTGGTGGATCCGCTGTGCCAGAGAGGTCATGAAGCTTTACTCAGCATGGAGGCAGCAGCAGGAGTATTAAAATATAATATAACTAGACAATGCATTTCCTGAGGAAAATGCGAGTGGGAATGCTGAATAGCTTAATTGGTGAGCCCCTTGCCAAAGACATTCACCATAACCACTACACTATCTTTAGGACACACAGCTTCTTTCTCTATCTGCAAAGTATAGAGTATGCTGACTTCCTGGTCGCCCCTCCTCCCTCAATAGGTTTCCCCTCCCCCCCAGGTCAGTGAGGAGGAATATTGCACTGAGGTCAGGAAAGTGATTTATGGAAAGAAATAACATTACAAACGCTTTTAATTCACAGATCTAATACATGATTTAAGCCTCCAAACAAAGCTTAATAAATCCTCAAACGTACATGCAATTGATACAACGACTACACCGTTTGAAATACACGGCCCTTGTAAACGCATCGATATGAAATTTATGTAGATAAACTTAAAAATGTGGCCATGTCTGCGATTTAGAAAAGAGCGTCTTTGTGAGTTCTGCAGCAACATTTTTTAGATAAGTTCACATGAGAGTCTATGAGACATAATTTCTGGCTGTTGCTCCAATAACTAAAACTAAAATACGTATCGCAGAATTGATCACATTGCCATAAACCAGACAAGCATAGCTACGTTTTGATATAAAAATTGTGTATGAAAAGTAGATCTTGTGGGCGTGAGACCAATTTGTTTCCCCTTTTTGTAAAGATATTTTTAATTACAAAGATCTCCAATGTTAAGGTCACATGACAGACTCTAAATCCCCTCCATAGGATTACATTATAACCTATCGCATTTTTGTGAAAAATTCGCAAAACGTAAATTGCGTTTTCAACAAAAAATTGTAAACGATAACGATCTGAAAAGTCATAGCCGGATAGCTAAATATTTTGTGACCGCTTTACAGTTTTTTCAGTGTCTGTAAGTGAAAGTATGAAGTAGCTGAAACTTTTGGCAGGGCATGTGAATTCAAAGGGGAAAAGGATGTTCTCATTGACTTCAATGTTAAAAAAAGGGTCTAAAAGCTTAAAATTTATAAAAGTGTAAAAAGTAGAAAAAAACTTGAAGAAGTCCCATCATTAGCTGAAAGAGACGAACATTTTTACAGTTGAATGGTCTCAATAGCTGAAAGTATGCCGAAGTTACGCAGAACCAAAAAACGTAAGGAATAATAAGATTACTAAATTTACGTATATCAATACTGGAAATGTTTATTAAAGCATTCACACTAATTAAGATTAATACATTTACGGGTATCCATACTGGGAATGCTTATTAAAGCATTCCCACTAAGTATCACACAGGCATGATTTACAAGCAGTAGTGGTAATAGTAATAGATAGCATAAAAACACTTGGGGAATACTTTACAGCATCAGTAGTGGTCATAGTAGTCAATAGTGTACCAAAAAATTGGGACACAGGTGTCTTGACTGAGCTGTAATAGTAGTAGTAGACATTGACAATACAGTGTCAAATCACTCGGGCAAGAGGTGCCATGATGAACAGCAGTCTTAATAAGAGTATATAGGGTGTGAAATAATTGCTGACATAGGTGTCTTGACTGGGCAGCAGAAGCAGCAGTAGTAGTATTAGCAGTAGTAGTTGATACAGAGTCATATCACTTGGGCAGGAGGTGCCATGATGAACAGCAGTATTAATAAGAGTATATAGGGTGTGAAATAACTGCTGACATAGGTGTCTTGACTGGGCAGCAGAAGCAGCAGTAGTAGTATTAACAGTAGTAGTTGATACAGAGTCATATCACATGGGCAGGAGGTGCCATGATGAACAGCAGTAGGAATAGGAGTATATAGAGTGTCAAATAACTGCTGACATAGGTGTCTTGACTGGGCAGCAGCAGCAGCAGAAGCAGCAGTAGTAGTATTAACAGTAGTAGTTGATACAGAGTCATATCACATGGGCAGGAGGTGCCATGATGAACAGCAGTAGGAATAGGAGTATATAGAGTGTCAAATAACTGCTGACATAGGTGTCTTGACTGGGCGGCAGCAGCAGCAGAAGCAGCAGTAGTAGTATTAACAGTAGTAGTTGACACAGAGTCATATCACTTGGGCAGGAGGTGCCATGATGTACAGCAGTCTTAATAAGAGTATATAGGGTGTGAAATAACTGCTGACATAGGTGTCTTGACTGGGCAGCAGAAGCAGCAGTAGTAGTATTAACAGTAGTAGTTGATACAGAGTCATATCACATGGGCAGGAGGTGCCATGATGAACAGCAGTAGGAATAGGAGTATATAGAGTGTCAAATAACTGCTGACATAGGTGTCTTGACTGGGCAGCAGCAGCAGCAGAAGCAGCAGTAGTAGTATTAACAGTAGTAGTTGATACAGAGTCATATCACATGGGCAGGAGGTGCCATGATGAACAGCAGTAGGAATAGGAGTATATAGAGTGTCAAATAACTGCTGACATAGGTGTCTTGACTGGGCGGCAGCAGCAGCAGAAGCAGCAGTAGTAGTATTAACAGTAGTAGTTGACACAGAGTCATATTACTTGGGCAGGAGGTGCCATGATGTACAGCAGTCTTAATAAGAGTATATAGGGTGTGAAATAACTGCTGACATAGGTGTCTTGACTGGGCAGCAGAAGCAGCAGTAGTAGTATTAACAGTAGTAGTTGATACAGAGTCATATCACATGGGCAGGAGGTGCCATGATGAACAGCAGTAGGAATAGGAGTATATAGAGTGTGAAATAACTGCTGACATAGGTGTCTTGACTGGGCAGCAGAAGCAGCAGTAGTAGTATTAACAGTAGTAGTTGATACAGAGTCATATCACATGGGCAGGAGGTGCCATGATGAACAGCAGTAGGAATAGGAGTATATAGAGTGTCAAATAACTGCTGACATAGGTGTCTTGACTGGGCGGCAGCAGCAGCAGAAGCAGCAGTAGTAGTATTAACAGTAGTAGTTGATACAGAGTCATATCACATGGGCAGGAGGTGCCATGATGAACAGCAGTAGGAATAGGAGTATATAGAGTGTCAAATAACTGCTGACATAGGTGTCTTGACTGGGCAGCAGAAGCAGCAGTAGTAGTATTAACAGTAGTAGTTGATACAGAGTCATATCACATGGGCAGGAGGTGCCATGATGAACAGCATTAGGAATAGGAGTATATAGAGTGTCAAATAACTGCTGACATAGGTGTCTTGACTGGGCGGCAGCAGCAGCAGAAGCAGCAGTAGTAGTATTAACAGTAGTAGTTGATACAGAGTCATATCACATGGGCAGGAGGTGCCATGATGAACAGCAGTAGGAATAGGAGTATATAGAGTGTCAAATAACTGCTGACATAGGTGTCTTGACTGGGCGGCAGCAGCAGCAGAAGCAGCAGTAGTAGTATTAACAGTAGTAGTTGACACAGAGTCATATCACTTGGGCAGGAGGTGCCATAATGTACAGCAGTCTTAATAAGAGTATATAGGGTGTGAAATAACTGCTGACATAGGTGTCTTGACTGGGCAGCAGAAGCAGCAGTAGTAGTATTAACAGTAGTAGTTGATACAGAGTCATATCACATGGGCAGGAGGTGCCATGATGAACAGCAGTAGGAATAGGAGTATATAGAGTGTCAAATAACTGCTGACATAGGTGTCTTGACTGGGCAGCAGCAGCAGCAGAAGCAGCAGTAGTAGTATTAACAGTAGTAGTTGATACAGAGTCATATCACATGGGCAGGAGGTGCCATGATGAACAGCAGTAGGAATAGGAGTATATAGAGTGTCAAATAACTGCTGACATAGGTGTCTTGACTGGGCGGCAGCAGCAGCAGAAGCAGCAGTAGTAGTATTAACAGTAGTAGTTGACACAGAGTCATATCACTTGGGCAGGAGGTGCCATGATGTACAGCAGTCTTAATAAGAGTATATAGGGTGTGAAATAACTGCTGACATAGGTGTCTTGACTGGGCAGCAGAAGCAGCAGTAGTAGTATTAACAGTAGTAGTTGATACAGAGTCATATCACATGGGCAGGAGGTGCCATGATGAACAGCAGTAGGAATAGGAGTATATAGAGTGTCAAATAACTGCTGACATAGGTGTCTTGACTGGGCAGCAGCAGCAGCAGAAGCAGCAGTAGTAGTATTAACAGTAGTAGTTGATACAGAGTCATATCACATGGGCAGGAGGTGCCATGATGAACAGCAGTAGGAATAGGAGTATATAGAGTGTCAAATAACTGCTGACATAGGTGTCTTGACTGGGCGGCAGCAGCAGCAGAAGCAGCAGTAGTAGTATTAACAGTAGTAGTTGACACAGAGTCATATCACTTGGGCAGGAGGTGCCATGATGTACAGCAGTCTTAATAAGAGTATATAGGGTGTGAAATAACTGCTGACATAGGTGTCTTGACTGGGCAGCAGAAGCAGCAGTAGTAGTATTAACAGTAGTAGTTGATACAGAGTCATATCACATGGGCAGGAGGTGCCATGATGAACAGCAGTAGGAATAGGAGTATATAGAGTGTGAAATAACTGCTGACATAGGTGTCTTGACTGGGCAGCAGAAGCAGCAGTAGTAGTATTAACAGTAGTAGTTGATACAGAGTCATATCACATGGGCAGGAGGTGCCATGATGAACAGCAGTAGGAATAGGAGTATATAGAGTGTCAAATAACTGCTGACATAGGTGTCTTGACTGGGCGGCAGCAGCAGCAGAAGCAGCAGTAGTAGTATTAACAGTAGTAGTTGATACAGAGTCATATCACATGGGCAGGAGGTGCCATGATGAACAGCAGTAGGAATAGGAGTATATAGAGTGTCAAATAACTGCTGACATAGGTGTCTTGACTGGGCGGCAGCAGCAGCAGAAGCAGCAGTAGTAGTATTAACAGTAGTAGTTGACACAGAGTCATATCACTTGGGCAGGAGGTGCCATGATGTACAGCAGTCTTAATAAGAGTATATAGGGTGTGAAATAACTGCTGACATAGGTGTCTTGACTGGGCAGCAGAAGCAGCAGTAGTAGTATTAACAGTAGTAGTTGATACAGAGTCATATCACATGGGCAGGAGGTGCCATGATGAACAGCAGTAGGAATAGGAGTATATAGAGTGTGAAATAACTGCTGACATAGGTGTCTTGACTGGGCAGCAGAAGCAGCAGTAGTAGTATTAACAGTAGTAGTTGATACAGAGTCATATCACATGGGCAGGAGGTGCCATGATGAACAGCAGTAGGAATAGGAGTATATAGAGTGTGAAATAACTGCTGACATAGGTGTCTTGACTGGGCAGCAGCAGCAGCAGAAGCAGCAGTAGTAGTATTAACAGTAGTAGTTGATACAGAGTCATATCACATGGGCAGGAGGTGCCATGATGAACAGCAGTAGGAATAGGAGTATATAGAGTGTCAAATAACTGCTGACATAGGTGTCTTGACTGGGCGGCAGCAGCAGCAGAAGCAGCAGTAGTAGTATTAACAGTAGTAGTTGATACAGAGTCATATCACATGGGCAGGAGGTGCCATGATGAACAGCAGTAGGAATGGGAGTATATAGAGTGTCAAATAACTGCTGACATAGGTGTCTTGACTGGGCAGCAGCAGCAGCAGAAGCAGCAGTAGTAGTATTAACAGTAGTAGTTGACACAGAGTCATATCACTTGGGCAGGAGGTGCCATGATGTACAGCAGTCTTAATAAGAGTATATAGGGTGTGAAATAACTGCTGACATAGGTGTCTTGACTGGGCAGCAGAAGCAGCAGTAGTAGTATTAACAGTAGTAGTTGATACAGAGTCATATCACATGGGCAGGAGGTGCCATGATGAACAGCAGTAGGAATAGGAGTATATAGAGTGTCAAATAACTGCTGACATAGGTGTCTTGACTGGGCAGCAGCAGCAGAAGCAGCAGTAGTAGTATTAACAGTAGTAGTTGATACAGAGTCATATCACATGGGCAGGAGGTGCCATGATGAACAGCAGTAGGAATAGGAGTATATAGAGTGTCAAATAACTGCTGACATAGGTGTCTTGACTGGGCAGCAGCAGTAGTAGTATTAGCAGTAGTAGTTGATACAGAGTCATATCACTTGGACAGGAGGTGCAATGATGAACAGCAGTATTAATAAGAGTATATAGGGTGTGAAATAACTGCTGACATAGGTGTCTTGACTGATCCAGAGGAGTCATGGGAGAAAATCATGTGGTCAGATGAGACTATAATATAACTTTTTGATCATAATTTCACTAACCGTGTTCGGAGGAAGAATAATGATGAGTACCATGCCAAGAACGCCATCCCTAATGTGAAGCATGGGGGTGGTAGCATCATGCTTTGGTGGTGTTTTTCTGCACATGGGACAGGGTGACTGCACTGTATTAAGGAGAGGATGACCGTGGCCATGTATTGCGAGATTTTGGGCAACAACCTCCTTCCCTGAGTTAGAGCTTTGAAGATGGGTCGAGGCTGGGTCTTCCAACATGACAATGACCCAAAGCACACAGCCAGGATAACCAAGGATTGGCTCTGTAAGGAGCATATCAAGGTTCTGGCGTGGCCTAGCCAGTCTCCAGACCTAAACCCAATAGAGAATCTTTGGAGGGAGCTCAAGCTCCGTGTTTCTCAGCGAGAGCCCAGAAACATGACTGATGTAGAGAAGATCTGTGTGGAGGAGTGGGCCAAAATCCCTCCTCCAGTGTGTGCAAAGCTGGTGTAAAACTACAAGAAAGGTTTGACCGCTGTAATTGCAAAGAAAGCCTACTGTACCAAATATTAACATTGATTTTCTCTGATGTTAAAATAGTTATATTCAGCACTGTAAATACATCAGGTCCGGGGCTTTATCAGGGAATGCATGACAAGGGACCCTTCAGCGCCCTGAACCGACGACGGGTGCCAGAAAGTCACCGCCGATCCAGGACTCATTCATCTTTATGAATGTGAGTCTGTCCACGGAGTCTGTGGACAGACGGGTCCTCTTGTCCGTGACCACCCCACCTGCCGCGCTGAATGTCCGCTCAGATAGTACGCTGGAGGGGGGGCAAGACAATAACTCCAGCGCATACTGAGCGAGCTCGCGGCAGGTGTCCAATCTGGCAACCCAGTACTCCATGGGGTCGTCGGTGCTCATACTGTCAGAAGCACCGACGGACGCCATGTAGTCTGCCACCATGTGGGCCAGCCGCTGGTGGTGACTGCTGCTGCTGCTGGTGCTGGTACTGGGTCGCTCGGTTTGGAAGAACATCCTCATCTCTTCCATTAGGTCCCCTGCTCGGCTGCAGCTGGGTGCAGCCACCTGCTGGGTGAGATGAGGGGGGACAACTGGAGGCCGGGGAGTTGCCTGCTCCAACCGTCTGACAATGCCTGCCTGCAGTTCCTCCATCCGGTGCTGCCTCCGGCTGGCTGGGATGAACTGCTCCAGTTTCCCCTTGCACCTGGGATCCAAAAGGGTGGCCATCCAGAAATCATCCCTCGTCTTGATGGTCTTAACCCGGGGGTCCCTCCTGAGGCATCTCAGCATGTGGGCAGCCATGGGGAAGAGCACAGCCCGCTGTGACTCCTCAATGCTGGCCAGGTGAATGAGGTGCGACTCTTCATCCCTGAGGCGCTGCTGGTCAAACTCAGACATGCCCAACCCCCGGACTATCGGTGCCCCCAACACCGGCTCTCCCTCCTGACCAGGCCCTGACTCCGGGACGACACCAGCAACCACCTCCTCCTCCTCTTCATCATCATCCTCCTCCTCCTCCTCCTCGTCCTGGCCCTTGTCTCGGTGGAGCATTGCTGACTCCTCCTGCTCCACCAAGGCACTCTCCCCAGCCTCGAGCAGGCGATCTAGTGTCCTCTCCAGCATGAACACTATTGGCAGCACGCTATTGAGGCCGATTTGCTCACTGCTGACCATCTTGGTCGCCTGCTCGAAGGAGGACAACACTTGGCAGACCTGGTTTATCTGCCCCCACTCCGCACAGGCGATGAAAGGGAGTTGTGGTGAAGTCCTCTCAGTGCCTAGTTCCATCAGGTACTCCCTCACCGCCCTTTGCTGCTCCCACAACCTCTTCAGCATGTGGAGGGTGGAGTTCCACCGCGTCACACTGTCCACAATCAGCCTGTGAAGGGGCAGATTGTACTCCCGCTGCAACTTGGACAGGGACGCGGTAGCGGTTGGGGAGCGCCTGAAGTGGCTGGCAATCCTACGCGCCTTTGCCACAATGTCACTCAACCCTGGATAAGTGCGCAGGAACTTCTGCACCACCAGGTTGAGGACATGTGCCAGACAGGGCACGTGGGTCAGACTGCCAGCACTAAGGGCGGCGAGTAGGTTGCTGCCGTTATCGCAGACAACCATACCTGCCTGGAGCCTTCGGGGTGTCAGCCACTTCTGGACCTGAGCCTGAAGTGCTTTCAGCACTTCTTCTCCAGTGTGTCTCCGGTCCCCTAAACTAACAAGCTGGAGCACGGCCTGACAGCGCACGTGCCCCACACTTGAGTAGCTACGGGGGCGCTTGCTGGGAGGCTCAGCAGCTGCGGAGACAGTGGCTTGAGGGAGACCAGCAGTTCTCCCCTGGACACCCCGGGGCGGCACCACAAGATCGGTTGCCGCCGATCCCTCACCGACGCCTCGGAGGGAAACCCAATGGGCCGTGAAGCTGATGTAGCGCCCCTGCCCATGCCTGCTGGTCCAGCCATCCATTGTCAGATGAACCCTGTCGCTGACAGCGTGATCCAGCGACAGGGTTACATTCTGCACAATGTGCTGGTGTAGGGCAGGGACACCAGTCCTGGCAAAGAAATGGCGGCTGGGGACACGCCATTGGGTTTGGGCCTGCTCCAACATCTGCCTGAAGGGGTTGCTGTCAACTATGTTGAAGGGCAGCAGATGTTGGGCAATAACCCTTGCCAGGAGCCCATTGAGGGAACGCACACGTCGGTCTCCAGGGGGGAAGGGAGTGGTGCGGTCAAAGGCGTCTGAAATCGACGCCTGGCGCCGGACGGCAGTGCGGGACACAGACGTGGAGGGTGCTGTGGAAGTAGAGGTCTGGCTGCCGGTACCAGTACCTCTACTAGAGGGAGCGGGGGGGCATGACCTGCTGGAAAGAGATGAAGATGTGGCAGGGGCTGCTGTACCCTGCTCACTTGTGGTGGTGGCGCTGCTACCACCACCACGCTTCATCTCGTCATACACCGCCCAGTGGTTTATCCTCAGGTGCTGGTTCAGGGCTGTGGTACCCACCCGAGCCAAACACTTCCCTCTCTTCACCCTCACTTTACAAATCCGGCAGATGGCCACGGTAGGGTTGTCTGCCACCAGGGTAAAGTAATTCCAGACAGGTGACTTCAGCACCGCCCTCCTGTCAGATGGGGTGACGCTTACTTGCACCTGCTGGGACTCGGTGCGCACAGGTGGAGCTGCCTGCTGCTGCTGCTGCTGCTGCTGCTGCTGCTCCTCCTCCTGACACCTCCTGCTGCCATCACCAGTGGAGACCCTGACGATGGTCTCCCTGGTGGTGACCTGGCGCACCGTTTCACCAGGGTGCCTACCTTCCCCGTCGTCACTGCCGTAGTGAGCCGACGCGTCAGATGGCAACCATGATGGGTCACCCTCTTCGCCCCCAGAGATGTCAGACCAAGGGCTGAAATGTGTTGGTCTGAGGGAACCACCTGACATGGAGCCTCTAGCCTGGCTCCGCTGTCCCCTCACCCACGCCTGGGTCTGACTAGGTGCTGCTGTTTCCTGCACCAAAACAGCAGCACCAGTTTGAAGGGATGTCTCTGGGATACTGCCAGCAGGTATCCCATCCTCCTCATCCATCCCTTCAAAAAGGTCCTGACCATCAGGACAGAGCTGGAGGTCTGCCTGATGCATGGCCTCCCCCAAGATATCCCTATCACTGTCGCTGTCGAACAGTAAGATGCTGGACTCTTGGGGGCTGGGGGGGGGGGTAGTACAGGCACCGGAGTAATGGTGGTACTACTGTGAGTCGGGACCGACGACTCAGTGGCACTGCTGTGCCCCATGTAGTCCACCACTACTTCAGCCTGAGATGGCAATATCGGGCGGCTGCCCGATGGGAAGAACTCCCGGATCAGGCGTACTCCCCTTGCACCCGATCCTCTACCACTAGTAGGGGCACGAGAGGTACCCCGTGCTGGCAGCGATCCAGCACTGGGAGTAACTCCCCTACCCCTGCTGCCACGGCCACGGATGCCGCTCATTATTGCTGATATGTGTGTGGGGGGGGTAAACTTTATTGGGGGGGGAAATGTGAACAAAATGTGTTTTTGCGTATTTTTTACAAGACAGGCACGCAGACAAAGACGTACACAGACAGCTACTAAACTATAAGAAAAGTAGTACACCAGACAAGGACTACAAAATTAAAGAAAAAAAAAAAGCACAAAACAAACACTAACTTTTTTTTTTTTTTTTTTTTAAACACAAAACACAGACACTAAACACACACTAAGCTAAGCTAGATGAAATAAATGTACACTAACAGTGTGTACACTTACTACACAAAATTTAACTAAACTGAACACAAAACTTAGCTTTTAGAAAAGCTCTTTAGGAAAAACTAACCAAAATGTGAACTGAGATGCCTAGCAAATATCACTGAACAGCGAACCTGCAAGATCTAACAGTAACACAAGATGAACAAAACTTAGCTTTTAGAAAAGCTCTTTTAGAAAGCTCAGCAAAATGTGTTCTGAAATCTCTAGCAAATATCACTGAACAGTGAGGATTGCAGGATCAAACAGTAACACAAATGAACAAAACAGCACAAAACAGCACAAAACGTAGCTTTGAAAAAAGCTCTTGGGTCTATTGCTTTGAAAAAAGCAGTTGATATACTGGAAAAGATCCACTGGAATCACTAAATAGCAATGCTGGTGATGATCTAAATCAATCAGGAACAAAGACACAGGAAAACAGGAACACAGAAACAGCCTCCACACTCTCTAGCCAGCTTCTGAATCTGCAATGAAATGGTGCTGGGAGTGAGCTTATATAATGTCCATGCAGGCAGGTTCCTATTGGTTGCTAACCTCTGACGAGTGTGGAAGGAGAACTCTGATTGGCTCTGATGCAAAAGGGCGGAGCAAATAATCGCGCAATATTCCTATTGCCGAATATTCGCATTGCGAATATTCGGCAATATAAAATGATCGCTTCAGCTACTCGGCCCAAGGTCTCTAATCATACCAGCAATGCTTTTAGACGTCTATGGAGATCACTAGGATGTGATCTGTTTTAAAAATGAAACTGTAAAAATCGCTCTGATGCGGAAGATCGGGGCGAGGAAAATAATCGCGCGATATTGCGTTTGCCGAATAATCGCATTGCGATCTTTCTGGAAAATTCAATGAACGCTTCAGCTACTCGGCCCAGGGTCTCTAATGATACCAGCAATGCTTTTAGACGTCGATGGAGATATCTAGGATGTGATCTGTTTTAAAAAAAAAATTGTAAAAAATCGAATATTCGGAATTGCGAATATTCACCGCGAATTTCGAAATATAGCGCGATTTCTCGAATATGCTATATTCGAGTCGAATATTCGCAATGCGAATATTCGTGAGCAACACTATTCCTAATCTAGAAGGAGGACTCTAATCTGTGAAGCGTCTAACAGCCAGAGGACTCACTGTAAAATTCAAAGGTGACAAGTGTTATATTCTAAATGGCAAACAGACAATAGCAAGTGCCAAGCTGGATGATCATCTATATCACCTCGACACAGTGAAGGAAAAGGTGAGACTATGTACACACAAGCACAGTGACTGTATACATATATGGCACAGACATCAAGGTCACAGACACCCAGAATGCATACAGGAACTACAGAGAAGGAATCTGAGAAGGGATCTAACAATATCCACTTGTCCAGTTACTGTTAAGTGTGAATGTTGCATTAAATCCAAAGCTACACGGGAATATACCCACAGCAAGATGGAGATATTATCAAATGACAGGGTTTTTTAACAAGATGAAACCCCCACTGAGATCATTAAACTCTACTACGGTGTTCGAGGGTCAATGTGTGCACTTGAGGGGTGCTAGGCATTTGTTGTCTCAGATTTACAGATTCATACAAGCAGGGGTGTATTTAGGTTTTGTGCTGCCCTAGGCCTGGTGAAACTCGCGCACCCCCTACTTTATATATGACGCACCTCTTCCTTTTTAAGATTCATCCTGTCATTTTCAAGTGATGAGGACAGAGGGATAGGGTGGGATAAGGACAGGGGGACAGGGTGGGATGAGGACAGGGGGACAGGGTGGGATGAGGACAGGGGGACAGGGTGGGATGAGCACAGGGGGACAGGGTGGGATGAGGACAGGGTGGGATGAGGACAGGGGGACAGGGTGGGATAAGGACAGGGTGGGATGAGCACAGGGGGACAGGGTGGGATGAGCACAGGGGGACAGGGTGGGATGAGCACAGAGGGACAGGGTGGGATGAGCACAGTGGGCTTTTTCGCCACCCCCCGCAAAGTGCCGCCCTAGGCCTGGGCCTTGTCGGCCTAGGCCATAATACATCTCTGGATACAAGGCTCCCAAAAGAGTAAAGTACCATACTTTATTAGGGAATGGGAAAGAGAATTACTGTCAGATTGAATCAACTTACTCCACATACATAAGCTCGTATGTTCAGGAAATGGCCTATAAATTTATGACAAGGTGGTATAGGACACCAGTAACGTTCAATCAGATGTACCCAGGGGCAGATGCCCGGTGTTGGAGAGGGTGTGAGCAAAGTGGTGGGAGTGCCCCAGAATTAAAATATTCTGGGAAGCAATTGCACCGTGGATCGAGAGGTTGACCCCTACACCTATGGAGTTTGCGCCCCTATGCTTCCTATTCCATGGAACGCCTGGCCCCATTAAAACCTAAAAGAAGAGTATTGTACCACACTTGCTAAATGCAGCGAAATTATTAATCCCCAGATTTTGGAAACAGATCACCTGCTTAACTCTAGCAGACTGGAAAAAGGAGGTTAATCGGATAATGAAAGCCAAAAGGTGGATTCAAGTAGTAAAGGATAAAGAAGGGGAATTTGAGATGACGTGGGCAGGCTGGATACAATATGCACCTGAAATGGGCTAAGGACAGGAGAAATGGAATGGGAAAGCAGGGGGCGTAACAGATACCTGAGGTCCCCTGGGTAGTCGTAAAATGCTTTAACTATGAAAGAATAAGGAGTTAGAACATGATCGTTGACCATTTTTTTTTTTTCCTCTCTTTCTTACTGATCTCCCTTGGAGTCCCCTGGATTTTTTTTCTTCTTTTTCATAGCCTTGATAGTGTGGCGTAGGATGTCTTCTCCGAACTAGGAGAGAGAGAGAGGGAGTGTAGTCACAATGAAATAGGGGTGGTAGGGAGGGGTATGGGGTGGGGAAATGGAGTAGGCAGCGCTGTATCCTGGCCTAGGCCAACAAGGCCCAGGCCTAGGGCAGCACTTTGCAGGGGAGCAGCACGGAAAGAGCCCCCGCCGGCTTGCGCTACACTGTTAGTGTAACGGCAGTCTTATGGGGCGGACTGGGCTGAGAGGCAAATTAGTCTAGCGCCCCCATAAAGCACCCGCACTGCTTCTGGTATGCAGGCGGCCGGCATTCTGCAACTGTGGGGGGGGGGTTCTGCTGCCCCATTGGTATGGTTATATCTTCTTAGTCCTCTCCATAAAATTATAAGAAATTTGTGCTTAAAGTAGAACTATAGGCTACACTTTATTTTTAATTTTGGATAGATTAAAGGGGGGGGGGGGTTATAGCCCCTGTCAGTTTATTTTTTACCATCCCCGTCCCATTGCAGAAATTCCCCTTCACTTCCTACCCCATAGCCAAACAGGAAGTGAGAGGAAATCTATGCAAATTAAGGGAATTCATTGCCCCCCCCCAAACCGCCCCAGAACTAGTGTCCCCACTCAATTTTTTAGGGCGGGTCTTAAACAGAAAGGGGCGTGACCTTGCCAGGAAGGGGTGTGTCAAATTTAAATTAGGGGGTGCGCGAGTTTAGTCAGGCCTAGGGCAGCACAAAACCTAAATACCTACTCTGGGAGTAGGCGGAATATAGGAGAGGAGGGACCTAAATTAGAATTAGGATAGAGGTGGAACACAGTTAATAAAAAAGTATTATAAAGATGGGGGAGGAAAAAGGGAACAGAAAGAACACTTTTTTTTTCTCTCATCTCACTAGTATCACTTTGGGGGGGGGGGGGATTATGGAGATGGGTATGTCACTTAGTGGGAAGTAGGTCAGA
The DNA here is from genome assembly GCF_905171775.1 of Rana temporaria. Lineage (NCBI taxonomy): Eukaryota > Metazoa > Chordata > Amphibia > Anura > Ranidae > Rana > Rana temporaria. The sequence goes on along the minus strand of NC_053500.1, from coordinate 81,294,781 downwards.
AGGACCACTAGAAAATAAACATAGTTGAAGATATTCTCTTCATCATAAGGTATAATGATATATATATATATATATATATATATATATATATATATATATATATATATATCTCAACACCATGGCCACTAGTGGGCTCTTATGAGGTTTTGGTAGAGGGGGGTAGGATAAATAAACTACACGGAAGTAGGGGTAAATCTTTCCCTTTTCTTTTTTTTTTCTTCCTCTAACTATTTGCACTTTGTTACGTTAGTTGGGGAAAAGGCCATGAGGGCTGATACACATAATCACAGGAGACCAATAGTCAAACACTAGGCACAACGTTAATTATTATTATTATATATTTATTATCCACAATTTGTTTTCTTTTTTCTCTCCCTCTCCCTTCTCTCGCAGGGTATAGAAGGACATAGTAGGAGAACACACGATTCAAGTAGAAGGAATGGAGGGTGTAGGGACAGAGCAGACATATTCCACCGCAGCGAGGGGTGATACAGAGGAGGGGAGGTGAATTATAATTCTTTTTTTTTATTTATTTTTTTATATCTTTCTTTACTTTCTTTTTGGGTAGAATAATTGATACGTTTTTGATATGACAATTTTAGATTTTCCCTGCAATGTTCAATTGTGTCTAGTATGTAAATGATGGAACATACAATATTGTTAATAATAACACAAATTTTGATTATAAAAAAAAAAAAATCCAAAGCTACAAGAGCAACACTTCCCAAAGTCAGTCAGAAGAGAGCTCCAAGACCACTTGACTTAGTTCACCGTGACGTGTGGTCCCCTAAACCCACCTACACCTGGAGGCAACAGGTACCTTGGGCCAGATTCACAGCCAGGCGGCGCAGCGTCACGTAACCGATTTAGGTTACACTGCCGCAAATTTTCTGGCTAAGTGCCCGATCCACAAAGCACTTACCTGGAAATTTGCGGCGGTGTATCCTAAATCCGTCCGGCGCAAGGCGGGCCCAATCGAATGGGGCGAGTCCCATTTAAATTAGGCGCGCTCCCGCGCCGGACGTACTGCGCATGCTCCCGTCGCAAATTTCCCGACGTGCTTTGCGCAAATTTACGACGCGCCGACGTTTTGTGAATCGCGACGGGTAAAAAAGACTTGCGCCGGGAAAAATAAAATTTTTGAAAAAAAATCGAAAGCGACGCGGGAAAGACGGGTATACTTTTACATGGTGTACTAAGTTTACACTTTGTAAAAGGTACCCTATCTTTGCGACGGCAAACTAACACTTGCGGCGACGTAACGACGGGAAAAAATTTAGTGGATCTCCGTAACTGCTAATTTGCATACCCGACGCTGGTTTACGACGCAAAATCCCCCCAGCGGCGGCCGCGGTACTGCATCCTAAGATCCGACAGTGTAAAACTATTATACCTGTCGGATCTTAGGGATATCTATGCGTAACTGGTTCTATGAATCAGCCGCATAGATAGAAACAGGGATACGACGGCGTATCAGCAGATACGCTGTCGTATCCCTTTTGTGAATCTGGCCCATAGTGACTTTCATAGACGACTATTCAAGATACACAGTCACCTACCTAATGCAACACAAGAGTGAAGTTTTTCACAGATTACAAGACTATATAATAAAGACCAGTAACAAGTTTCAGAGGAAGACATTCATACTTTGGAGTGATAATGAAGGTGAATTCACAGGATGTAAGATACAAGAGTACTTAAAACAGAATGGAATAGAACATAAAAACACAGGGCCAGATCCACAAAAGGGATACGCAGGCGTATCTGCTGATACGCCGTCGTATCCCTGTTTCTATCTATGCGGCTGATTCATAGAATCAGTTACGCATAGATATTCCTAAGATCCGGCAGGTGTAATAGTTTTACACTGTCGGATCTTAGGATGCAGTACCGCGGCCGCCGCTGGGGGCATTTCTCGTCGAAATTCTGCGTCAAGTATGCAAATTAGCACTTACGGAGATCCACAAAGGTTTTTCCCTTCGTTAAGTCTCCGTAAGTGTTAGTTTGCCGGTGCAAAGATAGGGCTGCTTTTACAAAGTGTAAAGTTAGTACACCATGTAATAGTATACCTGTCTTTCCCGCGTCGCTGTCAAATTTCTGTTTAAAACATTTTTTTCCCGCCGCATCTCTTTTTTACCCGTCGCGATTCACAAAACTCGGCGCAACGTAACGCAAAGCACGTCGCGTCGGGAGCATGCGCAGTACGTCCGGCGCGGGAGCGCGCCTAATTTAAATGGGACTCGCCCCATTAGATTGGGCCCGCCTTGCGCCGGACGGATTTAAGTTACACCGCTGCAAATTTCAAGGTAAGTGCTTTGTGGATCGGGCACTTAGGTAGAAATTTTGCGGCGGTGTAACTTAAATCGGAATATTTAAGTTGCGTCCGCTGGCTGTGGATCTGGCCCACAGTCCCATATACACCAGAACAAAATGGAGTAGCTGAAAAAAAGATAAGAACTCCTACAGCGGCGTATCTATAGGCGGGCGTAACGCATCCGATTTACGTTACGCCTCCGCAACTTAGACGGGCAAGTGCAGTATTCTCAAAGCACTTGCTCCGTAAGTTGCGGCGGCGTAGCGTAAATCAGCTGGCGTAAACCCGCCTAATTCAAATGTGGAACAGGGGGGCGTGTTTTATGTAAAATAACCATGACCCGACATGATTGACGTTTGTCACGAACGGCGCATGTGCCGTCCGTGGACATATCCCAGTGTGCATTGCTCCAAATACGCCACAAGGACGTATTGGTTTTGACGTGAACGTAAATTACGTCCAGGCCCATTCACGGACGACTTACGCAAACAACGTAAAATATTCAAAATTCGACGCGGGAATGACGTCCATACTTAACATTGGTACGCCGCATGTACGCCACCATATAGCAGGGGTAACTTTACGCCGGGAAAAGCCTAACGTAAACGGTGTATCTGTACTGCGTCGGCCGGGCATACGTTCGTGAATTTGTGTATCTAGCTGATTTACATATTTCTAGGCCTAAATCAGCGTACACGCCCCTAGCGGCCAGCGTAAATATGCAGTTACGATCCGACAGCGTAAGAGACTTACGCCGGTCGGGTCTAATAGAAATCTATGCGTAACTGATTCTAAGAATCAGGCGCATAGATACGACGCCACAACTCAGAGATACGCCGTCGTATCTCCTTTGTGAATCTGGGCCTCTGACTGAAATGATCAGATGTATGCTGAATGACAGACTCTGGACTACCACAAAAATACTGGGGTGAGGCAGCTATGAGAGCTACATACATGGGCGTCCGCTGAAATTTTTTCAGGGGGGACGCTTTGGCAGCGGCGACACACAGTCGCATTTTTAACCGCTAGCGGGGGTTAAAAGTGCCCCCCCCACGTTAAAATTTAAAAACACCCCACTGTGCCCCCTGCATCTTTCAATATCTTTGTCACTACTGTGTACCCCCTCTCCACAACTGCACCTCTGGACCCCTTTACATTACGCAGCACCCCACAGCTCTGGACCCCTTTACATTACACAGCACATTGCATCACTGGACCCCTTTACATTACACAGCACCCTGCGATGTCTTGCAGGATCTGCCTCCTCCTGGCCAGGGTGGTGTCCCGACTCTCAGCCCCATGCAGAAGCCGACCAAATTGGGTCATGGCCCTTGTTGGCTGGTGCAGATGATGCAAAGAATAATCAGACATATATGGATGGCTGTAGTTTACTTGGATTCATTTGTATTGAAGAGACATACAGCAGAGAGCATGGTGCTCATGTTAGCACACAAGATATAGAAGAACAACAACCATAGATAACAGGAAAAATGCAGTAACAGATAGTTAACACAAAGAACATTATGATAGAGTATCTGTGTATAGTGACATCTAGTGGACATACTCCAAATACACAGGGAAACAAACCAAGCAATGTATAACATAGCATGAAACAATGTTCAGTCTCCAACACCCCTTCTCATTGTGAAGTGCTTAATTAGACAAACCGATTCTTCTTGTTAGATCCATATGTCTCTTTGCAGGCAAAGGCTTAGTAAGGATGTCTGCTAACATTTCCTCAGTGGGACAGTATCGTAGATCCATCTGTCCTTGCTCTTGCAAGTCTCTTAAGAAGTGATATCTCACGTCTATGTGTTTGGTTCTCGGGTTTATCCGCTCTGTCTGTGCGAGTGCTATACATCCTTGATTGTCCTCATAGATTGGCGTGGACTCTTTCTGGTTCTGATCTAGATCTTCCAGCAATTGTCTCAACCAGATTACCTCTTGCCCTGCTTGTGATGCGGCCACGTATTCTGCTTCGGTGGAGGACAGTGTCACTGTGGACTGTTTTCTGGTGGTCCAGCTGATCAGGCCGTCTTTAAATAGAAACAGGTGTCCACTGGTGGATTTCCGATCACTGGGGTCACCTGCCCAGTCTGCATCCACATATCCAGTCAGACCACTCTTCCCTGTTGATGAAAATTTCAGTTTAAAGTCTATTGTTCCCTTCAAATAGCGTATGATCCTTTTTGCTGCGTTCCAGTCCATCTGGGTTGGCTGGGATACTTTTCTGCATAAGAATCCCACTGCTGTAGCTATGTCAGGCCTTGCCACTGTAGCAATGTATAGTAACTTCCCCATTGCCCTTCTGAATTGTGAGTCATTTTGCAAGGGGTTAATTGAGTTGTTTAATTCTTTAAGATAATTTGTCTCCATAGGCGAGTTGACTGGTTTGGCATCATTGAGCCCAAAAGTTTCAATTACTTCCTGTATTTTGTGACTCTGGTTAATAAGAAAACTACCATCTTCTTCTCTTTCTATCTGCATGCCTAGGAAGTGTTTGACATCACCCAGATCTTTTGTTTCAAAGTCCATGTTTAAGACCTCCAGCAGTCTGGAACAATCCCCTTCTTGCTCATAACATACTAACAGATCATCTACATAAATGAGTACAAAGATCCACCTACCATTTAGTTTCTTGGTGTATAGGCAGGGATCGGCCTTGCTCCTCTGAAAGGATTCTCTCAAAAGCGCCTCATTAATCTTCATGTTCCATGCTCTGGCCGCTTGCTTGAGCCCGTAGATCCCCTTCTTAAGTTTACACACCTGTTCTGGCTTTTGTGGGTCTACAAAGCCCTCTGGTTGCTCCATGTAGATGTCTTCTGTTAAGTCACTGTGTAGGAAAGCGGTTTTTACATCAAAGTGCTTTACTAGCATTTGTTTTGTAGTTGCAACTGTGAGTAGAGCTCTGATTGTGGTATGTTTGACGACTGGGGCAAATGTCTCATCATAGTCTTCTCCATATTTTTGGGAGTATCCTTTGGCTACGAGTCTCGCTTTATATCTCTCAACTGTGCCATCAGTGTTGTACTTGACCTTGAAAGTCCATTTACACCCAATTGCCCTCTTTTTGGCCGGCAGTTGCGTTAGTACCCAAGCCTGCGTGTCCTGTAGTGAGATGATTTCTTCCTCAGCTGCCTTTATCCATCTCTTGGCTTCCCTCTCTGGGAGTTGTGTTATGTCTTTCCAACAAGTGGGTTCTCTTACGCAGGATGTTTCTACTTTGTACGAGAGTCTGTTGGGGGGTTTACCTTTGTTTTCCCTCATTGAGCGTCTTGGTTCAGCGTCATTAGCTGGTTCAGTTTGTTCCAGTCTCTTCTGTGACACAGTATCACTTTCGGGGGTTCGTTCCATAGGAAAGAAAACCTGCTCAGCGTTATTTGGTTCTTCTGCTCTTGGCATGGCTGGCTCCGTTACTTCATTTCTCGGGTCCTCGATAAATGTTACGCTGCTGCTGATTGTCACTTTATCGGTCTTCGGGTCTATGATTCTGTATCCTTTGGTGTTGTCAGCATAACCAACAAAAACACCTTCAATTGCTCGATTCTGGAGCTTGCTGCGCTTTTCTCCCGGAATGTAAGCAAAAGCTTTGCTTCCAAATACCTTGAGGTGTCCTATGCTTGGTTTTCGACTGTGCCATAGCTCGTATGGAGTTTTGGTTGTTGCCTTGGAGTGTAATCTGTTTTGTAAGTAGGTGGCCGTTTGTGCTGCTTCTCCCCAATATTTTTCAGGGAGTCCAGAATCAGTCAACATGCATCTGATCATTTCAGTCAGGGATCTGTTTTTCCTCTCTGCTACCCCGTTCTGCTCTGGAGTATATGGGACAGTCTTTTGATGTTCTATTCCTAGTTCCCTGAGTGTATTCTCAACTTGAAACCCGGTGTACTCCCCACCATTATCACTTCTGAGTACTAATGGTTTTCTGTGAAATTTATTGCTTACTTTGGTAACATAGTCCTTCAGCTTGTCGAATACTTCTGACTTATTCTTCATTAGGTATGTCACTGTAAACCTTGAGTAGTCGTCTATAAAAGTTAATATGTATTTATTTCCTCCTGGGGTGGTTGTTCTCATAGGCCCGCATACATCTGTGTGTATTAGGTCGATCGGTCTTGTTGCTCTGCTTTCACTTGCCTTTGGTGGGGTTACTCTGGTGGCTTTGGCCTTGATGCAGCATTCACACCTTAGCGTGTTTGGGCAGCCTGTTAACTTGAAGCCTTTCGTTAAATCCCGTCTGGCCAGCTCCTGTATGCTGTCAGGGTGCCTGTGGCCCAGACGTCTGTGCCATAAATGAATACAGTTCTTGTGTTTATGTGTGCAGAGCTTTGTTTCTTGCTCAACAACATCAAGTTCATAAAGGTGCTTGCCCGCTTTAGCTGTTGCTATCACTCTTTCCCCATCTTGGATAGTGCATTGGTCACCTTTAAACGTTGTGGTTAGTCCTTTGCTTGCCAGTCGCCTGACTGATATAAGGCCGCCATTGAGTCCGGGAACATACAATACATCGTATTTTTAACACTTGTCCATCCTCATTTTTACAAGTGACTATTCCATGTCCTGTTCCTTCAGCAGTTGTGCAACTCCCGTCTGCAAGATATATGGCTTCTTTCTTGTCTGGATTGAGCTCTACAAAGAATTCTCTGTCGTTAGTCATGTGACTTGTTGCTCCAGAATCTATATACCATTTATGGTTGGTGACGGCATCTGTCACTTTAAAAGTTCCGTGCCACGCTGCTTGGTCGTTGTTTTTCATCATGGTTATGAGTGCCTGATTGGGATCTTTTTCCCTCTGCTCATTCCTCCACAATGGACAGTCGCGCTTGAAATGCCCAGCCCTGTTACACCGGAAACATAGTTTGGCCTTCCAGTTTGGCATCTTAGTGTCTGTTGCTTTAAGTGCTGCTCCTGTATCGCTCCTTTCTGCGCTTGTATTCATCTGAAAGTCGAGATTTCACTAACTGTAATGTGAGTTCTGCTTCAGATCTTGTCTCTAATGCATTAATCAGAGGGTTGTATGACTCTGGCAGGCTGCATAAAAGTATTGCTGTCACATGGTTATCTTTGATCTCCTCTCCGAGGTCCCTGAGTTGTGCAACAATCTCCAGCACGCTTCTTATATGTTCTTGCATATCCCCTTCTGGAGTCATTTTTGACTGGTATAGCTTCCTTAGTAAATATAACTTGTTGTTTAAGCTAGAGCTCTCATGTAATCTACGGAGTGCATTCCACATACCTTTGGCAGTATCTTCCCCTTTTATGTGGATAAGCTGTTCATCTTCTACCAGTAGGGCTATTGTGGCTCTTGCCTGTCTGTTTTTCTTATCCCACTCCTGGTTGTCTACATCCGGCCTGTCTGTGGTGAGGACATCCCATGTGTCATCTTTGCTCAGCAACATCTCCATCTTGAACTTCCACATCTGGTAGTTGTCACTATTTAGCTTAGTGATCCCCAGTTTAAGATCCCCGCTGCTAGCCATGATTAGTGTACCTTGCTCGTATTCCAAGCGCCTGGATACCTCAGAGCAGATTTCCTCCGCAGCTTGATCAAAGATGGTGTGCAGGTTCTTCTCCTAGGCCTCTGTTCCGGCTGTCTGATGATTCACGTTGTCTGGGCCCATAACCTTTGTTGGCTGGTGCAGATGATGCAAAGAATAATCAGACATATATGGATGGCTGTAGTTTACTTGGATTCATTTGTATTGAAGAGACATACAGCAGAGAGCATGGTGCTCATGTTAGCACATGAGATATAGAAGAACAACAACCATAGATAACAGGAAAAATGCAGTAACAGATAGTTAACACAAAGAACATTATGATAGAGTATCTGTGTATAGTGACATCTAGTGGACATACTCCAAATACACAGGGAAACAAACCAAGCAATGTATAACATAGCATGAAACAATGTTCAGTCTCCAACAGCCCTCACAATAATGGCCTTCTCCCGCATGGAGTAGTTCAACTTCCTCTTCCTCTCTGACATCTTTCAATAACACACGATCCAAAAAACACACCGACACGACACAAACCTACAAACAGCAACAGACAACGGAACAAAAGCACCTTGCTTCAGGGGGGGAAACAAATGGATGTACTTTTGCAATGGAAGGGCGTATGTCTGTACCTATTTATGCCCTGGGCGTATCTCACTAAGTATGCCGGGCCTAGTTCCTATCTCACTGATTAGGCTGGGCCGAGTTCTGAGCATGCGCTGAGAGGCGCTGACCATAGTCAGCATCATGCGCATGCGCAGCCAGGCCGGCCCTTCATTTGCATGGGGTCACGGCTCATTTCAATGGAACACGCCCACGTCCTTCCCACTTTCAATTACGGCGGCTTACGCCTCGGAATTTATGTCGCGCCGGCGCAAATTTGGGCGCAAATACTATGAGGATACGGTACTTGCCTCTCTAAGTTGAGCCGGCATAATGGAAAGGAGATGTGCTACACCGGTGTATATATACGCCGATGTACGTGGATCTGCCCCTATCAGTTTTCCTGCAGGTTTTTCTCTTCAGGTTTACCAAAACCATCTAATATGAGGTCATTTAAAATGATCGTGTGTGGGCTTCACATAATTTTTCGGGTTCTGAAAAACGACAATTTTTTTTTTTCGAACATGCTGCATTTTTTAACTTTATTTTAAACCATGTCGTTTTTCAGGTTGTAAAAAATGATCGTGTGTGGGCTAAAACGACGTTAAAAACCTGCGCATGCTCAGAAGCAAGTTATGAGACGGGAGCGCTCGTTCTGGTAAAACCATTCATCACGCTGTAACAGACAGAAAAGCGTGAATCGTCTTTTACTAACACGGAATCAGCTAAAGCAGCCCAAAGGCGAATGGAACTTCCCCTTTATAGTGCCGTCGTACGTGTTGTACGTCACCGGCTCATCGCGCTTTGCTAGAGCATTTTTTAAAAACGATGGTGTGTGGGCAACGTCGTTTTAATGCTGAAGTTGGAAAAACTTTGTTTTTTCTACATGCCGAAAAACTTATTTTTTTTATGCCGAAAAATGATCGTGTGTACGCGGCACACGATCGTTTTTCGGCATGAAAAAAACGTTTTTAAAAACGTCATTTAAAATGATCGTGTGTGGGCTTCACATCGTTTTTCGGCTTCTGAAAAAAATTTGTTTTTCGGGTTGTAAAAAATAATCGTGTGTGGGTCTAAAACAAAGTTTTAAACCCGCGTATGCTCAGAAGCAAGTTATGAGACGGGAGCGCTCGTTCTAGTAAAACTACCGTTCATAATGGAGTAAGCACATTCATTAGGTTTGAAATTATTGCATTGTATAATGCAGCGCATTCTTTTCTTCTTTTTAATGCTACACTAATCCTCGTTTTTTGCTGCTGATATTGTTATCTAGTTATGACAAGCTTGTTACTTTATTATTTATTGTTATCTAATGACTTTTTTTTTTTTTATATTTAAGCTAGATCTCCATCTAAAACAATTAATGCATATTTTAAATATTTTATTGTAGCTCTTCCTTTTTTGGTTATTTTTTTTTTTTTTTTTATCCAACAAAACAGTTTTTATTGATGAAAAGGTGGTATACAGCTTATGACATCTATACATTTTACAGCAAAACCAGGAGGACAACCCTCAAAGACCAAACAAAGCACGGCATTAAGATCACCAGGTTATCTTCCCTCCCACCATAACACACAGTTTCCCATACTATGGCACTCATCCCGCATTTAATCCCAACAATCTGTCCATGACCAGATCCACCGGGGAAAGCCTGAGTGTATCCAGCCATGGAGCCCAAAGATTCTCATATTTCCGAGTACTCCCCCTGTGTTGGTAAATAAGCTTCTCCATACGTAACATGTCACCTATTTTAGCAGTCCATTCCCTTGAAGTCAGAGGATTCTCAGATTTCCAGTGGAGCATAATCAACTTCCTGGCCTGGAACAATACCCTTTGCACAGCCTCCCTTGCGTACACCTCCTCCACATACTCCTCCAGCACGCCCAATAAACAGAGTCTGGGGTCCACAGGTACAGATACCCCAAATACAGAATTGACAGTACTCACTACCTCAGCCCAGTATTTGTGCAGTTTGGGGCACCTCCACAGGAGATGTATGAGATCCCCATGGTCACTCTTGCACCTAGTGCATGCATCATCAGTTTGCATCCCCATCAGTTGCAATCTATGCGGTGTATAGTACACCCGGAAAATGATGTATAGCTGAGTAAGTCGCTGAGCCACATTCAATGAGCAGGAGCTCACCCCCTGAAATATCTCCTCCCACTATTCTCCATCCAGTTGGCCCACGTCCCTTTCCCACCTTTCCCTCACCATGACTGGATGCTGCCCCAAGAAGTAATGTAATAGGATGGCGTAGCATTGAGAGATAAATCCCTTCGAGGTCACAGCATCACCCAGGAGACCGAACACTGGGGTTGGTGACAAATGCCACTCAGAGGATCTACTTTGAGCCCTTACTGCGTGTTGGAGCTTCAGATACTGGAAGAGCATTGAGGATGGGAGTCCATACTCCGCCCGCAAATCTGCAAACGGCCTGAGCCTCCCATGTCTAAATACATGCTTAATATGTGTGATCCCATAACTTTTCCACCCCGCCCCTATCTGTAATTTGGCCAGTTCTGTGTAAGTATCATTATGCCATAGGGGGCTGTAGTCAGTATATCCATCAGCTTGTTGAATATATTTGCATTTATTCCACACTTTTTGTATAAGGTTATACTTAGGGTACTTCTTATTTGGTTTGGCGAAGGCCAAAGCTTCAAGTGCCACAGGGATGGGCCCATCCCCCACCGTGTGGAGCATCAGTGCCCCTGGAGGAGCCAGCCGGCTCACTCCTGAAACACCCCAACAGGTGTTGTAACTGCACCGCTAGATAGTACAACCACGGGTTGGGCAATGCCAGCCCGCCGTTGTCTTTGGACCTCTGAAGGTGCTCCAGTTTAATCCTGGGCGTCTTATTCTTCCAGATCAGAGACCGGAAGATGGAGTTCACTATTCGAAAGACCTTTAGAGGAACTGGGGCATTGTGACGACAGTAAAGCAATTGCGGCATAAGGCCGAGTACTCACGGCAGGACATGTCCGATGAAAACGGTCTGCAGACCGTTTCCATCGGACATGTCTGGCCGGGGACTGCCCGGGGACTTCTGTTCGATGGCTATACACACCATCGAACAGAAGACCGCGCGTAAACAATACGCGGGGCGTGTCCGCGGTGTCGACGCGTCGATGACGCGGTGTCGCCGCGACAATGACGCGCCGGCGTGGGCGGCCTGCCTTGAAAATGCTTCCACGCATGCGTCGAAGTCATTCGACGCATGCGAGGGATGGCGGGCGGCAGGACATGTACGGTAGGTCTGTACAGACGACCGTACATGTCCGGGCGGACAGGTTTCCAGCGGACTGTTTTAAAGCAAGTCCGGGAAACAGTTGTCTGCTCAGAAACGGTCTGTCAGACAATTGTTTGCTGGAATCCTGTCCGCGCGGCTGTACACACGAGGGAACATGTCTGCTGAAATTGGTCTGCCGACCAGTTTCAGCAGACATGTTTGGTCGTGAGTACGGGGCCTTAGAATCATCTTCACCAGGTTCACCTTGCCCGCCACCGAAATACGGAGATTGTTCCACGATTTGACCCGCTCTCTAAATCTCTGAAGCAGGGGGGAGATGTTCAAGTGGCTAAAATCCCTTTGGTTGGCCGTTACATGAATCCCCAGGTATTTAAAGGAGGTCGTGACTGGTATGGGGCAGGTTGACGTCACCGTTTGTGTGGTCTCCCCGTCTAACAATAACAGGGCCGATTTAGACCAGTTGATCTGCAGGCCTGAGTACCCCCCAAACCTTATAATAGTTGCCATGGCCTCCCGCAGGGACGTGTCAGTATCTCCCAGCATGAGCAAGGCATCACCTTCTCCTGCAGGGGGCCATAGCAAAACCCCACTATACCCGGATTGGCCCTAATCTCTATAGCGAGGGGTTCAATGGCTAACGAGAAGAGGAAAGGGGACAGCGGGCAACCTTGCCTCGTCCCCCTCCCCAACACAAAACCGTGGGACAGACACCCGAAATCTCTGATTGCGGCCTCCGGACAACTGTAAAGTAAACGCACCCATGCTATATACCTATCACCAAACCCGAATCGCGCCAGCACCTCCCACATGTAGTTCCAGTCAATGCTGTCAAATGCCTTAGTTGCATCTAAGGACAGCAGATCCCTACTTCCTACATTATCCGCGTCAGACTGCATATTTAAAAATAACCGTCGTAAATTAATGGCAGTGGACTTATTTGGCATAAACCCCGCCTGGTCTCCATGTACCAGGGACGTTATGACAGTATTCAATCGCATTGCTAGCACCTTTGCCAGGATTTTTATGTCGCATTGCAGCAATGAGATTGGTCTGTAGGAACCCGGTTCAACTGGATCCTTGCCCGGCTTAAGGAGCAGGACAATATTTGCTTTAGCCATGGAGGGCGAAAGCTCACCGTCCCCCAGAGCCGCATTAAACACCCGGAGCAAACGTGGTAACAAAATGTCCGCGTGCTGTTTATACACTTCCATGGGGATCCCATCCTCCCCCGGTGCCTTACAATTAAGGAATAGTCCCACCGCCTCCTGAAGTTCCTCCACCGTAAGGGGCGCATCCAACCCCGTTCTCTGCTCTACCGTCAACCTAGGGAATGTCAAACCACTCAGATACTGCTCCAGGTCCGCCGCCACGTAGGCAGCGCCAGGGCAGTACAGCTCTTCATAAAACCCCGCCAATTCCTGCATAATGAGTTCGGGTGTGCTAACAATGGGCCCAGCTTTGGATTTTATGGCCCCTATAGCGGGGGACCTCTGCTGTGAATTCGCTATTCGCGCAAGCATACGCCCCGTTTTCTCCCCCTCCTCAAAGAATGCCTGCTTAGAGAAAAAACTATTTTTTTCAGCCCTAGAGGAAAGCACCCGCTCAAAAGCAGACTGAGCGGCCTGCCACTCCTCCCTGGCCGAGTCAGAGGGGTCCAGAACATAATGCCCCTCCAAGGCCTCCACCCTCTCCTCCAGCTACAACACAAATGCAGAAGAGGCCTTCTTAACCTTGGTAATTTCTGTGACCAGAACCCTTCTCAAGAACATTTTGAAATCCTCCCACTGTTGTACACAAGAACCCTGTGGATCCTGATTAGTGAAAAACCCACGCACACTCTCATCCATGGTCTCAGGGGATTCAAATAATTTTAGCCAGAAGGCGTTAAATTTCCAAGGGGCCCTAGGGAGCTCAGTGGGCTGAGAGACCACTAAATGCACTATCAGCGGGGAGTGATCAGATACACTACAAGGTCTGTATTCCAGTTTAGAGACATACTGAAGCATGCGTGCGTTTGCTACCCCCAGGTCAATCCTAGACAAACTGCCGTGAGATTTAGAAAAACACGAGTATTGTTTAACTCCCGGGTTCCACTGCCGTCAGACATCCACCCAGCCCACCTCTTGCAACAACCGCGCCAGGGGGGTACCCCTGGAAAGGGCAGAGGCTCCTCTGGCCGGATGTCTATCCAACGCAGGGTCCAGGCAGCAATTAAAGTCCCCAATGACCAGCAACGACACCTCGGGCTTACCATCCAAGTAGGCAATCAGGGCCCGCAGCACCGTCGCCGCAAAAGGGGGGGGGTACATACACACATGCAAGAATACACGTCATATCCCCCAACCTGCAATAAAGAAACACATATCGCCCCTCAGGGTCGATGCTATTGTCCAGTTCCTGATAATCCAGGGAGCCATGCAACAAAACACTCACCCCCCTAGAATAGGAGGTGTGAGTGGAGTGGTATGCTTTATTCACCCAGTTGTACCGTAAACAGCAAACAGTGTCCACCGTCAGATGCGTTTCCTTGAAACAAAAAATCCCTGGGTGAATTTTTATCACAATGTTTTTATTAAGACTTTCGTATAAGGCATAACAAAACAAAAAGAAAAAAAAGAAAAAGTTGTTGGGTGATACACACGAAATACACGATATACTCAATATGCACAATATACTTTGCACGCAATACAATACAAGGAAGTTAGCAAAGAACAGTACCGTGTTACAATATCATTAACACAATCTAATCATTTCTTGGGCCAGATAGACAAACATTTGTCAAATCGATAACATTGTAGAGAATTGATTGCAATTAAACGTTCGAACGTGTGGTTTCTATGGACTACTCAAACTATATCAGAGAGATTCTGAGTTATATTTGTTTTCCAAGTGCGTAGAATGGTCGCTCTTGCTTCTAGAAGGATGTGGCTGACAACCGGTCTATGCTCTATGGGAAACCGTTCTACGCCTAGATGGAGAATTGCCAATGCTGGAGAGGGTTGAGTCAAGTTTCCCGTCAGAGAGGAAATAAAGGAGAAGACTTGGTTCCATATACTCCGTATATTCGGACAGTGCCAAAACATGTGCAAAAGATTGCCTATTTGCCCACAGCCTCTCCAGCATTGTGGTGATAGCGCTGGATAGTATGTTGCCAGTCTGAATGGTGTATAATGCCATCTATTGGCAATTTTTATCGTCATTTCCCAATGTCCAACACAATGGGAGGCTCTATGAATCTCTTTAAATGAGTCCTGCCACTGTAGATTAGCGAAGGAGGTGGCAAGATCGGTTTCCCATCTTTCCATTGCAGTCGTTTTTTTGAAGGTCAGTTTATCCTGTAAGAGATTGTAAAACATTGCTGTACCCTTCTTTGGTTCGTCGTTGTTAGAATAAAAGTTCCGTAGTCTAGGTGGCACGCGTATCTCTGGGTTAGCATATGATTTGAGGAAGTGTAAGATTCGCAGGCAGGTGAACATCTTGTTAACAGGCAAATCAAATTGCGTCATCGTTTGTGCTAGGGATTTGGGCTTGGGACCGTCATAGAAGTCCGATATATGGGTAGTACCATGGTTCATCAAATCTTTTGCTGACAGTGAAGGAATTTTAGCTTCCAACAATGTTATTGGGAGTTCATAGGGTAATTCCTGAGCGTCCACTCTATTGCGTGTAAGGCATAGCCTCCATGCACTCAACGAGATCTGTATGGGTGGAGAAAGATTTGCAAAGTCCCATGGAGACCATTCGTCACTAAGAAGTAGCAATTTTAAATCAGTCGTGGGTGCTATAGTCTTTTCTATGTCGACCCAAAGTGGGGTTTCTTTAGTGCTCATCCAATATTTCACGTGGTCCAATCTAACAGCCCATAATCAGTCAGTTCTACCAACCCTGCCCCACCCACCTTCCTATGTGCAATAAGAGTAGTGCGAGGGCACCTAGCTTTTTTCTTTCCCCAGATGTACTTCCAACCCATACTTGAAAGTCGGTTAAAGTGGATGTAAACCCAAATTTTTTTTTTTTGTTTTTGATGTCACAATTAGTGTTGAGCAGAATATGCCATATTCGATTTTGCGATATATCTCGAATATATATTCGAATATTCGAGATATATTCGCTAAATTCGAATATTCGTGATATTTTATCGAAATTAATTGATTGCGATTTTTCGCTATTGCGAATGCGAAAATAATTGCGATTTTTTTAATAACTGCGGTAGGAGCGCTCTGATTGGCTTAGAATATTCGTGATATTTTATCGAAATATCGCAACATGCGAATGCGATATTTATTGCGGAATTTCGAGATATGCTGGAGGAGCGCTCTGATTGGCTTAGAATATTCGTGATATTTTATCGAAATATCGCAACATGCGAATGCGATATTAATTGCGGAATTTCGAGATATGCTGGAGGAGCGCTCTGATTGGCTCAGAATATTCGTGATATTTTATCGAAATATCGCAACATGCGAATGCGATATTTATTGCGGAATTTCGAGATATGCTGGAGGAGCGCTCTGATTGGCTCAGAATATTCGTGATATTTTATCGAAATATCGCAACATGCGAATGCGATATTTATTGCGCAATTTCGAGATATGCTGGAGGAGCGCTCTGATTGGCTCAGAATATTCCTGATATTTTATCGAAATATCGCAACATGCGAATGCGAAATTGATTGCAGATATTTCGAAAACTGCTGTAGCAGCACTCTGAAATCGAATATGTATGATATTTTAACCAAAATACATATTGCGATTGCGATTTTTCGATCGCGCATGCGCAATTGCGCGAACAACACGCGACCATTTCCTGGAGCCTTGCCAGTTTCCAACTTATGATCGCAGCGCAATCACACAGCAACATGGTTGGAAGCAATTTCACTAAGTCTGAGGAAAAGTTGCTGATTTGTGTAAGTATTTTGACCACTGTTATTTCATCATCTTCAACTGCATTTAAGTCTAGTTTAAAAGTTAGTATATATGATCAGATATTAGTATTTCACAAAAAATGTGTCTCCTGCTTTTACAAAACTACAAGTCCCAGCATGCCTGGACAGCTGCAGACACCCTGGTTGGCAAATGTGTATTTAGGCACTTTTCCTTGTTATTTAGCATAATGAATTTAACATTTTATTGGACATAGGACGTATGCGAACGTCCTGACTTCAGTGTCCTCAAGGCCCAAGGACGTTCGAATACATATTGCCCTTTAGATGTTGCAGAACTACAACTTCCAGCATGCCTGGGAATGCTGGCACTTCTAGTATTGTAAGTTCTGCAGGCCCCCATTTTTCAGGCCTTTATGCACGGGTCTCTAAACTGTGGCACCCTAGATGCAGCAAAAGTAAAATTCTTAGCATGCACTGACAGACCGTGGCTGATGGGAGTAGTAGTTTTGCAACAGCTGGAGTTGGACTGGTCTTGAAACCCAGAGTTAGGTAACAAACCCGTAGTGTTTTGCAACCATTCTGCCTCCAGCTGGTTATTTTCTGTTGAAAAGCCTGTGGCGTGCAAAACACAACCCAAAAACTCCACCCGGTGCAAGGAAAAATTTGCACACACCTAAAGAGTGACATCACAAAAAACTGCGACGGTTGCATACGTCAGTGGTCCTCCGAAAAGGTCCCGTCTCTGACCCCCCGGGGCGTTAGGCTCCTGACAGGGAAAAGAGTTACTGTGGTCCATACAGCCGAAGCCATATGGACCCATCTCGGTCCAAGCAGCGCAATCAACACGCGAACAACACGCGACCATTTCCTGGACCCTTGCCAGTTTCCAACTTTATGATCGCAACGCAATCGCAGAGCAAGATGGTTGGAAGTAATTTCACTGTATCTGAGGAAAAGATGCTGATTTGTGTAAGTATTTTGACCACTGTTATTTCATTATCTTCAACTGCATTTTAGTCTAGTTTAAAAGTTAGTATATATGATCAGATATTAGTATTTCACAAAAAATGTGTCTCCTGCTTTTACAAAACTACAAGTCCCAGCATGCCTGGACAGCTGCAGACACCCTGGTTGGCAAATGTGTATTTAAGCACTTTTCCTTGTTATTTAGCATAATGAATTTAACATTTTATTGGACATAGGACGTATGCGAACGTCCTGACTTCAGTGTCCTCAAGGCCCAAGGACGTTCGAATACATATTGCCCTTTAGATGTTGCAGAACTACAACTTCCAGCATGCCTGGGAATGCTGGCACTTCTAGTATTGTAAGTTCTGCAGGCCCCCATTTTTCAGGCCTTTATGCACGGGTCTCTAAACTGTGGCACCCTAGATACAGCAAAAGTAAAATTCTTAGCATGCACTGACAGACCGTGGCTGATGGGAGTAGTAGTTTTGCAACAGCTGGAGGTGGACTGGTCTTGAAACCCAGAGTTAGGTAACAAACCCGTAGTGTTTTGCAACCATTCTGCCTCCAGCTGTTTTTTTTCCTGTTGAAAAGCCTGTGGCGTGCAAAACACAACCCAAAAACTCCACCCGGATGCAGTGAAAAATGTGCACACACCTAAAGAGTGACATCACAAAAAACTGCGACGGGTACATACGTCAGTGGCCCTCCGAAAAGGTCCCGTCTCTGACCCCCGGGGCGTTAGGCTCCTGACAGGGAAAAGAGTTAGCAACGCATATCTCCCCTATACGTGTATCCTGTGTTGTTAATAATATATTCATAATTATGCAAATGATAATGGCTGCTATATTTATGCAAAAAAGGTGGCAACCGAAATGGCAGGATATAAAATCTTTCATGTTACCCCTGTCATTGATTAATAAGGCGAGAATGCTTCCAATTGTTGAATAGCATACATTTACGTCATATATCCATAAGGCTGTCAACAGAAGTATTACAATATACTTTGTTCTTCATCTTGCAGAAGTTCCTGGAAACAGGATACGATAAGCTGCGGAGGCAGCCAGAGAAAAGGGCTGTGGTCAGCGCCCTAATCGCTGACTTTGGCGGCCAACACGACCACAATGCAATTGTCAAGAAGTGGTCTGACCTGAAGAGGCGCCAAATGGATCAGGTCAGACGTCTTCGGGCTAAATATCATCCAGGTAAGTTATTGTTGACAGTTATGTTTTTTTTTTAAAAAGTGTATTTTGTGCGTGAACTCGAAAGAGAGAGGAGCCGGCCTGCAGGAGTTGGGAGGCCTCCCCCAGAGACAATCTGCCACCTTTCTCCATGCCCCGGTTGGCAATGGCGGGTGTGAGGGGGTCCTCCCAACCCAACCTCGCATAGCACACCCACCAGGGGCGGGGCTGAGACCACCAAACGCAATTCACAGGTAGCCGAGAGCGGGATCCGAAACCCCTAGCTGCAGAGGTGAATCACTTGTCAGTGCAGTGGCAATCGCGTGGAGCCACCGCAGCTCCTTTGGTGACAGTTATGTAAGGTCATATGTAATTCATGTAAGGTCAGATGTTGTTAACCAAGATGCCATGTTGTGCTAACATATATCAGCACCAGCCAAGGTATTCATAGTACTGTTGAAAAAAGACATGGGACAGCAGACAGGAACACAGAAGTTATGTGGGAACATAATTTTCCCATTGCTTTGCATGGGACTTTAAAGAAAAACCCCGACCATGGCAAGTGGGGGTGGGTAAGGTTTAAACCACCTATCCTATGTTTGTGGCTGACATATAAGTAACCTGTGTGCCAAGTTTCATATAAATATCTTTAGCCGTTTGTACGTGATGCTGGAACATACATACATACATACATACATACATACATACATACATTTATGCACACACACACGTTGAGTTTTATATATATAGATTACCACTAAATTCCTGTGTTAGGAGTGGGGTTGTTATAGTAATCCCGTGTGCTCCATCAGGCCCTTTTTTTAACATGAGATGGTCTGAACAAAACAAAGGAGACAAAAACAGCTCATTTTAACATGGTTGCATCCCAGCTCACGCTCAGTCCCCTGTAGTGCCCACAAGACCCTTTAATATAACATTGTCCCATTGGTTAACTGTCTATATAAATCAATTTGTATTCATATACAATACAGCAGAGTACACAGAATTTGCATACGTCATTAGAAAACATTTTTATAATATATGAACATTGTGTTA
Organism: Rana temporaria; assembly: GCF_905171775.1. Classification (NCBI taxonomy): domain Eukaryota; kingdom Metazoa; phylum Chordata; class Amphibia; order Anura; family Ranidae; genus Rana; species Rana temporaria. The sequence continues at coordinate 81,275,028 of NC_053500.1, read as the reverse complement.
TTATAGGAGCTCCAATGCCAGTTGTCCGCGCCAAGCGCAGAAGGCGCCAGGCCGATGAGGAGGAGGAGGAGGATGCGGCAGAGGAGGATGCGGCAGAGGAGGAGATGGATGAAGAGGAGCAGCCAGGGCCCTCCCACTCCCCAACCCCAGCTCCTGCTGAGGAGCAAGCTGAGGAGCTTCCCCCCCCCACCACCCCAACTTCTGAAGCAGAAGAGCAGGAGGAAGAGAGCGGTCCTGTGAGCCTCGTTCAGGAAGGTAAATATGTGCACAATTATTAATAACATTTCAACAATAAAATGTAGATATAAAAATGGACAACATATAAAGCGCACCTGTCAGATTGTAGAACCATAATATGGTATTGATGCTAGAAGTATACAGGTAGTGCATAATTATTAGGCAAGTTGTATTTTTGAGGATTCATTTTATTATTGAACAACAACCATGTTCTCAATGAACCCCAAAAACTCATTAATATCAAAGCTGAATTTTTTTGGAAGTAGTTTTTAGTTTGTTTTTAGTGTTAGTTATTTTCGGGGGATATCTGTGTGTGCAGGTGACTACTATTACTGTGCAGAATTTTTAGGCAACTTAACCAAAAAATAAATATATACCCATTTCAATGATTTATTTTTAAAAGTGAAACCAATATAACATCTCAACATTCACAAATACACATTTCTGACATTTAAAAACAAAACAAAAACAAATCAGTGACCAATATAGCCACCTTTCTTTGCAAGGACACTCAAAAGCCTGACATCCATGGATTCTGTCAGTGTTTTGATCTGTTCACCATCAACATTGCGTGCAGCAGCAACCACAGCCTCCCAGACACTGTTCAGAGAGGTGTACTGTTTTCCCTCCTTGTAAATCCCACATTTGATGATGGACCACAGGTTCTCAATGGGGTTCAGATCAGGTGAACAAGGAGGCCATGTCATTACTTTTTTTTATTTAATACCCTTTCTTGCCAGCCACGCTGTGGAGTACTTTGACACGTGTGATGGAGCATTGTCCTGCATGAAAATCATGTTTTTCTTGAAGGGTGGTGACTTTTTCCTGTACCACTGCTTGAAGAAGGTCTCTTCCATAATCTGGCAGTAGGACTGGGAGTTGAGCTTGACTCCATCCTCAATCCGAAAAGGCCCCACAAGCTCATCTTTGATGATACCAGCCCAAACCAGTACTCCACCACCACCTTGCTGGCGTCTGAGTCGGACTGGAGCTCCCTGCCCTTTACCAATCCAGCCACGGGCTCTTCCATCTGGCCCATCAAGACTCACTCTCATTTCAGCAGTCCATAAAACCTTAGAAAAATCTTTCTTGAGATATTTATTGGCACAGTCTTGACGTTGCAGCTTGTGTGTCTTGTTCAGTGGTCATCGTCTTTCAGCCTTTCTTACCTTGGCCATGTCTCTGGGTATTGCACACCTTGTGCTTTTGGGCACCCCAGTGATGTTGCAGCTCTGAAATATGGCCAATCTTGTGGCAAGTGTCATCTTGGCAGCTGCACGCTTAACTTTTCTCAGTTCATGGGCAGTTATTTTGCACCTTTGTTTTTCCACACGCTTCTTTTGTTTGATGATCACGCTTCAGAAGCTTTGCAACTTTAAGAGTGCTGCATCCCTCTGCTAGATATCTCTCTATTTTGGACTTTTCAGAGTCTGTCAAATCCTTCTTTTGGCCCATTTTGACAAAGAAAAGGAAATTGACTAATAATTATGCACAACTGATATAGAGTGTTGATGTCATTAGACCACACACCTTCTCATTACAGAGATGTACATTACCTAATATGCCTAATCTGTAGTAGGCTTTCGAGCCTATACAACTTGGAGTAAGACAACATGTATAAAGAGGATGATGTGGTCCAAATACTCATTTGCCTAATAATTCTGCACTCCCGGGATGTGTTAGACACATAACAAGTGTATACACATGATAATGATTGATTAATAAGCAAAAAAAATTTTTTATTTATTTGGTAACGTTATTTTAAATCTAAATTTTTTTTTTATTATATCCTAACAGTATCAAGAAAGATGATGAGGCAGAACGCGCTCATAAAGACTACCCACCTGAGGATCCAGGCAAATCAGCGCCAGATCCGCTACCTTATTCAGCAAAATGTGCTGCTGGAGCAGCAGCAATTAAAAAATATAGAGAAGATGGAGCGCCTTCAGAAGCTCAATAAGAGTTATATCTGAAATTATGTTTTTGTTAATAAATATTATTTTTTGGAAATGTTTCATTTCTTTTTGAGATAGATTTGTAGGTTTTTCAACACATCTAACTTCACATCAAACAAATCAACATCAACACATTTAACTTCATAATAAGCAAAAACATTTTATACTATTATTTTATTTAACAGTAACCTAGGACAAACTAAAGCACACGACACAGACACGACGAACACAAAATAAACTGTTGAAAAATGAACATAACAAAAGCAACAATATATATATATATACAAAGAGAGAGAGAGGGAGAGCAAGAAAGAGAGAGAATGCAGATGAGCTCTTGCAGACAGCCCAATGGTTGCAGTATAAATGCCGCAAAACAGGGTTTAACATAAGGTTCATTGTTATAGTTACACTTGCTGTTTAGATCCGGTCTGGTAGCTTGTAGCGGAGGCTGTTGGTGGATCCGCTGTGCCAGAGAGGTCATGAAGCTTTACTCAGCATGGAGGCAGCAGCAGGAGTATTAAAATATAATATAACTAGACAATGCATTTCCTGAGGAAAATGCGAGTGGGAATGCTGAATAGCTTAATTGGTGAGCCCCTTGCCAAAGACATTCACCATAACCACTACACTATCTTTAGGACACACAGCTTCTTTCTCTATCTGCAAAGTATAGAGTATGCTGACTTCCTGGTCGCCCCTCCCCCCTCAATAGGTTTCCCCTCCCCCCCAGGTCAGTGAGGAGGAATATTGCACTGAGGTCAGGAAAGTGATTTATGGAAAGAAATAACATTACAAACGCTTTTAATTCACAGATCTAATACATGATTTAAGCCTCCAAACAAAGCTTAATAAATCCTCAAACGTACATGCAATTGATACAACGACTACACCGTTTGAAATACACGGCCCTTGTAAACGTATCGATATGAAATTTATGTAGATAAACTTAAAAATGTGGCCATGTCTGCGATTTAGAAAAGAGCGTCTTTGTGAGTTCTGCAGCAACATTTTTTAGATAATTTAACATGAGAGTCTATGAGACATAATTTCTGGCTGTTGCTCCAATAACTAAAACTAAAATACGTATCGCAGAATTGATCACATTGCCATAAACCAGACAAGCATAGCTACGTTTTGATATAAAAATTGTGTATGAAAAGTAGATCTTGTGGGCGTGAGACCAATTTGTTTCCCCTTTTTGTAAAGATATTTTTAATTACAAAGATCTCCAATGTTAAGGTCACATGACAGACTCTAAATCCCCTCCATAGGATTACATTATAACCTATCGCATTTTTGTGAAAAATTAGCAAAACGTAAATTGCATTTTCACCAAAAAATTGTAAACGATAAGGATCTGAAAAGTCATAGCCGGATAGCTAAATATTTAGTGATCGCTTTACAGTTTTTTCAGTGTCTGTAAGTGAAAGTATGAAGTAGCTGAAACTTTTGGCAGGGCATGTGAATTCAAAGGGGAAAAGGATGTTCTCATTGACTTCAATGTTAAAAAAAGGGTCTAAAAGCTTAAAATTTATAAAAGTGTAAAAAGTAGGAAAAAACTTGAAGAAGTCCCATCATTTGCTGAAAGAGACGAACATTTTTACAGTTGAATGGTCTCAATAGCTGAAAGTATGCCGAAGTTACGCAGAACCAAAAAACGTAAGGAATAATAAGATTACTAAATTTACGGATATCAATACTGGAAATGTTTATTAAAGCATTCACACTAATTAAGATTAATACATTTATGGGTATCCATACTAGGAATGCTTATTAAAGCATTCCCACTAAGTATCACACAGGCATGATTTACAAGCAGTAGTGGTAATAGTAATACATAGCATAAAAACACTTGGGGAATACTTTACAGCATCAGTAGTGGTCATAGTAGTCAATAGTGTACCAAAAAATTGGGACACAGGTGTCTTGACTGAGCTGTAATAGTAGTAGTAGACATTGACAATACAGTGTCAAAACACTCGTGCAAGAGGTGCCATGATGAACAGCAGTCTTAATAAGAGTATATAGGGTGTGAAATAACTGCTGACATAGGTGTCTTGACTGGGCGGCAGCAGCAGCAGAAGCAGCAGTAGTAGTATTAACAGTAGTAGTTGATACAGAGTCATATCACATGGGCAGGAGTTGCCATGATGTACAGCAGTCTTAATAAGAGTATATAGAGTGTGAAATAACTGCTGACATAGGTGTATTGACTGGGCGGCAGCAGCAGCAGAAGCAGCAGTAGTAGTATTAACAGTAGTAGTTGATACAGAGTCATATCACATGGGCAGGAGTTGCCATGATGTACAGCAGTCTTAATAAGAGTATATAGAGTGTGAAATAACTGCTGACATAGGTGTATTGACTGGGCGGCAGCAGCAGCAGAAGCAGCAGTAGTAGTATTAACAGTAGTAGTTGATACAGAGTCATATCACATGGGCAGGAGTTGCCATGATGTACAGCAGTCTTAATAAGAGTATATAGAGTGTGAAATAACTGCTGACATAGGTGTATTGACTGGGCGGCAGCAGCAGCAGAAGCAGCAGTAGTAGTATTAACAGTAGTAGTTGATACAGAGTCATATCACATGGGCAGGAGTTGCCATGATGTACAGCAGTCTTAATAAGAGTATATAGAGTGTGAAATAACTGCTGACATAGGTGTATTGACTGGGCGGCAGCAGCAGCAGAAGCAGCCACCCAGAGTCATATCACATGGGCAGGAGTATACAGAGTCATATCACATGGGCAGGAGTTGCCATGATGTACAGCAGTCTTAATAAGAGTATATAGAGTGTGAAATAACTGCTGACATAGGTGTATTGACTGGGCGGCAGCAGCAGCAGAAGCAGCAGTAGTAGTATTAACAGTAGTAGTTGATACAGAGTCATATCACATGGGCAGGAGTTGCCATGATGTACAGCAGTCTTAATAAGAGTATATAGAGTGTGAAATAACTGCTGACATAGGTGTATTGACTGGGCGGCAGCAGCAGCAGAAGCAGCAGTAGTAGTATTAACAGTAGTAGTTGATACAGAGTCATATCACATGGGCAGGAGGTGCCATGATGAACAGCAGTAGGAATAAGAGTATATAGAGTGTTAAACAACTGCTGACATAGGTGTATTGACTGGGCGGCAGCAGCAGCAGAAGCAGTAGTAGTAGTATTAACAGTAGTAGTTGATACAGAGTCATATCACATGGGCAGGAGGTGCCATGATGAACAGCAGTAGGAATAAGAGTATATAGAGTGTTAAACAACTGCTGACATAGGTGTATTGACTGGGCGGCAGCAGCAGCTGAAGCAGCAGTAGTAGTATTAACAGTAGTAGTTGATACAGAGTCATATCACATGGGCAGGAGTTGCCATGATGTACAGCAGTCTTAATAAGAGTATATAGAGTGTGAAATAACTGCTGACATAGGTGTATTGACTGGGCGGCAGCAGCAGCAGAAGCAGCAGTAGTAGTATTAACAGTAGTAGTTGATACAGAGTCATATCACATGGGCAGGAGTTGCCATGATGTACAGCAGTCTTAATAAGAGTATATAGAGTGTGAAATAACTGCTGACATAGGTGTATTGACTGGGCGGCAGCAGCAGCAGAAGCAGCAGTAGTAGTATTAACAGTAGTAGTTGATACAGAGTCATATCACATGGGCAGGAGTTGCCATGATGTACAGCAGTCTTAATAAGAGTATATAGAGTGTGAAATAACTGCTGACATAGGTGTATTGACTGGGCGGCAGCAGCAGCAGAAGCAGCAGTAGTAGTATTAACAGTAGTAGTTGATACAGAGTCATATCACATGGGCAGGAGGTGCCATGATGAACAGCAGTAGGAATAAGAGTATATAGAGTGTTAAACAACTGCTGACATAGGTGTATTGACTGGGCGGCAGCAGCAGCAGAAGCAGCAGTAGTAGTATTAACAGTAGTAGTTGATACAGAGTCATATCACATGGGCAGGAGGTGCCATGATGAACAGCAGTAGGAATAAGAGTATATAGAGTGTTAAACAACTGCTGACATAGGTGTATTGACTGGGCGGCAGCAGCAGCAGAAGCAGTAGTAGTAGTATTAACAGTAGTAGTTGATACAGAGTCATATCACATGGGCAGGAGGTGCCATGATGAACAGCAGTAGGAATAAGAGTATATAGAGTGTTAAACAACTGCTGACATAGGTGTATTGACTGGGCAGCAGCAGCAGCTGAAGCAGCAGTAGTAGTATTAACAGTAGTAGTTGATACAGAGTCATATCACATGGGCAGGAGTTGCCATGATGTACAGCAGTCTTAATAAGAGTATATAGAGTGTGAAATAACTGCTGACATATGTGTATTGACTGGGCGGCAGCAGCAGCAGAAGCAGCAGTAGTAGTATTAACAGTAGTAGTTGATACAGAGTCATATCACATGGGCAGGAGGTGCCATGATGAACAGCAGTAGGAATAAGAGTATATAGAGTGTTAAACAACTGCTGACATAGGTGTATTGACTGGGCGGCAGCAGCAGCAGAAGCAGTAGTAGTAGTATTAACAGTAGTAGTTGATACAGAGTCATATCACATGGGCAGGAGGTGCCATGATGAACAGCAGTAGGAATAAGAGTATATAGAGTGTTAAACAACTGCTGACATAGGTGTATTGACTGGGCGGCAGCAGCAGCTGAAGCAGCAGTAGTAGTATTAACAGTAGTAGTTGATACAGAGTCATATCACATGGGCAGGAGTTGCCATGATGTACAGCAGTCTTAATAAGAGTATATAGAGTGTGAAATAACTGCTGACATAGGTGTATTGACTGGGCGGCAGCAGCAGCAGAAGCAGCAGTAGTAGTATTAACAGTAGTAGTTGATACAGAGTCATATCACATGGGCAGGAGGTGCCATGATGAACAGCAGTAGGAATAAGAGTATATAGAGTGTTAAACAACTGCTGACATAGGTGTATTGACTGGGCGGCAGCAGCAGCTGAAGCAGCAGTAGTAGTATTAACAGTAGTAGTTGATACAGAGTCATATCACATTAGCAGGAGTTGCCATGATGTACAGCAGTCTTAATAAGAGTATATAGGGTGTGAAATAACTGCTGACATAATTGTCTTGACTGATCCAAAGGAGTCATGGGAGAAAATCATGTGGTCAGATGAGACTATAATATAATTTTTTGATCATAATTTCACTAACCGTGTTCGGAGGAAGAATAATGATGAGTACCATGCCAAGAACGCCATCCCTAATGTGAAGCATGGGGGTGGTAGCATCATGCTTTGGTGGTGTTTTTCTGCACATGGGACAGGGTGACTGCACTGTATTAAGGAGAGGATGACCGGGGCCATGTATTGCAAGATTTTGGGCAACAACCTCCTTCCCTGAGTTAGAGCTTTGAAGATGGGTCGAGGCTGGGTCTTCCAACATGAGAATGACCCAAAGCACACAGCCAGGATAACCAAGGATTGGCTCTGTAAGGAGCATATCAAGGTTCTGGCGTGGCCTAGCCAGTCTCCAGACCTAAACCCAATAGAGAATCTTTGGAGGGAGCTCAAACTCCGTGTTTCTCAGCGAGAGCCCAGAAACATGACTGATGTAGAGAAGATCTGTGTGGAGGAGTGGGCCAAAATCCCTCCTCCAGTGTGTGCAAAGCTGGTGTAAAACTACAAGAAATGTTTGACCGCTGTAATTGCAAAGAAAGCCTACTGTACCAAATATTAACATTGATTTTCTCTGATGTTGAAATAGTTATATTCAGCACTGTAAATACATCAGGTCCGGGGCTTCATCAGGGAATGCATGGCAAGGGACCCTTCAGCGCCCTGAACCGACGACGGGTGCCAGAAAGTCACCGCCGATCCAGGACTCATTCATCTTTATGAATTTGAGTCTGTCCACGGAGTCTGTGGACAGACGGGTCCTCTTGTCCGTGACCACCCCACCTGCCGCGCTGAATGTCCGCTCAGATAGTACGCTGGAGGGGGGGCAAGACAATAACTCCAGCGCATACTGAGCGAGCTCGCGGCAGGTGTCCAATCTGGCAACCCAGTACTCCATGGGGTCGTCGGTGCTCATACTGTCAGAAGCACCGACGGACGCCATGTAGTCTGCCACCATGTGGGCCAGCCGCTGGTGGTGACTGCTGCTGCTGCTGCTGGTGGTGGTACTGGGTCGCTCGGTTTGGAAGAACATCCTCATCTCTTCCATTAGGTCCCCTGCTCGGCTGCAGCTGGGTGCAGCCACCTGCTGGGTGAGATGAGGGGGGACAACTGGAGGCCGGGGAGTTGCCTGCTCCAACCGTCTGACAATGGCTGCCTGCAGTTCCTCCATCCGGTGCTGCCTCCGGCTGGCTGGGATGAACTGCTCCAGTTTCCCCTTGCACCTGGGATCCAAAAGGGTGGCCATCCAGAAATCATCCCTCGTCTTGATGGTCTTAACCCGGGGGTCCCTCCTGAGGCATCTCAGCATGTGGGCAGCCATGGGGAAGAGCACAGCCCGCTGTGACTCCTCAATGCTGGCCAGGTGAATGAGGTGCGACTCTTCATCCCTGAGGCGCTGCTGGTCAAACTCAGACATGCCCAACCCCCGGACTATCGGTGCCCCCAACACCGGCTCTCCCTCCTGACCAGGCCCTGACTCCGGGACGACACCAGCAACCACCTCCTCCTCCTCTTCATCATCATCCTCCTCCTCCTCCTCCTCGTCCTGGCCCTGGTCTCGGTGGAGCATTGCTGACTCCTCCTGCTCCACCAAGGCACTCTCCCCAGCCTCGAGCAGGCGATCTAGTGTCCTCTCCAGCATGAACAGTATTGGCAGCACGCTATTGAGGCCAATTTGCTCACTGCTGACCATCTTGGTCGCCTGCTCGAAGGAGGACAACACTTGGCAGACCTGGTTTATCTGCCCCCACTGCGCACAGGCGATGAAAGGGAGTTGTGGTGAAGCCCTCTCAGTGCCTAGTTCCATCAGGTACTCCCTCACCGCCCTTTGCTGCTCCCACAACCTCTTCAGCATGTGGAGGGTGGAGTTTCACCGCGTCACACTGTCCACAATCAGCCTGTGAAGGGGCAGATTGTACTTCCGCTGCAATTTGGACAGGGACGCGGTAGCGGTTGGGGAGCGCCTGAAGTGGCTGGCAATCCTACGCGCCTTTGCCACAATGTCACTCAACCCTGGATAAGTGCGCAGGAACTTCTGCACCACCAGGTTGAGGACATGTGCCAGACAGGGCACGTGGGTCAGACTGCCAGCACTAAGGGCGGCGAGTAGGTTGCTGCCGTTATCGCAGACAACCATACCTGCCTGGAGCCTTCGGGGTGTCAGCCACTTCTGGACCTGAGCCTGAAGTGCTTTCAGCACTTCTTCTCCAGTGTGTCTCCGGTCCCCTAAACTAACAAGCTGGAGCACGGCCTGACAGCGCACGTGCCCCACACTTGAGTAGCTACGGGGGCGCTTGCTGGGAGGCTCAGCAGCTGCGGAGACAGTGGCTTGAGGGAGACCAGCAGTTCTCCCCTGGACACCCCGGGGCGGCACCACAAGATCGGTTGCCGCCGATCCCTCACCGACGCCTCGGAGGGAAACCCAATGGGCCGTGAAGCTGATGTAGCGTCCCTGCCCATGCCTGCTGGTCCAGCCATCCATTGTCAGATGAACCCTGTCGCTGACAGCGTGATCCAGCGACAGGGTTACATTCTGCACAATGTGCTGGTGTAGGGCAGGGACACCAGTCCTGGCAAAGAAATGGCGGCTGGGGACACGCCATTGGGGTTGGGCCTGCTCCAACATCTGCCTGAAGGGGTTGCTGTCAACTATGTTGAAGGGCAGCAGATGTTGGGCAATAACCCTTGCCAGGAGCCCATTGAGGGAACGCACACGTCGGTCTCCAGGGGGGAAGGGAGTGGTGCGGTCAAAGGCGTCTGAAATCGACGCCTGGCGCCGGACGGCAGTGCGGGACACAGACGTGGAGGGTGCTGTGGAAGTAGAGGTCTGGCTGCCGGTACCAGTACCTCTACTAGAGGGAGCGGGGGGGCATGACCTGCTGGAAAGAGATGAAGATGTGGCAGGGGCTGCTGTACCCTGCTCACTTGTGGTGGTGGCGCTGCTACCACCACCACGCTTCATCTCGTCATACAACGCCCAGTGGTTTATCCTCAGGTGCTGGTTCAGGGCTGTGGTACCCACCCGAGCCAAACACTTCCCTCTCTTCACCCGCACTTTACAAATCCGGCAGATGGCCACGGTAGGGTTGTCTGCCACCAGGGTAAAGTAATTCCAGACAGGTGACTTCAGCACCGCCCTCCTGTCAGATGGGGTGACGCTTACTTGCACCTGCTGGGACTCGGTGCGCACAGGTGGAGCTGCCTGCTGCTGCTGCTGCTGCTGCTGCTGCTGCTCCTCCTCCTGACACCTCCTGCTGCCATCACCAGTGGAGACCCTGACGATGGTCTCCCTGGTGGTGACCTGGCGCACCGTTTCACCAGGGTGCCTACCTTCCCCGTCGTCACTGACGTAGTGAGCCGACGCGTCAGATGGCAACCATGATGGGTCACCCTCTTCGCCCCCAGAGATGTCAGACCAAGGGCTGAAATGTGTTGGTCTGAGGGAACCACCTGACATGGAGCCTCTAGCCTGGCTCCGCTGTCCCCTCACCCACGCCTGGGTCTGACTAGGTGCTGCTGTTTCCTGCACCAAAACAGCAGCACCAGTTTGAAGGGATGTCTCTGGGATACTGCCAGCAGGTATCCCATCCTCCTCATCCATCCCTTCAAAAAGGTCCTGACCATCAGGACAGAGCTGGAGGTCTGCCTGATGCATGGCCTCCCCCAAGAGATCCCTCTCACTGTCGCTGTCGAACAGTAAGATGCTGGACTCTTGGGGGCTGGGGGGGGGTAGTACAGGCACCGGTGTAATGGTGGTACTACTGTGAGTCGGGACCGACGACTCAGTGGCACTGCTGTGCCCCATGTAGTCCACCACTACTTGAGCCTGAGATGGCAATATCGGGCGGCTGCCCGATGGGAAGAACTCCCGGATCAGGCGTACTCCCCTTGCACCCGATCCTCTACCACTAGTAGGGGCACGAGAGGTACCCCGTGCTGGCAGCGATCCAGCACTGGGAGTAACTCCCCTACCCCTGCTGCCACGGCCACGGATGCCGCTCATTATTGCTGATATGTGTGTGGGGGGGGTAAACTTTATTGGGGGGGGAAAATGTGAACAAAATGTGTTTTTGTGTATTTTTTACAAGACAGGCACGCAGACAAAGACGTACACAGACAGCTACTAAACTATAAGAAAAGTAGTACACCAGACAAGGACTACAAAATTAAAGAAAAAAAAAAAAGCACTAAACAAACACTAACTTTTTTTTTTTTTTTTTTTTAAACACAAAACACAGACACTAAACACACACTAAGCTAAGCTAGATGAAATAAATGTACACTAACAGTGTGTACACTTACTACACAAAATTTAACTAAACTGAACACAAAACTTAGCTTTTATAAAAGCTCTTTAGGAAAAACTAAACAAAATGTGAACTGAGATGCCTATCAAATATCACTGAACAGCGAACCTGCAAGATCTAACAGTAACACAAGATGAACAAAACTTAGCTTTTAGAAAAGCTCTTTTATAAAGCTCAGCAAAATGTGTTCTGAAATCTCTTGCAAATATCACTGAACAGCGAGGATTGCAGGATCAAACAGTAACACAAATGAAAAAAACAGCACAAAACAGCACAAAACGTAGCTTTGAAAAAAGCTCTTGGGTCTATTGCTTTGAAAAAAGCAGTTGATATACTGGAAAAGATCCACTGGAATCACTAAATAGCAATGCTGGTGATGATCTAAATCAATCAAGAACAAAGACACAGGAAACCAGGAACACAGAAACAGCCTCCACACTCTATAGCCAGCTTCTGAATCTGCAATGAAATGGTGCTGGGAGTGAGCTTATATAATGTCCATGCAGGCAGGTTCCTTTTGGTTGCTAACCTGTGACGAGTGTGGAAGGAGAACTCTGATTGGCTCTGATGCAAAAGGGCGGAGCAAATAATCGCGCAATATTCCTATTGCCGAATATTCGCATTGCGAATATTCGGCAATATAAAATGATCGCTTCAGCTACTCGGCCCAATGGCTCTAATCATACCAGCAATGCTTTCAGACGTCTATGGAGATCACTAGGATGTGATCTGTTTTAAAAATGAAACTGTAAAAATCGCTCTGATGCGGAAGATCGGGGCGAGGAAAGTAATCGCGCGATATTGCGTTTGCCGAATAATCGCATTGCGATCTTTCTGGAAAATTCAATGAACGCTTCAGCTACTCGGCCCAGGGTCTCTAATGATACCAGCAATGCTTTTAGACGTCGATGGAGATATCTAGGATGTGATCTGGTTCAAAAAAATTTTTTTAAAAAATCGAATATTCGGAATTGCGAATATTCACCGCGAATTTCGAAATATAGCGCGATTTCTCGAATATGCTATATTCGAGTCGAATATTCGCAATGCGAATATTCGTGAGCAACACTAGTCACAATGTAGAGTATAAGATTCCCTATCATCTGTGCCCAGTCTTGCCACACAGAGTTAATCCAGCGCTGAGCAATCCTCTTTTAATGTTCAGTGAAAATTAACAGAATTCCAGATAAAAACTTGCCAAATTATAAAGTCTGTTTCTCTGTTCTTGCTTTGTGTTACGGGTTATTTACATATCCTGGTAATATACAATGAACTTTGGATCACCTCATATTATGATAAACATAACATAACATATGATAAACATGTCCAAGCTCTAGATATGTAAATAACCTGTAACACAAAGCAAGAACAGAGAAACGGACTTTATATTTTGGCAAGTTTTTATCTGGAGTTCTGTTAATTTTCACTGAACATTAAAAGAGGATTGCTCAGCGCTGGATTAACTCTGTGTGGCAAGACTGGGCACAGATGATAGGGAATCTTATACTCTACATTGTGACATCAAAAACAAAAAAACTATTTTTTGGGTTTACATCCACTTTAAGGAACCTTTTAGGTATATGGACCGGCAATGTGCGGAATATATATCAAATTTGTGGTAGGATCATCATTTTATAGGCCGATATCCTTCCCATCCATGAGATTTCTTTTTTTTGACATGTCCTTCAGTTGGGATTCCAGTTTGTTTATTAGGTTGGTCATATTTGTTTTAACTAAGGCCGAGATGTTATTAGTTATGGTTATACCGAGATAAGTGATACCTTTGTCACTCCAGGAGTATGGCAGTTGTTTTTGTAGTGAGTCACGCGTTGTGGAAGGTACTCCTAAGTCTAGAATAAGGGATTTGCTAAAGTTCACTTTATAGTAGGAGATTGCTCCAAATTCCGTTAGGATGTTATGTGCTTGATGCAGAGATTTAAACGGATTGGTCAATAGCAGAATAACATCGTCTGCAAAGAGATTTATGGTATGGGAGCTAGAACCAAACTGGAATCCCGTGATAGAAGGGTGTGACCTAATTGCTTCGGCTAGTGGTTCAATCATGAGATTAAATATAGTTGGTGAAAGAGGGCAGCCTTGTCTGGTACCATTAGTCAATGGGAAGACCTTGGATAGGAATCCAGCTGAGTGCACCTGAGCAGATGGGCAGGAGTATAGTGCTAATACAGCTGACAATATATGGCCTCTGAAGCCAAACCTGGAAAGTACCATTTGCATATAGGTCCAATGGACCCTGTCGAACGCCTTCTCTGCGTCGATGGATAACAACAGAGAAGGCGTTCGGCTAGTCACAGCAGAATACAATACGTTTACAATTCTCCTAGTAGCATCGGAGGTTTGTCTCCCCCTCACAAACCCCATCGGGTCTCGTTGTATAAGTGATGGAATAACAGACATTAATCTTTTGGCCAACAGTTTAGCATATACCTTGATGTCAGAATTGAGCAAAGAGATCGGCCTGAAGTTGGCTGGGGTAGTATGGTCCTTGCCAGGTTTGTTAATGTAACTATGTGTGCTTTTAACATTTCCTGGGGAAAGGTTGCGGACTCTGCGGCTGAAGAGAATACCGGCTGTATATGCGGAGTTAATATGCTTTTAAATATTTTAAGGTACTCATTAGAAAAACCATCCGGCCCTGGCGATTTACCATTTGGGAGAGTGTCTATGACCTGTTCTATTTCTGGGATCGAGAAGGGAGCGTTAAGGTGTTCAAGTTGTTGCTCTGAAAGGGAAGGGAGATGCAGTCTCTGTAAGAAGGAGTGTATTTTGTCCACAGATGGCTGAGGCGTGTCAGTATCCTCTTTTAAGTTATATAGTGAGCTGTAGTAATCAGCAAAATGATTCGCAATATCTTGTGGGTCAAGAATTTTGTGTTGTGTTTTGGGATGCATAAGAAAGGGAATTCTAGTTTTAGTGCGTACTGCTTTCATCCTGTTCGCTAAGTACTTGCCTGCTCTGTTAGCGTTAGCGTAATAGTTCAGTAAACGTTGCAGGTGTTTATCATATTGCTGGGAGAGATGGTCCCTTAATGAGTCCCTGAGCGTGGCCAATTTACACATTAGACTATGGGGCTGATTTACCAAGCCTTTACTCCATGACTCATGGAGTAAAAGCAGGAGTAGCAGCCGTTTTGCCATTTACTAAAGAAATACGCTGCTAGTGCAGTGTATTTCCCTAGTTACTAATGTGCTCCGTGCGCCCAGGAGAGGGTGCATTGTGCACCAGTACAGACCTGGCGCACGGCACACTGAAATGTAAATATCGGGGGTTTGGGCGGGAGTTTATTAGGGGGGGAGGTGGGGGGATGCAGGGGAAGTGAAGTGACATGTGTTTTGAAGTGTTTGGCGGGCCGAATTGAAAGGGAAAGTGTTTTTTGAAAACAGATCCCCGTACGCTTGCACAGTGCGCCTGAACCTCGGGAGGTTCATTTGCATACTGGGCATGCGCAGAGAGAAATTTTGGCGCTTCCCGTGCGCCTTGTCAGTACGCCGTGAAAATCTTGGTAAATACCAAGCGGCGTACCCGTGAATGCGCTGCGTGACGCGGCGCACGGGAATCTCCGAGCTGTTTTCAGCCATGAAGGGGAACTCCGCGCCAAATTTCAAACTTGAAATCGGCGCGGGTCCCCCTCCAGGGCTACATTAGGCTCTTAGGCTTGGTCCGGAACGTGAGGGGTTAAACACACGCCGATTCGGCGCGGGGGTCCCCCCCAGATCCAAACCAAGCCCTCATCCCAAGCATGCAGTCTGGCCCGGACAGGAATGGGGGCGGGGACGAGCGAGCGCCCCCCCTCCTGAGCCGTACCAGACCGCATGCCCTCAACATGGGGGAGTGTGTGCTGTGGGGGAGGGGGGCACTGCCCCCCCACCCCACAGCACTCTTGCCCCCATGTCGATAGGGACAAGAGCCTCTTCCCGACAACCCTTGCCATTGGTTGTCGGGGTATGCGGGCGGGGCTAATCGGAATCTGCGAGCTCCCTTTAATAAGGGGGCCCCCAGATGCCGGCCCCCCACCCTATGTGAATGAGTATGGGGTACATCGTACCTCTACCCATTCACATGGGGGAAATGTAAAGTTAAATAAAACACCACACAGAATAAAATATTTTATTGATCTGCTCCAGAGCCCCCCCCTTTCTTCTTTAGCTCTCTTACAAGGGGGGGTTTCTTCTCTCCCGATCTTCCGCCGGGACCCTGGGCTTCGGTGATTTCTGCCGGGGGAGGGCGCCATCCCTCGGTCCTCTCCGGAGCCTTCCGCCGGATGCCCCCACCCCATTTAAGCTCTTTTTCATTAGGGGGGGCATCCGGACTTCGGGGTCTTCTGCCGGGGGATGGCGCCTATCCCCCGGTCTTTCCGGTGCCTTCCGCCAGGGTTCCGGTCTTCCTGGTCTTCTGCCGGGGGTGCGCCAACTCCCCGGTCTTTTCTCTGCTCCCTCTTCTGCCTGGCTCCCCCGCGGAGCCAGGGCTTTCTTCCGTCTTCTTTCTTCTCTCTTCCTTCTTCTGCCTGTCTCCTCCGGGAGCCCAGGGCTTGTCTCCGCTGTCTTCTTCCTTCTCTTCCATTGGATGTTGACACGACGAGGTTCCGCGCTGACATGCCGTGTCAGCGGCGGGCATGGACTTATATAGGGTAATGCCACCATGTGACCTCAACCCATGTGACATCACATTCCCTGGGCATGATGGGAATGTGATGTCACATGGGTTGAGGTCACATGGTGGCATTGCCCTATATAAGTCCATGCCCACTGCTCAGACGGCATTCCAGCGCCGGACCTCGTCGTGTCAACATCGAATGGAAGAGAAGGGAGAAGACAGCGGAGACAAGCCCTGTGCTCCGCGGAGGAGACAGGCAGAAGCGGAAGGCATCGCAGAAGCCCGCGGGTGTCGCCCCCCGGCGGAAGACACCGTACAAGCCCGGGACCCTCCCCCAAAGGCAGGAGCCTCACTGGTGAAGGGGGTCCCGGTGAATTACGTCGCTGAAGACGGGGGTGGGGTGCCAGTGCACCCCCCCCGCAGAAACTGTCGTGGAAGCCCGGGACCCTCCCCCAAAGGCAGGAGCCTCACTGGTGAAGGGGGTCCCGGTGAATTACGTCGCTGAAGACGGGGGTGGGGTGCCAGTGCACCCCCCCCCCGCAGAAACCGTCGTGGAAGCCCGGGACCCTCCCCCAAAGGCAGGAGCCTCACTGGTGAAGGGGGTCCCGGTGAATTACGTCGCTGAAGACGGGGGTGGGGTGCCAGTGCACCCCCCCCCGCAGAAACCGTCGTGGAAGCCCGGGACCCTCCCCCAAAGGCAGGAGCCTCACTGGTGAAGGGGGTCCCGGTGAAAGACGGCGAAGCCCGGGGCCTAATGGGGTGGTGGTGGGGGGCCCCGGCAGAAGACCCCCGGCAGACTAATAAATTAATTTATTCATGTGTGGTGTTTTATTTCTTTACATTTTTTTCTCCAGGTGAATGGGTAGGGGTACGATGTACCCCCATACTCCTTCACATAGGGTGAGGGGCCGGAATCTGGGGGCCACCTTATTAAAGGGGCCTCTCAGATTCTGATAAGCCCCCCGCCCGCATACCCCGACAACCAACGGCCAGGGTTGTTGGGAAGAGGCTCTTGTCCCTATCGACATGGGGACAAGAGTGCTTTGGGGTGGGGGGGCAGTGCCCCCCTCCCCCACAGCACACACTCCCCCATGTTGAGGGCATGTGGTCTGGTATGGCTCAGGAGGGAGGGGGCGCTCGCTCGTCCCCACCCCCATTCTTGTCTGACCAGACTGCGTGCCTGGGATAAGGGCTTGGTTTGGATCTTGGGGGGGACCCCACGCTGTTTTTTTTTGCGCGGGTTTAACCCCTTATGTTCCAGACCAAGCCTAAGAGCCTGGTATGCACCTGGAGGGAACCCACCTTATTTTTTTTGGGGGGGTCTGGAGTTCCCCTTCATGAACAGCGATCTGTCATTTACACATGTCAGTCCCACCCCCCCCTACAGTTAGAACACACCCAGGGAACATATTTAACCCCTCCCTCGCACCTAGTGTTAACCCCTTCCCTGCCAGTGGCATTTTTAGAGTAAGCAATGCATTTTTACAGCACTGATCGCTAGAAAAATGCCAATGGTTCCAAAAAAGTGTTCAATGTGTCCGCCATAATGTCGCAGTACCGATAAAAATCGCTGATCGCCGCAATAACTAGTAAAAACAAAAAAAAAAAATATTTTGTAGACGCTATAACTTTTGCCAAAACCAAACACTAAACGCTATTTGCGATTTTTTGGAACCAAAAAGATGTAGAATACGTATCGGCCTAAACTGAGGGTTTTTTTCTTTTTTAGAATATATATTTTTGGGGATATTTATTATAGCAAAAAGTAAAATATTTTTTTACATATGTGGGCGGGACTTACGCAAGTCCCGCCCACATATATAAACATCGTTCAAACCACACATGTGAGGTATTGACGCGTGCGTTAGAGCGAGAGCAATACTTTTATCACTAGACCTTCTTTGTAACTATAAACTGGTAACCTGGAAAAAAAAGAAAAAGGTCGCCTATGGGGATATTCACGGAATTAATTTTGGCCCCATTGCAGGAGTGTTTCCAATAGTAAAGCGTGACATGTAAGGTATCTATTTACTCGGTCTAACATCATCTTTCACATTATCCCCAAAAATTGGGCTAACTTTTGTGTTTTGTTAATTTTTAACCACTTGAGCCCTGGACCATATTGCTGGTCAATGACCAGGCCAGGCTGGAAAGCATGAGATCAGGGGGAAAAAAAAAAAAAAAACTCATGCCATTGCAGCTTGGTTCCTACATGTGTGATGAACTGAGCATGCTCAAACACTTAGAAAAAATCCTTTCTTTTTAAAAGGTGAAAATCTCTTGGATGGTCATAGAGCGTGGGTTGGGTTAATTAACCAGGTGTAAGCTCACCCACACTAGAGACTGCAATTTGTTCATGTGATTTCAATTGCTTCATTACTAGCACATGTTATAAAAACCGTGCATCGATCAGTCCTCAGCTTCCCTCATAGGGGCAGGCAGAAATGCTGTTGTGGAACACAAATGTGGTTTGTTGCATGGGTTTTTATTTTGCCAATGGTTTTTGTTTATTTTTAAATGATGTTCACTTTGATGTATTTGTCTCTGCTGCCTTATTTTATGAAAAAATTGTGAAGATGTTGCGACTTTAAATCTGTTTATTTTGAGTTTTGAAATGTATTTTTGTTTGTGTGTGTTTGTTTGTTTTTTTTCTTTCCTTGTTTTGTTGACCAATAAAAATTACTTTAAAATTTTGAAGTTTGTTTTTTGTTACTTTTTCATGCAACATATTTTGACAGCTGCAGCTGAACTAGGTTAGGGCCTGACAAATTAGGTGTGATTTTTGTCTAAGCTTCTTTCCTGGTGTGTAATCATGAAATGTTTGCCATGTTTATTCCCCATGACTTTAAAGACAAAAACTGGTAAGTATTTTCTTTTAACTGTAGTGGTCCTCAGCCCTCAAGTACCCCCGACAGGACATGTTTTGTGGATTTCTCTTAAGAATTGCTGTCCAGACTGTCTTTTAAAGCACATGTGCAAGATGAAGGAAAACCTGCAAACATGGCCTGGGGGGGGGTGGGTTGCTATTGGTGGACAGGCTTGAAGTGCTGATTTACAGCACTGTGCTTAAATCTAGCGCAAGGCAATCCTATTCTAATTGTGGGTGTTTGAGGGAAGTCAAGTGAGTGTTAGAACCCCTGCTTGTGTTTTTTTTTTTTTGGTGTTGAGCTTTGTGTCCCTTTTCTTAAAATTGGCTTCACTTCCTGTCACACAGCTGAACAGGAAGTGAGGTTAAAACCCTACCAGTGTCTTTTCTTGGGGACACAGGTCAATCTAACTAGTGTCCCCATTAAGCAAATTGCACTCCAGCACTGCTGTGTACACCCCAAATCATGGGTCTTCAAACTACGGCCCTCCAATTCCCATCATGCCTAGTCATGTCTGTGAATGTCAGTGCATTACAAGGCATCATGGGATGTGTAGTTCTACAACAGCTGGAGGGCCGTAGTTTGAGGATCCCTGCCCCAAATGATTATTTAGTTTGGGGTTTAGTTTGGGGTTTAGTAAAGGCAAAGCCACTCTGCAGTACAAGCATAGTTGCTGAAAATCAGAGAGGAAGCACTGATGGTTTTAACATCCAATCCTGTAGAAGCAAAGTTGTTTTGTTTTCTTCGTTGCTTTGCACTTGTAGTGAAAAGTGGATTTGCCTTTAGTAAATGGACCCCAAAGTCCAAGATCCCTAATAATTTGGGGTGTACACAGCAAAATACTAGAGTGCAATTTACATAATGGGAAACTATTTAGATTGATCTCTGTGTCCCCAAGAAAAGATATTAGTAAGGTTTTACCCTCACTTCCTGTTTGGCTATGTGACAGGAAGTGAATGAATTTGAATTAGAAAGGGTGAAGACACCTCACAAATGTTCTCACTATCAGGGGTGCAGACATCCCCAAAAAATAAGCAGATAAAACTTATTTGCAAATTAATAATTTTTTAGTTAACATTGGGTGGGGTGCTCTAACACACACATTCATACATATTAGCCACGCTGTATCCTGGCCTATTGGCATGGTTATATTTTCTTAGGCCTCTCAATAAAACTCTATGAAATTTGTGCTTAAACTAGAACTATAATCAACACTTTTTATTTTCTTTAATTTTGGATAGAGTGAGGGAGGGTTATAGGCCCTGTCAGTTTATTTTGTATTATCTGTGTCCAATTGGGGAGATTTGCCTTCACTTCCTGCCCCATAGCCAAACAGGAAGTGAGAGAAAAACTATGCAAATTAACCACTTCCCGCCCAGCCTATGGCCGATTTACGTCCGGGAAGTGGTTACACAATCCTGACAGGACGTCCTGCAGGATTTCATGCTGCGCGCGCCTGTGGGGGCACGCAGCGCGGCGAACGGTGATGCGGGGTGTCAGTCTGACACCCTGCATCTCCGATCTCGGTAAAGAGTCTCTCACGGAGACGGAGACTCTTTACCACGTGATCAGCCGTGTCCAATCACGGCTGATCACGAGGTAAACAGGAAGAGCCATCGATGGCTCTTCCTCACTCGCGTCTGACAGACGCGAGTATAGGAGAGCCGATCGGCGGCTCTCCTGACAGGGGGCGTTCGCGCTGATTGTTTATCAGCGCAGCCCCCCCTCGGATGACCACACTGGACCACCAGGGATGCCCACCCTGGACCACCAGGGTGGGCAAAAAAACAAAAAAAATATGGAAAAAAAAAACCAAAAAGCATTAAAAAAAAGAAAAAAGATGCCAATCAGTGCCCACAAATGGGCACTGACTGGCAACCTGGGAAAATCAGTGCCACCCCACAGTGTCCATCAGTGCCACCCCACAGTGTCCATCAGTGCCACCCCACAGTGCCCATCCATGCACAGTGCCCACCTATCAGTGCCCACCTGTGCCACCCATAAGTATCCATCAGTGCCACCCATAAGTGCCGCCCATGAGTGCCCATCTGTGCCGCCCATGAGTGCCCATGAGTGCCCATCAGTGCCGCATACCAGCGCCGCCAATCAATGCCAACTCATCTGTTCCCGTCAGTACTACCTCATCGATGTCCATCAGTGCCATCTCATCGGTGCCCATCAGTGCCGCCATATCAGTGCCCGTAATTGAAAGAGAAAAACTTATTTACAAAAAAATTAACAGACAAAAAAAAAAAGTTTTTTTTTTTTTCAAAATTTGCTGTCTTTTTTTAGTTGTTGCGCAAAAAAAAATCGCAGAGGTGATCAAATGCCAACAAAAGAAAGCTCTATTTGTGGGGGGAAAAAGGACGCCAATTTTGTTTGGGTACAGTGTTGTATGACCGCGCAATTGCCATTCAAAGTGCGACAGTGCTGAAAGCTGAAAATTGGCTTGGGCGGGAAGGTGCGTAAGTGCCTGGTATGGAAGTGGTTAAGGGAATCCAGTGCCCCCCCAGAACTAGTGTGTGGGTCCCCTGAAAATTACTGGGCGGGTCATACAAAAACAGGGTGTGACCTTGACAGGAAGGGGTGGGTCATTTTTCTATTAGGAGGTGCAGATATGTAGTCAGGCCTAGGGCAGAACAAAACCTAAATATACTACTGCATATTAGGGCTTATTTAGACCGGATCCGATTTACAGCGTGTTTTTATATTGTGGGAGGAAACCCACGCAGGCACAGGGAGAACATGCAAACTCCATGCAGATGGTGTCACGGGCTGGATTCGAACCAGCGACCGCAAATACCGTTGGAAATCAAATAAAAAATGACCGCCACTTTATTCCCTAGGGTGTCTGCTAAAAAATTAGATATAATGTTTGGGGGTCCTGATTAATTTCCCAGGAACAAAATATAATTTTTACATGAAGGAGAGAAGTGCCAGAATAGGCGCGGTATGGAAGTGGTTAAAGTGAAATAATAAAAGTGAAATATTCCTTTAAATTTCAGACAGGGGGGGGGAGGGGGGGTACACGCATGTTTCCCGTGCTTAGAACTGTCCCTGTACAAGATGTCATTTCTGAAGTGAAACAAAAAAAAGGAAGTTTAAAGTACTCATGGCTATAAAGAATACAGTCATTGCTCATTAAAAATAATAAAAAAAAAAAATGGGGGTCCCTCCAAATTAAATTACCAGGCCCTTCAGGTCTGGAATGGATATTAAGGGGAACCCCGCCGTAAAAAAAAACCCAAAAAATGGCGTGGGGTCCCCCCAAATATCCATACCAGACCCTTCAGGTCTGGTGTGGATTTTAAGGGGAACTCCACCCCAAATTGAAAAAAAAATGACGTGGAGTCCCCCTAAAAATCCACACCAGACCCTTATCCGAGCACGTTGACCTGGCCGGCCGCAGAAAAGAGGGGGGGACAGAGTGCGGCCCCCTCTCTCCTGAACCGCACCAGGCCACATGCCCTCAACATGGGGAGGATGTCCCCATGTTGATGGGGACAAGGGCCTCATCCCCACAACCCTTGCCCGGTGGTTGTGGGGGTCTGCGGGCGGGGGGCTTATCAGAATCTGGAAGACCCCTTTAACAAAGGGGACCCCCAGATCCTGGCCCCCCCCCTATGTGAAATGGTAATGGGGTACATTGTACCTCTACCATTTCACCCCAAAATGTCAAAAGTGTTAAAAATGACAGTAGCCGGTTTTTGACAAATCTTTTAATAAAATCTTCTTTTCTTCTTTCCTTCGGGTTTCTTCCGCTGCTTCTTTCTTGGGTCTTCTCGTCCACATCTTGCCCGACGTGTTCTTCTATCTTCTCCGTCCGTCCTTCAGCCTTCTGGTCCCGCATCTTGCCCGGTGTCTTCTCCTGTTTTCTTCTCCGTCCGTCCGCCAGCCTCCTCGTCCGCATCTTGTGTCTTCTCCGGACCCAGCGTTTGAATTTGATTTGGCCGCCGTGTTCCCGCTCCTGGGACCCGCCCCCCTCTGACGCCACAAGTAAACTCCTTAGAAGGTCATGTGCGTCAGAGGGGGGCGGGGTCACAGAGCGTCACACAGCGGGGGAATTCAATTTCAATCGCGCCGCCCGGAGAAGAAGATGCCGCCGCTTCCAATTGAAGTTCCCGCCGTGTCACACTCATGTGACCCCGCCCCCCTCTGACGCATTTTGTTTAATCATTTTTATGAATAATTTTTTAATGTGCTCTTATATGTATTTTATTATGCATATTCATATCTATACTCTTTTAAATAATTGGTAATGAGTTTCGTTTATATAGGCATATTTGTGGTATGAGCATAGGCTATGAACTATTTCCGGTTTTAAGCCTGAAGTATCGCTTTGTTACGATTGTCCTGCATTATGACTGTTTTATATATAATGTATGTGCGGGTTCTCTCTGAACTTGATCGAAGCTACATCCAGTTTGTGTGGTGTTGAGGCGGGCTAAGCACATATTCCCCGCCTCTTCGCTATATTGATTGGTTCTCTGTTTGTGGGAGCGCCGCATATAATGTGGTGTCTATGTCGTAAGGTCACGTTCTCTGTCGAAGTCTGATGACGAAACGCGTCAGGGTGACCTTTACGACGCACAGGAAGTGACGATCTGCATTTCACTGTGGTCCGGATCCAGGAAGTGCTCCTTCACTACCTACAGGGAGGTCCGTTCGACCATTGCTCCGGTTCTGTGAGATGGTGATACAGTGATATATGCTTCCTTTCTATTATTTGCAAGTACGCGCATTACCAAGTGGGGGATTTTTTCTGTAAGGGGGTTCATTCATTTTATTAAAGCGGTATTATGCTATATGCCTCTTCTGTCTTTTTTGATGGTGATCCTCGGCACAGATCTTGCCCCTCATTGTGAAGAGTACAGCACTCTCTGTGATATAATACAACGCTGAGTTTGAATATCTATCTGGTGAGTTCGCACCCCAGAGGGGGATTGTCTATCCCACGTGGTGATGATTTGAATTGATGGTGGATGGTGCTTGCTGACAACTTTTCATCTTTATCACATATGGACTTTCCTATTATTGCATTACTCTTCATCAATGGATTGAATCCTATTATAGCATGTGCAGTTGGTCTGAACTTTGAATCATCACTTAGGCACATTTATTACCAACATTAGCGCTGTTTGTGATATTACTACTTGGTCATTTCATTTTATGTTAACAAGAGTGTTTTTATCATATTTTTTTTTTTTATCTTTCCATTATTTAACAGCAGCTTTAATTTAATTTCTCTGTATCTTACTCAGCTTTGAGTTTGGATATATTACCTTTCATCTTTGTCTGGTCTCCTATAGCTTTTCTCTCTTCATTGAGTGATATTGCTTCAGCATTTATTGTTTTAGGGTCCATTTGGCACTGGGAGGTGTACTGTAGGCCTTTTTTGTACACTTGTTTTACATACGTATCATTGTTCTCTTAAAGCGGAAGTAAACCCATCGATGTAACACTTAAAAAAACTGTTAACATTCCCGGCATGCCGGGAATGCTAACTGCACATTGGTTGTGCTCTCAACCAAACTGTCAAACCATCCAATGGCTGGTGTCATAACTGATCACATGTGCAGCTTCATGGCAGTTGAAGATTGAACAAAGGCCAAGATGGCAGCTTCCTTGGCTGAAAAAGATAGGAGGGTTTACAACCGCTTTAAGTGGGGAGTGAAGTCCTCTCACATTCCACGACACTATAGGTACCTCTGCCATTTATAAAAACAAAAATTAGTGGAAAGCAAGTGTACCTCCATAAGTCCCAAGACTCCATCGAATACTTTGCCCAGGGGCAAGATGTGAGGAAATGTCCACCAGTAGTTCACGCTGTACATGTCGACTGTTGCGATATCCGTTCTGAAGAACCACCCGTCAAAAATCTGAAAAAGAAAAGGGAAAAGGAAAAAGGCGCAAACCGCAGCCCACACCAACTCTGTTGCTCTGAACCCTGCCAACCGGGCAGGACAGGCATGAGGCCTCCCATTCAAACTTCGGGGGCCAAAACAAGTCAGATTTAGTAGATTCGGCTTCGAAGATTTCTGAAGCTCTCGTCTTGAACTGTAGCAGTATAATGTCCCTCAGCCAGAAGGTTAACTGGATAAACTTAACACAAAGTCTCCTCACCAAGACGTGATTTCACACTTTCCACCGGCGGTTCAAGGGCCCGCTATGGGCCAGGGCACCACTATGCATCCTCCCCTCCTTCTTGTTATCGCCGCCTCAGGGCTTGCTCGTTTCGGTCAAGCCAGTTAGCTGCGTCTTTGGCAGACTCAAAAAACTGTGCCTGCCCCTCCACAATCACCCGCAGCTTAGCAGGGTATAACATTGCGTATGATAGCTGCAGCTGCCGGAGCCTGC
Organism: Rana temporaria; assembly: GCF_905171775.1. NCBI lineage: Eukaryota > Metazoa > Chordata > Amphibia > Anura > Ranidae > Rana > Rana temporaria. The sequence continues at coordinate 81,249,543 of NC_053500.1, read as the reverse complement.
GTTTCACATCAAAGAACTTTGCTCTGCGTCTCTGCACCTCAGCCGAGAAGTCAGGATAGAAGGACACTCTGGTTCCATTATGTTGTATGTTAGCTCTTTCTCTTGCCTGGTGCAGCACTGTTTCTCTATCCCTGTAGTGCAGTAGTTTTGCCAGCATCGGCCTGGGAGGCCCTCCAGGCGGGGGTGGGCGAGCTGGACCCCGGTGAGCACGCTCGACGGCAAAAAGGAGAGAACGTGTTCTTCCCAAATATGTCCAACAACAACCCCTCCACATAGGTCGTGGGGTCCCTGCCCTCCACCTTCTCAGGGAGACCCACAATGCGTACATTATTCCTCCTGAGGCGGTTCTCAAAATCTTCGGCTCTGTCAGTGGCCTCCCTCGCCAGTTGATAATCGGCTTTGGTCTCTCTTTCTATGGGGGTCATGCGGTCTTCTATCTCGCTCACCCTGCTTTCCACAGCCGTAGTGCGCTCTCTCATTTTTTTAAAATCCTGTCGCAGCAACGACAATTCTTCCCTCACGTTATTAACTGAGGCATTGCCCAAATTAACAGCCCTTAGTATGTCTGCCAGCGTGGGTTGAGCAGTTGTAGGTGCAGAAGCCTCCCCCGTGCCCCGGGCCCCAGAGTCAGGCAGGTCTGTCTCCTCACCTTCAATGTGCTCAGAAAAGATGGCCGCCAGGGCCTGTGTCTCATGCAATTCAGAGTCACTGTGCTTAGACTGTCCAGCATTGTCAGCCCCCACCAGCCCGTTCAGTTTCTGGGTGTAATAATCCTATCCTATCCTATCCTTAGGGGCTTCCTTACCCTGAAATTTCGGCGGCCTTTGCTGCTTGGGTCCGTGCTCCTTCATCCTGTCAGCGCCTCGAGGAGTCCCCTTCACTGTGAGCGCGGCAGCGCCATCTTGGATATCTGGACGCGGCTCAGAAAGTACTTTCCTGACCATTCCCCTTGTGCAGAGGGCTGGCAGAGGTTCCTCCGAGGTCCCGGGATCAGCAGGATGAAGCATATATCGATAAAAGGTATGTATCTTGGCTGAGGGAGGATCGGTACCAGATCGAGCTCATGAGCTGTGAGAGCTACGTCCTCTCACATGCTGTTCCAGGCCACGCCCCCTCTTTTTTGGTTATTAATTTGATAATATTTTAGACTGCTTTCCAATTTTTTGTTTTATTTGGAGTGTGTCAAGTTACCACAACAACATAATTATTTATTATAATTTACCCACAAGGAGGTTAGTGTTCCTTGTTAATTAGAAAATGTTATTTATTGTAATGTCTCTGCCTACTCACTACCGATCCCTCTATTTTAAAGAAAAAAACACATGGTCAAATTTTGTCAGCAAACCAAAAAAACATTTATTCTGGTATAATCAAAGTAAAAAAAATTAAAGACTGATGGCAAACTAAAAGCAAACTTCATAAAAACAAAGAAGCCAGGAAGGCAGCACTGGAGAGTGTGCTTGCATTTGTAATGACAAGGGTCCCCAAAGCAAACAAACAAGGCTGTGAGCAAAAAAATTTGGACCTGGACTCGCTCATCACCTAGACTTGCTAGTTGTCTTCCCTGCAGACCGAGTCCTCGGAGGCTGGGTTCCTGGAGGCGAGGTTGTGCCAGGAGCAGGATCCAGAGCAGCCTCAGGAAGAGGAGCAGGAGCAGAACTAGGAGCAGGAGGAGCAGCAAGGACAGGAGGAGCGATCCACACAATGTCGGTGTCGTCATCGAGCTGCCCCAACGTGGCCATGTTTACTGCCTTAAAGAAGAGAGTTTCAAAGCGCACACGCTGGCCCCGCTCCAGATTATGGAGCTTGGCTGCAATGAGCGCTGCAAAACCCTCTTCTTCTCTGGGTTGCTTTCGGAGGGCCGCAGTTGCCTCGCGAAGCAGGGCCTGGGTCTCCTCCTCCATTTGGAGAATCCTCCTGGCCCTTTTCGCGGGAGTGCGGAGATGAGGAACGCGTGAGATGGTATCATGACGGCGTGCCTCCTGACTCCCACTGGGCCTGCCTCCCCCTGGCTCCCTGTGGGCTCTGCCACCTCCTGTCTTGCAGTGGGGCCTGCCTCCCCCTTGCCCCCTGTGGGGCCTGGCTCCCTGTGGGGCCTGGCTCCCCCTGGCTTCCTGTGGGCTCTGCCTCCTCCTGGCTTTGCTCTGTCTGTGTATAAAAAAAAAGGTACATATTTTATTTGTTGTCTTCATAAATCACACACATTTTTCAAATCATGACAGATGCAAAATGAATGCTAATATATATTACACACAGGGCCGCCATCATGAATTATGGGGCCCCTTACACAGCTTCAGACATGGGCCCCTGGAGCAGGGGGGGTGCTGCCGCCTGAAATTGAGAAGCGGGGGGCCTTTACCCAAAATAAAAAATATATATCTAAAAAAATTGATTATTACAAAAAAGGGGGGTTGCCATCCGGGGCCCCTTACAGGTGTACTGCCTGTACCCCTGATGGTGTCCCAGAAAATTACACACAATCATTCTGACCCCAGCATTTTTCATTCTTGTCCCCATCATGTTTTGCCACTACTGTCTATTGATATGATCAACACTTTTTGTTCAATCCTTTTAAATTTGGAACACTAGTAGCATCAATTTGACATTATTATACTTTGATTTCTCCAAATTGTTAGCAATACCTGGCTCCATGGGTCACAATATGGGTCCTCCAGGAACTCTGGCTCTTCCTCCGAGGTTGGCTGCTCTTGCCTGCAGGGAAGACTGGAGGATTGACTGCAGGGAAGACTGGAGCTCCCTCTTGGGGGAAGGGTAGAGAGGGATGGCCTGGACTCCAGGTGGTCGTCCAGGAACTGCAGCTGACTATAGTACCACAGGTTTGGCCTATAGATACTGTCAGCTGCAGCTCCAGATGTCATTGAGGCCAGGACTTGTGAGCATTGGGTCCTGTAGGTGCCCCTAATGGTCGCAATTTTTTTACTCACAGTCGTGGTTGTTGTGTTGGAGACCCTTGTCTTTACAAATTCAAGCAGGGTCTCCAGTGCTTTCTTCCTGGCCCCTTTATTTTTATTCTGTTTTTTTTTAGTTTGCCACAGTATAGGGAGATCCTTCCATCTTTGAAAAAATTCTGTGAAGAATTCTGGGTCTTTGAAGGCCTCCATTATTTCTTCAAAATTAAGCAAAAAAACTAATGTCAGTCAAGCCTCTACTACTAATAAGCTTTCTCCCTTTATCTAGCCAAGAAACTCATCCACTGATCACTAATAAACGTCCAAAATCAAGTTACGTACCGTCGTATGACACGTCGTTCCTTCCGCCTTCTTCCACAGACTGTGAACGCCGTTTTCACTCACGCGGTATCCCTTTATACACTACGCATGCGTGAAGCTCCGCACGTTTCCCCGCCCCTGACGTTCGTTCTAGTACTGTTCCCGTCCCTTCTTGCTCGTTTAATGCAAAACAACATGGAGGACATGCAGCATATGGCAACCTCAAGCCAGGAGCGAGGCCAGGCGGAAGCACACACCAGATCCAGGAACAGGAGGTACAAGGCCACAAATATGGCGTTTAAGGAGATGGTGGAAATGGTGGCAATCTAAAGGAGTGAGGATTACGATGGGAGACATGGTCCTTACAAGAATCCCAACAAAGTGAAGGCCCAAATCAAGGACAAAGTGGTGAGGAGTCTCCATCATAAATTTGGGCAGGGCAAAAGAACAGCTCCGCAAAAGGTGGTCGGACCTCAAATTAAGAGAGCCGGAGCAAATAGAGAAAATTAAAATAGTCATTAGAAGAAGTAAGTAATTTTCCTGTGTACTCTGATTATTTATTTATTATTGTGCGGCATGTGCTTTTTATTTCAGGTTGTACATACAGTTCAAGATGTCCCAAGTTTCATGTTTGTGGGCAAAATAATTGGTTGCATGAGTCGTATGATTCGTCATTCATTCGATCACTAATAATAAATTACAATCTTTTTGTCTGATACAATGTTTAGGAAATGTCATCATGCCAATTTATAGGCATGGCCAAATGGAAGTTTATACACTGTATCAGACAAAAAGATCGTATTTTATTAATAGTGATCGAATGAACGACGTCTCCTACGACCAATTATTGTGCCCACTTGATTTATTTATGTGAGACCAATTTATTTAATTAATGTAGATGTGTTCTTAACTTGATTAAAATAATTCAAATTCAGTCAATATACAGTAAAAGGAGAGTATGCTCAGCAGTTGGTTACACATGTGGACTCAGTAGCACAATTGTTTTTTTTTTGTTTGTTTTTTTTTCCCCTTTATACATTCTTTATTTTACATTTTTCAACATCTTACATTGCCTTGAACTCAGTTTAGTATCACAGTAAACAATATAAACAGTTTTCTATTACTGTATTTCTTACATTTCCAAAGACTGTTATTCCTTTCTATCCCTCTTCATCCTATCATATCTTCCCCTTGAGCGTGATCTTCCCTGGTTCAAGGCACTACAACCCCCCCTCCCCCATTACCTCCGAGCCCTTCTTCCGGACACGGAGAAAAGAAAAAAAGAAAAAACAAAAAACAAACAACAAAAAAAAAAAAATATCACACTTCGGCATCTCTCCCTAGTCTTCCCCCCGTCCCCCCCCCCCCCGCGTCTCCCATCCCACATAGGGCTCCCACGTCTCCCTCACCATCTCCTCCCTCTCCCCCAGGAATGCCGTAAGGTTCTCCATGCGTTGCATTTCCTTGATTTTATCTAGCCATTGTGCTTTACTTGGATAACATGTGCTCTTCCAAAGCACCGGGATACACGATCTAGCTGTAACCACTAAATGTCTCACAAGGGATCTTTTGTATTTCTCCATTGACATAGTATATCTAGTAGCAAATAGGTCAACGGTTCCTCTCCTAGTGCTATCTCCGTTATTTCTTCTATCAATTCAGATACCATTTTCCAGAAATCTTTAACCCCCTCACAATTCCAAAAAATATGTAAGAGTGTTCCCTCTTCTTTTTGACATTGCCAACAAATATTTGACACCTGAGGGTTAATCTGATTTAATACCTCCGGTGTCCTATACCATCGGCTCAGTATCTTATATCCTCCTTCTTGAAATTTGGATGCTATTGATGCTTTATGGTTAAATTGGAAGATTTTTTTCTTCTGAGTTTCCGTAAATCTAACCCCTAGGTCTCCTTCCCACTTCTGGATAAAGCCTATCTCCCGCGGGGCTTTCATTTCATTTATCAAGGAGTAGAACATAGAGAGTGAGTGTCTCACCGGCTCTCTCCTAAGACACATTTTCTCGAACTCTGATGGTGTTTCTCTCACCCTAATGTGTCCCCGTATAGATCGGAGAAATCCCCCTAACTGTCTCCTCCTGTAGGGGTCTAAATACTCTGATAAATCCCTTTCTATTTCTTCATTTGTCATTACCCGATTCTCTCTCTGAAAATGTATCAATCTAGTTTGTCCGCTATTTTTTAAATTCACGAACCCTGGGTCCCTCAAGCCCGGAGCGAACGCTGGATTCCCCAGGATTGGTGTCATCGGATTCGCTCCATTTTCGTCTTCTAAGTTTTTAAATATCTTTTTAACAATGTTAATTGTCGTCCCTATCGTCGGGTGTCTTTTCACTGTCTGAGGTATCGCCGATTTCGAGAGCCTTATTAGTCCCTCCAGTGGGATCTCCGTCATTGCTTGTTCTAAAAGGATCCAAGGTTTGTTTTTTGGCATAACACACCAGTCCAGCACTCTCGATAGGTGTACTGCCTCGTAATAGGCTAGCGGGTCCGGGAATCCTACTCCCCCCTTCTCCTTAGGTAGTGTAAGGATATCTCTTCTTACTCTAGCCGGTTTCCCGGCCCATATGAATCCTGCAAACTTCGCTCTGATTTCTTTCAGGACTCCCTGAGGTATTTTTGTTGGTAGTGTCTGTAATAAATACAGCACTCTCGGCATTGCATTCATCTTTATAATATTAATCCTACCAAACCAGGTGAACACCTCCTTATCCCATTTCTGTAAATCTTTTTTCAATTGTCTTGCCAGAGGTGCTAGGTTTAACTCATGTATTCTGCTTAGTTTCTTCGGGATTTTAGTCCCCAGATAACCTATATGCGAGTTTGTCCATCTGAATGAAAAGAAGCTAGTCAATTGTTGTTGTTGTATAGTGCTCATCTCTACCCCCATTGCCTCCGATTTATTATAGTTTACTCTAAAATTTGAAAGTTTACCATACTTATCTATCTCAGCTAGCAGTGGGGGTAGAGATATCACTGGTTCCGAAATAAAAAACATTAAGTCATCAGCAAATGCCGCTAATTTCTGTTCTCCCCCCTTAGCTTTTATACCTCTGATATCTGTACTTAATCTTATTGTCCTCAAAAAAGGCTCTAACGTCAAAATAAAAATCAGTGGTGACAAGGGGCAGCCCTGCCGCGTCCCGTTTCGTATTTCGAAGGGTTTTGACATCATACTGTTTATCTTAATTTTCGCTTTAGGTCTGGAGTATATCTACCCTATCGAATGCTTTTTCAGCATCAGTAGATACTAATACTAATGGCATTTTATATGTCTGCGAGAGGTGGATAGCATTTATTACTCGTTGGGTATTTTCCCTGCCTTCTCTTCCTGGCGTGAAACCCACCTGATCTTGGTGTACCAGGCCAGGAATATGTGGCAGTATTCTATTTGCTAGGATCTTTGCAAAAAATTTCAGATCGACATTCAGCAATGATATTGGGCGATAATTGGCACATTGCGCTGGGTCTTTCCCCTCTTTCTTTATGACCGCTATGTGTGCCATAAGAGTTTCCTCTGGCATCTCCTGTCCCTCCCGTATCGAGTTGAATGCATCTAAAAATCTCGGCAGCAACTCGTCTACATATGTCTTATAGTGCAGGAGATTGAAGCCGTCTGGTCCTGGTGCTTTACCTGGTTGTAACTGCTTTAGCGTATTTTTAAATTCTTCTGCTGTTATTGGGCTTTCTAAACTTCTTCCTATTTCTTCTGATAGCTTCGGCATTTCCGACTTCTCTATGTACTCTTTTACTTTTCTCTCCCTCTCTCCAGTTTTTTCTAAATCCTGCTCCCCCTTCAACTGATACAAACTCACATAATAGTTCCTGAATATTTCCGCGATTTCCTGTGGGGATTTCGTTATCCTGTCTCCTGATGTTTTTATGCCCTCTATATGGTTTTGCGCTCTTACCTCTCCTAAAGCTCTTGCTAACATTTTACTTGGTTTATTGCCAAATTCATAAAAAGCTTGTCTGCACCTTCTCAGCGATGCTTTTGCTTTATCCGTTAGCAGTAAGTTCAATTCCTCTCGTGCCTTCCTCAGCTTCTCCTCTACCTGTATTGCTAATGATTTTTTATGTGTTTTTTCTAATCTTCGAATTTCTCCTAACAAAGTTTCCATCTGTGCTTCTATCTTACGTTTCCTATGGGACCCCAAGGATATCAGGATTCCTCTGACATAACACTTGTGTGTTTCCCAGATACACATTGGGGACACCTCTCCTGCCACATTGTTGGAGAAGAACATCTTCATCTCCTGAATTATCTTTCCTTCATATTCTGGGTCTTTTATAAGGGACTCATTGATTTTCCATTGCCATTCCCGAGCTTCGGCGCCCCCCCATTTTAGTATACATTTTGTCGGTGCGTGGTCTGATATTGAGAAGGACCCAATGGAAGCCTCTTCTATACTTTGTAAGGAATTTTGTGATATGAATATATAGTCTATTCTAGAATAGGTTCTATATTTAGCTGAAAAAAAAGTGTAGTCTTTCTCATGGGGATGATTGGTTCTCCAGCAGTCTGCTACCTGTATCTCTTGCAGGAGTCTATTTGCTTTGCTTAGTTTACTATATGACAGGTGTGAGGTTCCTCTCGATGTATCTAAAATCGGATCCAGGGCGATGTTTAGGTCTCCTGCCATTATTAAAATCCCCTCCACATTCTGTTGTACCCTGTTTGTGTATCTCTCTAATGCAGCAACTTGACCCTCATTGGGCAAGTATACATTTACCAGGGTCACCTTCTGGTCATTAATGTATCCTTTCACAATAAGGAGCCGTCCTTCCTCTTCCTGTATTACACTTAATTCTTTCCATGAGATCATTTTTGAGAACATAATTGATACTCCCTTTGTTTTTGTTAGAGATGAGGAACTATGATACACCTTTGGGAATCTGTAATTTTCTAGCTTTGGCGTTTTTTTTTTTTTAAAGTGAGTCTCTTGGAGAAATACTATTTGTGCCTTCGATCTCCATAATTCTGCCATTAGTTTTGATCGTTTCTCCGGGCTATTCAGCCCTTTGACATTATAGGACATTACCGTGATTTTTGACATTTTTGAGATTTTGCCGTGTTCCCCCTGGACTGGGGGTCGAGGGGAAAGAGGCTCCCCTCGGCGACGAAGACGCGTGACCAGTGAGAGGGAGAGGCGGCGGGGAGAGGGAGAGTGCCGAGAGAGAGAGAAAAAAAAAAAAAAAAAACAACACAAAACAAGGGCCCGCTCCGATTAATCCCCTAGGATCTCAGACGGACAAAAAAAAAAAAACACCCCCTAGCGTCTCTGACTTCCCTCCACACGGAGGAGAGGCGCTATAATGGGGATCAGTATATGAGCACCAAGGCGAGTCGTGCCTTCGCATGGGTCCGGGTGCCCCTCATCTATTTATCTCTTATAATCCCCCCCCCCCAAAATCCACAAGATGGAAAAGGGATGGGGCCCCGCCGCCCCGCTCTTCCACCCACAGCAACCTCCGCCTCTACATAATCACAGTATTATACATACATTTTATATACACAACGTTCCCCTTCCCCCCCGCTCTTCCCCCTCTCTCTCCCCCCTCTACTCTTAAGCTCCTGGTAATTTCACAATTTGCCCTTAATCTCGATCCCTCTTTTCATTTGCTTTGATGATTGCTTGATACCTCCTCTCCTTCACCACCCCCTCCCCCCCTACCACCCCCCCCTCCCTACCCTCCCCTCCCAATCCTCTATCATCTCCCATCCCCCCAGATTTGTCCCTCCCTATCCCCCCCCCTCCCCGTGTTACTTCTGTAGATTAGCCCTGTGTGGGCCATGTAGACCCCCTCATCTTTAGTGTCTTAGTGTGCCTAGATCAGGGGTGGGCAATTATTTTTTCGATGGGGCCACATGAGAAACTAAAAATATTTTGGAGGGCCGGGCCAAAAGGCTAAACTCAATACTGCATAAAATCAATTGTATTTCTTTATAAAAAGCAGTAAATATCATTGTTGGACAACTGGTACGAGTACTTGATATAGACATGGCACAGGAGGGGGACAGAGGCTGGGGACATGGCACAGGAGGGGGACAGAGGCTGGGGACATGGCACAGGAGGGGGACAGAGGCTGGGGACATGGCACAGGAGGGGGACAGAGGCTGGGGACATGGCACAGGAGGGGGACAGACGCTGGGGACATGACACAGGAGGGGGACAGATGCTGGGGACATGACACAGGAGGGGGACAGACAATTGATTAAACAGTGGCTGCATGTGATGGCACAGTGGCTGCGTGTGATGGCACAGTGGTTGCGTTTGATGGGCACAGTGGCGACAATTGATGGCACAGTGGCTGCGTTTGATTGCACAGTGGCTGCGTTTGATGGCATGTCACAGTGGTGACAATTGATGGCACAGTGGCTGCGTTTGATGGCATGGCACAGTGGCGACAATTGATGGCACAGTGGCTGCATTTGATGGCATGGCACAGTGGCGACAATTGATGGCACAGTGGCTGCGTTTGATGGCATGGCACAGTGGCGACAATTGATGGCACAGTGGCTGCGTTTGATGGCATGGCACAGTGGCTGTGTTTGATTGCACAGTGGCTGCGTTTGATGGCATGTCATAGTGGTGACAATTGATGGGCCCAGTGGCTGCCTGCATATGATGGGCACAGTGAGGCTTCAATTTTTTTGTTTGTTTTTTCGTTTGCGCGCCCCCCCCCCCCCCCAAAAAAAAAAATTTGAGCACCAGCCGCAGGCCACTGGACAAACTAATGCAGACAGACAGTGCACAGTACCATGAGGAAGTAACAGCTGCCCAGGCCCCAGGCCCCCAGCACACATGCCACAGCTATACTTACTTTTCTTTCAGTGTCTGAGAGGCTGGCTCACACTGTCAGTCAGACTCAGTCAGGTCGGTGGTCGGCCACACTCAGCACAGTCAGCACTGCAGCTCTCTCACCTCCTTGTCCACTCCTCAGCCCTCAACCCCACACTTCCCTCACGCTGTGGACTCGAGATGGGCGGACGCAATTTGCAATTTGGAGCGGAGGCGCGCTGTGAATGCTGGGGCGGCCGCGGCGTCCTCGGCTCCTCCTCCTGATGTCCTGATCACTCTGCTTGCTAGGTGCCGGTCGCCGCGGTCGGCATCGCTCTGCTCTCCGCCGCAGCGCTAGTATTATAACTTTCTGCCGCCGGAATTTGCCGCTCCCTCCTAGGTGCCGCCTGGTACCAATGGTCCCATTGGGTCCCATGGACGGGCCGGCTCTGGCCCGGAGCACTCGCCCCTCCCGCCCCTGCCTTGTACCGGCCCTGCCTACCAGGGCCGCTGTTAGAAATCATGGGGCCCCGTACAGTCTACCTGAAGGGGCCCCCTTCAACCACGCCCTTGCCCCCCCCCCGCCTTGAAGCGAAATGCAGGTTTGTTGCCGTTTACATATGCGTGCAGAGCCAATGCATGTGTTTGCAATTAGTAAGCATGAAGGAGCAGGGGGCAGTTTAAATTTATTTTAAATTGTATTTTATTTATTACAAATAATAAAAAAATAAATCTTACACTGTATCTTTACATTTTTGCTATCACAAGGGATGGACAACATCCCTTGTGATAGCATGGGCCATCACAGGTTCTCTTTATGGAGAGATATGAGGTCTTTTAGACCCCACATCTGTCCTCTGACCTCCAATGCATCAGAAAAGCCCGGAGCAAAATAAAAGAATGCCATAGGCGGAGGGCTGGCATGACGGGGTTAATCTGGGAATGGATGAAGAGAGGGAAGTGGGTTGGCAAGATGAGAGGGGAGGGGGAGGGAGACAGTATAAAATGTAAGGTCCCTCCCACTCCTGTAACACTTCCCCTAACAAAATTTGTGGAATGTCCAGGATTCAGGAGCTACTTGCGGAGCTCAGGGCCGAAGCCTCAGCCAGGGGTGCAGACTGGGTTCAGGAGAACCTGGGGCCTATCATGGACCCTCCAGCAGTGGGTTCGCAGACAAGAGGGAGAATATCAGAACGAGCTAGGCGGTCCAGGCCGCCTGAGCGCTTCTCCCCTGACCTCTCCCCCCGAGCAACGCGACCAGGGAATCCCGCTCCGCGGGCCCCGTCGGGTCCACCCGCCAAGCGCCGCAATGCTACCGCCGCGGGGGATGCCGGACGGAATCCCCAACAGGATCTCAGCTCGACGGGTGGCCGCTCCGGGAGCTCCGTTGCGGCCGATGCACCCGTCCATCGGCGGGAACCGGAGCGCGCGGGCCCCTCCCACCATGCGGGGAGTCACGTGGGGGGGCCTCGGCAGAGTGTTACCAGGGCGGCGGACCACGGGCCTACTACCTCCGCGGCCGGGTCTCGGAGCCGGATGGAGGTGGATGGGCGCAGAGCGGCAGATAGGAGTGAACCCTGCAGGGCTGGAGAGAGCCCCCCCCCGCCCGGGAAAAGCGTCGAGGAAATCGGTCGGCGGGTCCGCCGCGAGGGGGCGGAGCCAGGAGGCGGCAGGACCTTCGCCTTCCAGGGATCCTTCCCCTGGGGGGTTTTCATCTGATGAGGTCGAGCAGGCGGTGGACAGGTCGGAAGGTGAGATTTCCGGATCTGAGGAGGAGGGTGTCAGCGCGGTGAGGACGGCAGCGGTGGATTCGGGACAGTCGGCTGGGGCTTCACTCCCCAGGCTACCCGGTAAGTCTTTTAATAATTCTCGCACTGTTATTGCTTTGAATGCTGCTGGTCAAGGGGCGGTCAGTGGTAGTCAGGAGAGGGTTAGGGATGAGGTCCCCGGGGGGGGAGGAGGCTGGTTTCAAGGGGTTTTTGGCCGGGATTAAAGAACTGGTTTCCCGTTTCGAAAAGGGGGGTGAAGTTAACCCTGCAGGGGCATGGGGGTCTCCACAGAGTAGTGGTACAGCGGCAGTGGGTACGAGTGTGGTTGAGACAGGGGGGGGGCAGCCCCCGAACCCAACAGTGACCCCCACCGCTCCCTCCCCGGCTGCGGGCGAGGGCGCACAAAAGAAGGGGGAGGAGGTTAGCAAGTCCTCGGGGGAGAGGCAAGACGTGGTCAGGCTGGCGGACGCGGCAAAATGCGAAGTATATATATGTTTCGAAGGGCCGTTGGGCACGCACTTGAAGGCGGAGGTGCGGGAAAAAATAGGCAAAGGTGAGTATGTGGAGATTTTTTCCTTGCTGCCGCTGGAAAAGTTCAACCTGGACAGGGTGAAGCCGGACGACTATAAAAAAGACGACGAGGAGAAGCGTAGGTATCGTCTCATTCCGCGCACCTTTTCAAATTGGCTGCAAGCCTTCGGCATTCTAGCTAGTGTGATTAGCACTAAGAAGCCGGAGTGCGGTGCAGCGCTTTTTGGGTACCAGGACTCCATAGGGGAGGCCTATAGGGTTTACGGTGGCACTGCCTGGTTGCGCTATGACGAGCAGTTTAGGTAGCGGATGGCCATGCGGCCGGATCTGAGGTGGGACCACAAGGACATTAATTTGTGGGTCCGCCTCATGACGTCCGCTAGGGCACCCAACCAGTTTTTTCGAGACGGGGCCGGCGGGTCGTCCTCCTCTGGACAGTCGGCCTCAAAAACAAAAGGGGTCTGTTGGCAATACAACGCCGGAAATTGTAAGTTCGGGTCCTCATGCAGATTCAAGCACGAATGCGGTGGCTGCGGGGGATCGCACACCCAGGCGAGGTGTTTCAAACATGGAAAAGGGCGAACAGGTGAGTTTGGCAACAAGAGGGATGACTCCGGTGATGGTGGGAAGGATGCGTCCGTTCCTAAATAGGTACCCGGACAGGCAGGCCGCCCGCTTACTGGAAGAGGGTTTTGAGGTGGGGTTCAGGATTCCGTGCTCGCTGCAGGAGATACCGCCGATCCCAAAAAATTTGCGTTCGGCCTTCCGACATCCGGAGGTGGTTTCCGAAAAACTGCTGAAGGAGGTGGCTTTGGGGCGCATGGCCGGCCCTTTCACGGACTCCCCCTTGCCCGACTTGGTAGTTTCTCCTTTGGGGGTTGTTCCAAAGAAGGAGCCAAACAAGTTTCGGCTAATCCACCATCTCTCCTTTCCGAAAGGGGGTTCGGTGAACGACGCCATAGACCCGGACACTTGCACAGTTAGCTACACGTCATTTGACGCGGCAGTGGCATAGGTGAGGCACTACGGTCAGGGGGCATTGTTAGCCAAGGCCGATGTTGAGGCAGCCTTTCGGTTGCTGCCCGTGCACCCGGACAGCTTTCGCCTGTTGGGCTGCACCTGGGGGGGCGAATTCTTTGTAAATAAATGTTTGCCCATGGGCTGTTCGGTGTCGTGCTCGCTGTTTGAGCACTTTAGTTCTTTCGTGGAATGGGTGGTCAGGGATGTGTCGGGTGTCAGTTCCATCATCCACTATCTGGACGACTTCCTGTGCGTGGGACCGGCGGAATCCAGGACGTGCGCGGTACTGTTGGGAACATTGGAACACGTCGCAGATCGATTTGGGGTTCCATTGGCCCCGGACAAGACGGAGGGTCCAAGGACGGTGATTACCTTTTTGGGGATCACAATAGACTCGGTCGCCATGGAGTGCAGGTTGCCGGAGGGCAAAGTGGACGCGCTGAGGGAGGAAATAGGAGGTATGTTGTCTTCACAGAAAGTGACGCTGCGAGCTCTCCAATCATTGCTGGGCAAACTCAATTTTGCCTGCCGCATTATACCCATGGGAAGGGCCTTTTGCCGACGGCTGTCGGCCAGCACGGCGGGGGTGCGTTCACCGCACCACTTTATCCGGCTGTTGAAGGGGCACAGGCAGGATTTGCGGGTTTGGAACACATTCCTGGAGTCCTTTAACGGTAGGGCAGTGTGGATGTCGGGGCCGGTTAGAAACTTCGACATGGAGTTGTTTACCGATGCAGCCGGCTCCTCGGGCTTTGGAGCCTTTTTCCAAGGAAAATGGTGTGCAGGCTCCTGGCCACTGAGTTGGGTTAAGGCGGGTTTTACAAAAAACCTGGTGCTTCTGGAGCTGTTCCCGGTGGTGCTGGCAGTGGAACTGTGGGGGGAGTCTTTCCGGGACCGGAAAGTTCGGTTTCACGTAGACAACATGGGAGTCGTCCAGGTACTTAACAAGTCGTCTGCTTCGTCCCCACCGGTGGTTAGGATGTTGCAGAGGCTGATTTTGCGTTGTATGCAGCTTAATATCTTTGTTTATGCGGTACACATCCCGGGCATTGAGAACGTTATCGCTGACGCGTTATCTCGTTTTCAGTGGGCCAGGTTTCGGGAGGTGGCACCAGAGGCGGATCAACGAGGGCTCCCTTGTCCCGACTGGCTGTGGAAAATTGCATTGGAGTAGCGCATAGGTGGATTCGCAGGTCGGTGAGTGAGACGACGTGGGCCTCTTACAGCAAGGTTTGGGAGGAATGGGCGGAGATGGGCCGTGAAACAGGGGTCGATACCATGGGTGCAGAAGCACGTTTGCTGGTGTTGTACTTTGTTTCCAGGGCAATGGAGGAAGGGGCATCAGTGTCCGGCATAAATAAGAAGGTTGCAGCTTTGGCATTTTTATTTAAATGGCAGGGCCTACCGGATCTTACCAAAGATTTTTGGGTAAAGCAGGCTCTAAAAGGGTACAGAAGGGCGACGCCTAGCAAGGATGCCAGACGGCCAGTGTCGTTTGGAGTGCTGCAGGGTCTATTCGACAGTTTGCCGGAGGTCTGCGCCTCGGCTTATGAGGTAACGCTATTTCGCGTGGCGTTCGCGTTGGCCTTTTTTGGAGCATTCCGAATAGGGGAACTGGTTAGCCCTTCCAAAAAAGTACAAGGGGGGATCTGGAGGAATGAGGTGAGTTGCGAGAAGGATAGGGTTTTGCTTTGGTTGAGGAAATCCAAGACAGATCAAAGGGGCAAGGGAAAAAGGGTCTTGATTTTTGCAGTGCCGGGGTCATCGCTATGCCCGGTGGTGGCCGTTCAAAAATTTTTGGAGGTATGCCCGGGGGAAGGGAAGTCCCTCTTGATACATGCAGATGGGTCATCATTGTCCAGATTTCAATTCACTGCGGTGTTTCGCTCCTGTCTGAGGTCCTTGGGTCTGGCCGAAAAGGAATTTTCATCGCATTCTTTTAGGATTGGGGCAGCTACCGAGGCAGCCAGGTGTGGGTTAGACGAGGAATCAGTTAAGAAAATTGGGAGATGGGAGTCCAATAGGTTTCGCATTTATGTACGCCCCCATTTGTTGGTTCAGTTATAAAAAAAAAAAAAAAAAAAAAAACACATGGGAGGGGGGACAGAGTCGTGTTATGAGCGGGTAAGGTAAAATATGTTGGTGTTATGTATCTTATTGGTAGGGCAGCTGGGTTACGCTGGAGCTATTTCTTTTGTCTTACAGGTTCGGTGCCGGCCCTGGTATGGATCATGGGCCACTCGTATGTGTATTGGGGGGCCAAGAGGGCAGAGGCTAGACCGGGTGGTAGACAGTTGGGTTTTCCCAGGGAGGAGGCTAGGATTCATTGGATAGGGGTGAGAGGGATGCTGTGGAGCAGGCTGGTTCCCGAAGTGCATAAATATGCGCGGCTGGACCGACCGCCCGACGTCCTCATTTTGCACGTGGGTGGTAATGATCTCGGCCTTCAGTCTATGTTGGACCTGATCAAGGACATAAAGTTTGATGTCCTCAGGCTGCGCATGGCTTTCCCAGACATGGTGGTTGTGTGGTCTGACATGGTGTCGCGTACGTCGTGGCGCCTCGCCAGATCATGGGGGGGGATTAATAGGGCCAGGAGAAAGGTCAACAGACACTTTGAGCGTTTTATGGTGAGGAACGGAGGGTTGGCCATTCGGCACATGGAGCTTGAGGAGGAGACGTGGAGGTACTTGCGCAGGGATGGGGTGCACTTATCAGATGTCGGGATCGACATGTGGGTGCTAGGTCTGCAAGACGGGATACAGAGGGCCCTTAGGGTGTGGAGGGTCGCCCAACTGTAAAGGCTTTTACAGTGGTGCGCTGTGGCGGGTGTCGGTCGTTTTGCAGGAGAAGAAAATACCAGTAAAAGAAGGGTCAGGACTCGTCGTTGGTATGGGTTCCTGATAGTTGGGATTTTCAGCAAGCGGAGGCTTAGTTGGAAGCACGGTAAATGGGGCACTGCGGTCAGGATCTGTCTTTTAGCCAGGAAGGCGGCTTGAGGCCTAGTATCGGATGAAGAAGGCCGCAGTGCAAGAAGTGGTTAAAAAGGTTAATAAAGGTTGCCTGCAAAATTGATCACACCTTGGGTTTGAACGAGTTTTGGTTTTGAGTATGTTAAAGTTTTATATTTTTAAATAAAGGAGGCTGCTACGGCCATGTTTTACTCCACACCCTCGGTTTGGTCTAAGTTACTTTAGAAGGTATAGTATGTTAAGTAGTGTTTTAGAGGTAATGACATAGATTATACAACAGTCATGATCAAACCGAGATCATTTTAATCAGATGCTTGTTCAAGTTTGTAATGGCTTCTTTACAGGAGCCTGAAACAGGAAGTGATAAAGTCCTTGTTACTGCTCCCCCAAATGAAGTTTTTACTGGGCACTTAAACCCCCTTCGTGCCCAGACCAATTTTCAGCTTTCAGCGCTGACGTATTTTGAATGACAATTGCGCGGTCATACAACAGTGTACCCAAATTATATTTTTATAATTTTTTTCCCACAAATATAGCTTTCTTTTGGTGGTATTTGATTATCTCTGCGATTTTATTTTTTTGCGCTATAAACAAAAAAAGACAGAAAATTTTGAAAAAAAAAAACACAATATTTTTTTACTTTTTGTTATAATATCCCAATTAAAAAAAAAAAAAAAAATTCCCTCGGTTTAGGCCGATACGTATTCTTCTACATATTTTTGTTAAAAAAAATCGCAATAAGCGTATATTGATTGGTTTGCGCAAAAGTCATAGCGCCTACAAAATAGGGGATAGATTCTGTTTTTTTTTTTTTTTTTACTAGTAATGGTGGCGATCAGCAATTTTTTTTTTTAGGCAGGCCTGCGATATTGCGGCGGATGTATCGGACACTTTTGACACAATTTTGGGACCATTCACATTTATACAGCGATTAGTGCTATAAAAATGCACTGATTACTGTGTAAATGTGACTGGCAGTGAAGGGGTTAACACTAGGGGGTGAGGAAGGGGTTAAACGTGTATCCTGGGTGTGTTCTAACTGTGTGGGGGGAGGGGACTGACTGGGGGAGGTGACCGATCTGTGTCTCTATGTACAAGCGACACAGATCGGTCTCCTCTCCTCTGACAGCACGTGGAGCTCTGTGTTTACACACAGAGCTCCACGTCTCTGCTGTCACCGCCGATTGTGGGTACCTGGCGGACATCGCGGCCACCAGGTACACCATCGGCTTCCCAGCGATGCGCCGGGCACGTTGTTTGAGAATGACAACAACAGGACGTCCACCCGGCACTTGAGAGCCGCGCTGTGGACGTCTTTCATCCATAGCGCGGATCCCAAGTGGTTAAAGTAGCATATTTCTTATTATCATCAGGTTACAATTATCACACAGGCAGCACAGTAACCATGGGGTCGATCATGGCTCTATGTCACATGGCTGTTAGGTGCTGACTTAACTTATGGCTGTATTGTATATAACAGACTGTAACAGTACAACCATAACAAAGTCAGCACCCAACAGCAATGTGACACAGAGCCATGACAGAGACCCTGCTGTTCTGCCTCACCTGTGTGATGATTGTAACCTGATGTGCTGTAAGATACATATAATAGGTCACAGTGAGTATTATTTCTCTATTGCCCACTCACTGTGTCCAAGTGCAGCCACGATCGCCTCCTGCTCTTCCTTGTCAGCCGCTCAACTCTATCATATCTCATGAGAGAAGCAGCCGGGAGCCGAAAGGAGAATCGCCGTATCACTCTGCCTGCCGGGACTATTATAATAGTGGGGCGGCATTATGTACATGTGCCCGAAAACAAAGAAATAGTCCCTCTGCTGTGCTCCCCTCCTGGGCCCCTGTGTTGACCCGATGGGGTCCAGTAAATGTATATAACCACTCTGTAAGCAAGTGGAGGCGGGGAAGATTTTAGAATTTTTTTTTTTAAAATGCAGTAAAGCATTTTAATGATGCCCGGCCCCACTGTGTAGCTGATGGGGACGGGCCCGGTACAACAGGGCTACTGTTATCACCGCGGCGGGAACATTACAGACAGCGTTCGTTTGAACAGCTGTTTTCCCCGCTGCGCATAGACACTCCCCCTTGGACGGATCTGTCCAATCGCGAGCAAGGGGGAGTGTCTATGTGACTCCCCCTTGCTCGCGATTGGACAGATCCGTCCAAGGGGGAGTGTCTATGCACGGCGGGGAAAACAGCTGTTCAAACGAACGCTGTCTGTAATGTTCCCCGCCGCGGTGATTAACGTGGCAGCTGCGGCGGCGGGGGGGCCGGATTAAAAGGTCCGCCGGGCCGTATACGGCCCGCGGGCCGTAGTTTGCCCAGGTCTGGCCTAGATAATACTAGACATTGCATACACCCCTCTATTTAGTACCCTTGTGAGGGATTACTCCCGTGCTCCCCTGGATCCCTCCACAGCCCCTCCCCTAGATTCCGAGCGACTAACTCATACCCCCCCCCCCCTCTGACTTAATCATATGGTGTTTAACCCCCCTTATAGTGCTCTGATTAGTGAAATAGTGAAATAATGATCTCTCCTAGGCCAGTCCACCCTAACCCGCCCACCCCCCATATCCCTTTCCACTTACGTGGGAGGTAGAAAACGTGAAGCCCCCAAAAAAAAAAAGAAAAACACCCGACCGGGCTATAAATAGTAAAAGATGAAAATCCTATTTTAGGAAGAAAAAAAAAAAAAAAAAAAAGGGTAACCCTCCCCCCCTTCCCCCCTCCCCCCCTCAGACCCCAAGTGCACCCATCCCCCCGCCTCCTCCCCTCCCCCCCCATCCCACCCAATTCCTTCCCTCCCTGTGGTGGATAAGGAGACTAGTCATATCCTGCATCTCTAAAACAGAAAATACATGCATAACACTATTACACCATCAGTGGAACATCAATATCCAGTGTCTGTGCAAGGTCAGAAAATAGTGACCTTTCCGGATTATAGGGTGAAAAGAAAGAGCTTCAAAAAAAAAAAAAAAGGGACCCAAAAAAAAAGGGCAAGAAAAAAGAAAAAAAAATTAAAAACATCAAAAATAGACCTTGTTACGTCTGTGCGCACCCCTTTGTCCCAGCTTTGACCAGGCTTAACCACTCTCTATTCAGAATACGAGATATTTCTCTAAAAAAAAAACAGTAGGGAAGAGAGCATAAAAGAAAAACCTTCCATTAGAGGAGAGAAAGAGAGATCCAAAGTCTGCGAGGAGAGGAAGGGGAATGCAAGCTGTTATCTCATATCCTCATATCCTTTCATAACCACTCTTGGCTGGCGTCTAGTACAGAGCTTCCTCTCCCCCATCCTCCAATCTCGAGGGAGAAAACTCTTAAAAAAATATCTTTGCTGTTTTTGCCATATCCCTTCACTTATCCCTCTTCGCTCTCTGTACCTCTGGTTCTGCAATAGACAAATCCAACCAATTTGGAACCTCTATGGGCGTTGCTCCAAGAAATTCAAAAAGTGCCGGGAGCTGGGATGGTTCTCTTAGATTGAAATTTCTACCTCCCCTTTTTATATTGATAGCCAGCGGGTACCCCCATCTGTATGTGGCCTCTTGAGAGCGTATGTGCTCGAGCAACGGCCGTAACAGGCGGCGTCTTGCCTTTGTTTGCCAGCACAAATCTGGAAACAGCTGTATGTTCGCCCCCTCCCATACCACATTTCCTTCTTTCCATACCTCCCTCAGAATGTCCTCCTTTATTCCAAAAAAGTGTATCCGACACAGTACATCTCGAGGGTTACTCTGATCCAGATTCCGTGCTGTAGGGATCCTATGAACTCTATCCAGTTCTATTGGGGATCCTGGGCTTTTTTTTAAGATTTTATTAAAAATTGACAGGACGGCTTCTCTCAATGCCAGCCCCTCGCAACTTTCCGGTATACCTCTTATGCGAACATTGTTTCTCCTGCTTCTATTGTCAGCCTCTTCTGCCTTTAATTGCAATCTAATCAGCTGCTGTTGCTGTATATGGACTTTTCTTTCCAGTGCTTCCAATCTGCAGTCCCCTGTGGCTTGTTGGCTCTCTAAGACAGCTATTTTTTGTTCCCCGGCAGACACTCTTACCCGCACCTCCTCCATCTCCTCCTTCAACATGCCTGTCATAGCCATCAGCATTTTTTGAATGTCCTCTTTTGACGGGAGGGCCTGGATAAGCCTACTTAATTGTCTGATATCAGGAAGTGGCCCTTGCTCAGATACATTCACCATCCCCCCAACATTCTGGGGGTCTGGCTGTATGTTCTCCCCCACCGGACCGCCATCCTTCTTTAGTTTGCCCACCTTATTATCCATGCCCCCGCTTTTAGCTTCAAGTGTGGGTATTACAGACCGTGTTTCTGTAGGCATTGCAATATAGCCCCCCGCCAGGTCTCGTGTATCTTGTGCAATTAGTGATGTAATTACTGATACTATCTGTACCTCTGCAGAGGGGTGCGGGGTGCCTCTGAGCTGCTCCTCCGTTTCTGTCTCCACCTCAGGGGCTACGGTAGTACTTCCTGTCGCGACTGTCTCCCTCAGCGCCACCCGGGTCTCCGCTGTAATCCCTGGGACTGTAGTTGGGACTGTAGATGTTATGGCGCCCACCACACCGGCGCCCAGCCTCTTTCCTTCTGCTTCCGCTCTCACCCCCGCCGCTACTCCTGGTGTTACTGCGGCGGCTTGGTAGGAGCTTTCTATGAGGGATTTCCTCCTTAGGGTGCTGTTTCCACCGGCGTCCACCTGCTCTGTGCTCTCCCTCCTCACCGTCATATACCGGGTTATGTATGAATGACTGGGCGCTTGTATGCCTCCTGAGCTTCCAGCTCTCCTTCCCCGCCGCGGCATCAGCTGGTTGATAACGCTTCAGAAGCCGCTTTCTCTGCCTGCTGCCTCAAGTGCAGGTCGGGGGGGGGGGGTTCGAATCTGCCGCTCTCCTATCGAAGCACACCACGGACCTCAGCTAGACCAGCGCGCTCTCACTCCTCCATGCTCACGCTACCGTCCCCCCCTACGGGTAGCACAATTGTTGGCCACAAGAACAACCTATTTAGGGTGTCACACACAGGTGATCCAGTGGATACTTGGTTGGTTTCCATGTAGGAAACTTGACCAAAGATGGAGAAATGTAGCTGCTTTGGTAATGGATACAATCCTGTGTTCAGCTTAGAAGGGTTGTAAAAACAAACAATTGTACCACACCTTAGAAATAGAAAGATTAATATTCCTCTTTCAGGACTTTTTGAATCATGTTTCCCTTTTCTACAATCTCGTAGGGCGCAATCAAGCTTCCAGACAGGAGCAGAGATACCCCACACAAGCCCCACCCCCGCGGGATGTGGAGGAAGTGGAATTTTTTAATGTGAAAAAATAAAGATTTTTGGATACTCAACAATGTGTGGCTTATTATTATATCAATGCTGCCTAAAAGAACAAATCTAAATTTGTGGTGTTTACAATGACAATGATGGGTATTTAGTACAGGAAAATAAACATGCCACTATGATAACCTAGGAGAAAGATAAAATAAACCAAAATTAGAAAATAATCAAACAAGGAAAAATAACAGACTTTTTTTTTCAGAAAAAAATATTTTTTTCAGCCAAGATCTGGCATTGGAATGGCCCTCCTACCCATAAAATAATCTATATATTTTTGCCGCACAGCACGGGCGCTTTAGGGGGCCAAGCCTGTATGGCTAGCCTCACGGGCCGCCACCGGAACATCAGCAATGGCCTCATCAGTCCCAATTGTCATATAGTTTGAAGAATGTCTCTTTAGATAATTGTGCAATATGCAGCAGCAAAGTATCACATGGTTCAATTTATATTCTGCCAGGTTGATTGCAGTTAAAAATAAACGGAATCGGCTGGCCACGATGCCAAAGGCGTTCTCGACCACCCTTATGGCTCTGGCCAGCCGATAATTAAAAACCCTCCTCTCAAGGGTGAGGGTACGTTGGGGAAAAGGCCTCATGAGGTAGGGACCCAAGGCAAACGCCTCATCAGCGATGAAGACGAATGGCAGCCCATCTTCGTTCTCCTCCGCAGGTGGCAATCCTAGGTCCTCTGACTGAAGCTGTTGGGCGAACTCGGTCTGAGCAAACACCCCACCATCCGACATCCGCCCCTTTTTTCCCAACATCAAGAAAGAGAAATTCGTACTTGGCCGACACCACCGCCATCAGCACTATACTGTGGATCCCCTTATTATTGAAAAATGGGATCCCGAACGGGGTGGTGGCATGATGCGGACGTGCTTGCCATCAATGGCTCCTTCACAGTTTGGAAAGTTCCAACGCTGCGCGAAGTCCGCTGCCACAGTCTGCCATTCCTGTGGCGTGATGGGGGAACTGTAGAGAAAATAAAACCAAAATTATTCAAAACAAACATTGCAATTAGAATAGCTAATAACATGCTGGAGAAAAAAAACAGGAGATCATTAATTTTAAGTATTATTTTAAGAGACAGAAATTAATAATGGATCATTAATCAGATTCATCATCACCTCTGATGGACAAAAAAATTAATGCTTATCGGGAGGGGGTGGGGGGGATCAAGATGAGTTGGGGACCTCAAAAGCCCCCCAAAAAAATGCACTCTATCTGAATTCAAAAACATTTTTAAAATGCACACATTTAGGGGGAGGGGGGGGGGGGGTTGGGCAAGGACTACAATGGAGCCAAAAAAAGACTTGGGGATATAGGGAGACACCAAATGGAGCACTACAATGGAGCCAACAAAATACTTGGGGAAGTGACTAGGCTAGGTGTGTTTGGGCCCAGAATAGAATGCTGGAGAGGTTGGCTATTGGAAATATGCATGTAGGCCAAAAAAAAAAAGCATAACAAGCTTACAGCATGCATGGGGACAAAGGGAACATTCACAGCATATTACAAACAGGTTAATTGATTGATTGATTGATTTTTGAGCTTAGTTAGGCGCCAAATGCCCACTGTGAAGTGAGCGTCTAAGCTAGGGAATTAGGGACTGATTGGAAAAAAAATCAATAAATACATAGTTTGTGAGGTTAAAGGACACAACTTACCTTAATATAGTCCTCCTGCAGAACCTGGATTATGGCAGAACAGGTATCCAGGATTATGACGCCCAGAGCCTGGGGGTAGATGCCCACCGAGAACTTCAAGTCCTGCAGACTTCTCCCTGTTGCAAGGTAGCGCAACGTAGCAACTAGCCGCTGCTCAGCAGTGATGGCTTCCCGCATAACGGTGTCCTGCCTGGTGATATATGGTGACACCGAAGCCAAAAGCTGCTGGAATACGGGGTCAGACATCCTCAGAAAATTCCTGAAATTATCAGGGTTATTTTCTTGGATCTCCTGCAGCAGAGGCATATGAGAGAACTGGTTCCTGCGGAGAAACCAATTCTTGGCCCACAAACTCCTCCCCACCTTGTTCATGGACCGGTGCCGGGATAAAACACAAATCCCTGCACCAAGCACAGCACGATCTCGGCGACGAGAACGTACCCGTAACATGGTTAGATAACGGTCGTCTAATCAGAACGGACTAAAAGAACACACTGAAGAACAGAAAGGCCTCTGACGAACGACCAGAAAAACAGTAACGAGCAGACAAGAACGCACTGCAAAAACAAATACGAACTGACTACAAGCACTGAAAGACAGATGCACCAACTGAACCTCAGAAAACGATTTTTAAAGCGGGATGACTGAAAAGCGCGAATCGTCTCTCACCAAACTTTTACTAACACGCGGTAACACGAAATCAGCAAAAGCCAGCCCCAAGGGTGGCGTCTTCCGCATGGAAATGGCCCTTTATAGTGCCGTCGTACGTGCTGTACGTAACCGCGCTTTGCTCGAGCATTTTAAAAACCGATGGTGTGTGGGCAACGTCGTTTTTAATGATGAAGTTGGAAAAACGTCGTTTTTTTTCATGATGAAAAACTTCGTTTTTTTCCAAAGCCTGAAAAATTATCATGTGTACGCGGCATACGAGTTTCAATTTGTATGCAATCAGGCAGGCCCTTGCACTACATGGTTTGGTAAACCTGAAGAGAAAAACCTGCAGGAAAACTGATAGGCCCGGATTCACATACTTTGGCGCATATTTATGCCGGCGTAGCGTATCTAATATACGCTACGCCGACGTAGCGCAGAGAGGCAAGCACTGAATTCTCAAAGCACTTGCCTCCCAAACTGCGCTGGGTTCCCTCGGCGTAAGCCGTCGTAGGTGAAAGTGGGCGTGAGCCATGCTAATGAGGCGTGACCCCATGCAAATGATGGGCCGAGTGCCATACAAGTACTTAAAACGAACGGCGTATGCGCCGTCCCGTGGACGTATCCCAGTGCGCATGCTCAGAATCACGTCGGAACTACTCCCTAAGATATGACGGATCACTGCCTACGACGTGAACGTAACCTACGCCGAGCCATATTCACGTACTACGTAAACGACGTAAAATACGACGGATGTGCTCCCTGGTCCAAAGGTGGTGGAACTGAGTTCCCCCAAGTTCCCCCTGAAAAAGCCCTAGTTGCGCCTCATATATGGAGAATAACTTTACGCCGGACGTACGACTTACGCAAACGGCGTATATTATGCGCCAGGCGCAAGTACGTTCGTGAATCGGCGTTTATCCCTCATTTGCATATCAGCATAGAAAATCAATAGGAGCGGCAAATGAGCCCAGCGTAAATATGCGCCCACAATACGACGGCGTAGGCAAGTTACGTCGGTCATAGGAAGCCTATTTTTAGGGGTATCTCAGATTGTGGGCACGGCGCATAGATACGACGGCGCATAGTTACACTTATGCGGCGTATCTCGAGATACCTCGGAGTAAGTGCTTTGTGAATCCGGGCCATAGTGTGTATGGGGCTTTAGCCTGCAATAGTACTTTTTATCCACATGCTATAAAGATTTCACATACATGAGCCCTTGATTTTAGTTCTACTTCAGTGCATACAAATCACGATTCTAATGCAAGGTACCCATTTATACAATAGATTTCTTACATCTGTTATTATACTTGTATAAATCTGCTTGGTCCACCCCTAAAATGTAAACAACAGCAGGATATTCAGCTTACATTTGGGCCTTTCCTTGCAGGGAGTACAAACAGTTGAAACCCTTTATGCAAAACGTTGAAAGCCCTTTTAAACGACCCTGCTAGCAACAATGAAACGTCTATCAACACTAAACAGGTTGACCTGTAAATGTCAATGTCTGGATTAAACTGCATAGAATGCTTTTCGAACATATTCAATTCAGAGTTCTTGTCCTTGGCTATTTTGTCATTAGAAAATGTTTCCCCTTCATTTTGAACTCATTAACACCACATATCCCCTGCTTAGAGGGATTTAATAATGCATGCTCAATTTCCAGAGAGACAGCAGGGGAGATAAGGAGGTTTAGATTTCCCCCTTTACTAATCTTATGCTGATATGCCAAACCTAATTGTTCATATGAAAGTTGCACTCTTCCAGTCATTTAACGGAAGAGAGAAAACAGAGTGTTAATCAGGATTAACTTTCTGTTGTTCTGTGCACCGAAAATAGCAGAATGTATTAATAAGGAATTCAAGTGGAACTCTAAGCAGATATACTGTATATTACAAAACATTTTCTTTGTACAAACATATCTTCGTATTATTACAAATGCGAGAACTTTATTGAAACATTGAAAAAATTCACATGTCAGTAACATAAACAATATGGGCCAAATTCTCAAAAAGTCTGCCTAACTTAAATTTCAGCAGTTAAGTTACACTGACTTAAAATTTCTACCTAAGTGCCCGATCGTCAAAGCACTTACCTAGAAATTTCAGGCCGTGTAACTTAAGTCCCGCCGTCGTAAGGCGGTCCTCCTCTCCTGGGGGCGTTTAAAATTTAAATGAGGCGCGCTCCCGCGCCGGCCGTACTGCGCATGCGTGTGACGTCATTTTCCCGACGTGCAGCGCGCGAACGTAATTAACGCCGGGCGGCTTTGAGAATTTCGACGGGACACTAAAGTTGCGACGGGTGAAAAAAAAAAGACGCGCCGGGAAAACAAATAATTCAAAAAAAAAATGACAGCGTCGCTCAGCATGCATTCCTGAGAGGGAGAACTCCATGCCAATTTTCAAAGAAAAAACCGGCATGGGTTCCCCCCCCAGGAGCATACCAGGCCCTTAGGTCTGGTATGGGTTGTAAGGAGACCCCCCCACGCCGAAAAATTGACGTAGGGGGTCCCCCTACAATCCATACCAGACCCGTATCCAAAGCACGCTACCTGGCCGGTCAGGAAGGGAGTGGGGACGAGCGAGCGCCCCCCCCCTCCTGAGCCGTGCCAGGCCGCATGCCCTCAACATGGGGGGGTTGGGTGCTCTGGGGCAGGGGGGCGCACTGCGGGCCCCCCCACCCCAGAGCACCCTGTCCCCATGTTGATGAGGACAGGACCTCTTCCCGACAACCCTTGCCGTTGGTTGTCGGGGTCTGCGGGCGGGGCTTATCGGAATCTGGGAGTCCCCTTTAATAAGGGGGCCCCCAGATACCGGCCCCCCACCCTAAGTGAATGGATATGGGGTACATCGTACCCCTACCCATTCACCTGGAGGCAAAAAGTAAAAGTTAGTAAACACACAACACAAGGCTTTTTAAAATAATTTATTATTCTGCTCCGGATGCCCCCCCTGTCTTCTTTATTAGCTCTATTTCCAGGGGGGGCTTCTTCTTCCGCTCTCCGGGGGTCTTCCACTCTCCGGGGGTCTTCTTCCACTCTCCGGGGGGGGTTTCTTCTTCCGCTCTCCGGGGGGGGCTTCTCCGCTCTCCGGGGGGCTTCTTCCATCTTCTCCCCTCTTCCGCTGTTGACTCGGCGAACCCCGGTTCTTCTGCAGATGTCCGGTGCCTTCTTCTTCAGCGCTGGCTGCCTGCTATGTTTGTGTGTTAGCTCAATTAGTAACAGGCAGCCGGCGCGGTCTTCTGTGACGTCAGGGTCTTCTGTTCTTCTCCCCTCTTCCGATGTTGACTCGTCGCCTGTTGTCGCTGTAATGATGGAAGCGCGCCTTGCATCCCATTTATATAGGCATCACCGTCCCATCATGCTCCGGTAGGTACCCACGTGGTGGGTGCACGTGGGTAGGCACCCACCACGTGGGTACCTGCCGGAGCATGATGGGACGGTGATGCCTATATAAATGGGATGCAAGGCGCGCTTCCATCATTACAGCGACAACAGGCGACGAGTCAACATCGGAAGAGGGGAGAAGAACAGAAGACCCTGACGTCACAGAAGACCGCGCCGGCTGCCTGTTACTAATTGAGCTAACACACAAACATAGCAGGCAGCCGGCGCTGAAGAAGAAGGCACCGGACAGCTGGAGAAGAACCGGGGTTCGCCGAGTCAACAGCGGAAGAGGGGAGAAGATGGAAGAAGCCCCCCGGAGAGCGGAGAAGCCCCCCCCGGAGAGTGGAAGAAGACCCCCGGAGAGTGGAAGACCCCCGGAGAGCGGAAGAAGAAGCCCCCCCTGGAAATAGAGCTAATAAAGAAGACAGGGGGGGCATCCGGAGCAGAATAATAAATTATTTTAAAAAGCCTTGTGTTGTGTGTTTACTAACTTTTACTTTTTGCCTCCAGGTGAATGGGTAGGGGTACGATGTACCCCATATCCATTCACTTAGGGTGGGGGGCCGGTATCTGGGGGCCCCCTTATTAAAGGGGACTCCCAGATTCCGATAAGCCCCCGCCCGCAGACCCCGACAACCAACGGCAAGGGTTGTCAGGAAGAGGTCCTGTCCTCATCAACATGGGGACAGGGTGCTCTGGGGTGGGGGGGCCCGCAGTGCGCCCCCCTGCCCCAGAGCACCCAACCCCCCCATGTTGAGGGCATGCGGCCTGGCACGGCTCAGGAGGGGGGGGCGCTCGCTCGTCCCCACTCCCTTCCTGACCGGCCGGGTAGCATGCTTTGGATACGGGTCTGGTATGGATTGTAGGGGGACCCCCTACGTCGATTTTTCGGCGTGGGGGGGTCTCCTTACAAACCATACTAGACCTAAGGGCCTGGGGGGGAACCCATGCCGGTTTTGAATTTTAAAATTGCCGTGGAGTTCTCCCTCGGGAATGCATACCAAATGCCGTCGCTGGAATGGGCCTTTACAATGTGGGACTAACTTTCCACATTATAAAACCAGCCCTAGTTTTGCGCAGGCAAATTCGGAACTTAGGCAGAAATCACAGTGATGAAATGCTTTGAAAATCTGCTTAAGTCCTCATTTGCATACGCAAAGCTGCATTTCAATGAGAAATGCCCCCAGTGGCGGATGCGGTACTGCATCCTAAAATCTGACCGTGTAAGTGTCTTACACATGTCAGATTTTCTGCCTAACTTTGGAAAAAGCCTTTTGAGAATCGTTTCCAAAGTTAGGCACAGGGATACGCAGGCTGAACAGCAGTTAAGTCTGCGTATCTCTTTTGAGAATCAGGCCCAATATATCTAGAAAAACAGGTGTAGCGCTTGGTTGCTACTAGTAACAAACATCCACCAAATCACCCTGCTGCCAGACCCCCATATATCACTTCTGAGACAATGAGCAGTCATTTGCTTTGTTTTGTTTATTTGGGGATATAACTTGGTTGGGGTAAAGAGGGATATGGGATGCCTATAGCACTTGTTGAATTGCCATCACATTTGGAGAACATTGATTAGCAGATTTAGCCCTGAAACTGATGCACTTCTAACATTCACAGTCTCTTCCCCTGCATATTTCCATGCAGACTATTGCTCCTCCTCCTCCTGCAGACTGTCACTCCCCAGGACTCTTCTCCTCCTGTACAAATCCTTTACTGCAAAACTGTTAGGCCCCGTACAGACGAGAGGATCTATCCGCTGGGATTGATCCGCGGATCAGTTCCAGCGGATAGATCCGGTCGTGTGTAGGCCCAAGCGGACAATTTTCGGCGGATAAAAATCCAGCCGACGGATTCCCAGCAGATAAAAATTTTGTAGCATGCTACAAAATCTATCCGCTGGGATCCAGTCCAGCGGACTGATCCAGTCATCTGTACAGACTCACCGGATCAGTCCGTCCGCTCCCATCCCTCGCATGCGTCGCAATGATTCGACGCATGCGTGGAAGTGTTTACCTTCCAGCGTTGCGCACGTCGCCGCGTCATTGTCGCGGCGACGGCGTGACACGTGACCGCGGATGTTTTCCCACGCGGATTTTGATCCGATGGTGTGTACAAGCCATCGGATCAAAATCCGGAGGAGGAATGTCCGCTGGAAACGGTCCGACCTAACTCTGAATCTAAGCCGGCCTATGTTTAAGTGTATTCTCAAACAGAGATACACTTAAACATACCTAAGATAGGCTGGCTTGCGCCATTCTATCTTAGGTTGCAATGTTTTTTTTGGCCGCTAGATGGCGCTGCCATTGCGGCCGGCCTAGATTATGTAAATGAGGGGATACGCCGATTCCCGATTATTTACGAGTGTACGCCGGGCCTACACCGTCGAGTTACGTAGTTTCCGTACGCGATAGGCCGCCTAAAGTTATTCCACCTATGAGGTGGAATAACAATGTTAAGTATGGCCGCCGTTCCCACGCGAGGTTCGAATTTTTTACGTCGTTTGCGCAAGTCGTCCGCGAATCGGGATTTACGTTGTTTATGTACGCGTCGAAATCAATAGGCCCGTACGGCCTACTTAGCCGCAATGCGCACTGGGAAATGTAGTCGCCCGGCGCATGCGCAGTGTAAAAAACGTTAGTTTTAGGCTACGTCGCCGAAAATTTGAAGGTAAGTGGTTTGAGAATCACTTCTAACCTAAATAATTTTTGGCGGTGTAGCCTAAAAAAAGTAGGCTAGGCCGTCCTAATTTTAGGCCATTGTGTGTGAATCTACCCAAAAGTTCCTTGAATTGTGTTACCTGAGCACTATTACTAGGCCAGAGGTCTGCAGTACCTCTCCCCGGTGGCCTAGCAGTTCTAGTAGCACATGGTAACAGACGGACTACTGCTCCCAGCCTATATGATTTGCAAATCCTGCGCCCTCAGGCCACCATGACTTGACACTACTCTCCACAGTCTCTTCTCTGTTTCGGACTCCTCACCAATGACCGTGTTAAGATGAGGACTTCATCCATGACCGTGTAAGGATGAAGTTCCCTTCCAGACTTCCTGGTATGCCTCCGCACCCAGCACTTCACTGTGGTATCCACACTGACCTTCTCCTGCCCCTTCTCCTGAAGAAGACATCAGTCGAGAGAAATAAGCGCAAGGATGAAGCTGCATTTTTTCTCCAATCGCTGAGAAAGGATAGCTTCTATAGCAGAATTAGAAGTATCAACTTCTACAATGAAAGGTAGTTCTGGATCTGGATGTACCAGTATTGGTGCAGAAGTGAAGAGAGTTTTCAGTTTACTAAAGGCAGCCTGTGCCTAAGGTGACCACAAAAAGGGCATCCCTTTCTATGTCAGTTGTGTAATTGGGGCAATTACCTTTGAGAAATTCCTTAAAAATCTTCTGTAAATGTTGGCAAATCCAACAAATCGCTGTATCACCTTAACATTCCTAGGGACAGGCCAATCCACCACTGCTTTGATCTTATAAGGATCCATGCTTACTCCTTCACAAGAGATTATGTATCCCAAGAACTGGATCTGAGTTTGTTCAAACTTGCATTTCTCTAGTTTCATGTAAAGTTGATTCCGCCTTAATCTCTCGAAAACAATACAGACATGCTTGCGGTGTTCTTCCAAAGTATCAGAGAAAATGAGAATGTCATCCAAATATGCTATTACAAACTGATCAAGTAAATCTCGAAAAGCATCATTAATAAAATGTTGAAAAGTTGCAGGAGCATTGCAAAGGGCAGGACCAAAGACTCAAAATGTCCATATCTGGTTCTGAAAGCAGTTTCCCATTCATCTCCGGGACAAATGCAGACAAGGTTGTATGCCTCCCATAAATCTAATTTGGTAAAGAGCTTGGCGGAGTGGAGTCTCTCAAGCATTTCTTGAATCAGTGGATAGTGATGGTGAGTGGGACTTCAGTTTGTGTATCCAATAGGTTTCAAGACGAGATACCCCACATAGGCAGGAATGACCCCTCCTATGTGGAACAAATGTATCTATAATTTGAAATTGCGTACCGGTGGGATCTTTATCGTGATATTTGAGGTAGTGACGTGGGACGCTATGATTGATACGACCAAGTGCTCATTGACCCGCAACTAAAAGGTCCGAATCATGCGACCCACGTACTGTTTTTACAGGTAAGTAGATCTACTATAAATCTGGTAGCACACGTAGTAAAATGTTTCATCTTATAACTACCTGAAGTGGTAGTGGATACAAAAGTGTACGTTTTGTGTCTTCCACAAATATTGTGGAGGCAAACATTGCACTTACGGCAGTGGTAGTATCCCTTACATTGTTGAAAAAAAGAGACAGTTTTGGGTGGATTGATCGTATTGGGTGCAATGTTGCGGTGTGTCAGACTGACATACCACACCATTGATCTTGGTTCTGTTGCCATGGGAGGTGTCGCACCATGCACTTCCAGGTATTCCTGGATGTCCCTTGGGGAGGTTTTTTGGCTATTCACTTCCGCACATCGGCTTTCAGAGTGAGTCGTGAAATGCTTTCCGGTTTTGCTGCCGTGGGCGAAGCCACAACCTGCACCTCCAATTATCAGATTTTATAAATATGGGAAATGTGGGGGAGCCATCTATCTGTGCTTATTTATTTGCAACGTGATACTGAGCATGTGTGCGCATGCGCCGTACGATCGGCGCTTCATTTACATGTATGGTAATGAATCGTGAATTCATTTCCATACAACACGCCCCCTACCTGCCTATTTTGAATTAGGCGGGGTTACGCCGGGCCATTTGCGCTACGCCGACGTAACTTAGGAGGCAAGTGCTTTGTGAATACAGTACGTGCCTCACTATCTTACGTCGGCGTAGTGCAAATGGGATGCGCTATGCCGACCTAAAGATAGGTGGCTCTACCTGAATCTGGCTAACAATGTGTACTGACAACTCCCCAGAAACATAATTTCCTGCTTGTGTGATTAGCTCACCAATTTTCCCAGAAGTCTGCCTAAGATACAAGTCAGATTTCTGTCATTACATATACACACCTTTTTGAAAGGCCCCAGAGGCTGCAACACCTAAGCAAGAGACACCATTAACCAAACACTGCCATGAAGACCAAGGAACTCTCCAAACAAGTAAGGGACCATGTAGTTGAGAAGTACAAGTCAGGGTTAGGTTATAAAAAATATTCAAATCTTTGATGATCCCTAGGAGCACCATCAAATCTATCATAACCAAATGGAAAGAACATGGCACAACAGCAAACCTGCCAAGAGACAGCCGCACACCAAAACTAACGAACCAGGCAAGGAGGGCATTAATCAGAGAGGCAGCACAGAGACCTAAGGTAACCCTGGAGGTGGTGCAGAGACTGGAGTATCTGTACATAGGACGACAATAAGCCATACGCTCCATAGAGTTGGGCTTTTTAGCAGAGTGGCCAGAAGAAAGCCATTACTTTCAGCAAAAAACTAAATAGCATGTTTTGAGTTTGCAAAAAGGCATGTGGGAGACTCCCAAAACGTATGTGTGACGGTATCGGTATGATATCCCCGTCAAGCATTCCCTCCTCTCCATACAAGACCATCACAGGATCCCCCACACATGAGTCAAGACTGGATGCTGGAACCAAGACTGATTTATTGGCAGCTTGCTGCTGGTTATAAATACAGTTTTACAAGCTAAATCCTTAATCAAGGAACAATGGGAGCTCCACCCCCTTTTCACCCACTCTGGAGTTCTCATACAGAATATAGCCAGACAATTCGGAGTCGACCTGAAAACACATTTTCTTTAGATAAGGACATCAGTGGAGTTAAATACTAGGTGTAACAGCCTGACCACAATGAAGCAATCAGACTAATTAACATGAGCCACTTATCTAATCATTGTAAACAGTAAGGCCGGTCTCCTTCCCACACACAATAAATCAATTACCATTTGAACTAGGGAGCTGGCTGAGGAAGGGTCATTAACATATCAATCAGCCTGTAACACATGAACCCTTTTTACCTCCAACACACATAATATATCTAAAACAAGCAGGGAGAATTACATGCTTCACAATGGCCCCCCTTTTTCTCCCTGCTCCGGCAAACCCGGTTGGACCTTCCCTGGTCCAGTAGGGTTGACGGGTTCAGAGCTTTTAGTCCGAGGTTAACTCCGTTTGGCGTGACTGACCTCCCTTGGCAACTGCTTCCGACTCAGGTATGTCACCGGGTCGTCGGATCACACGCCGGTCAGTCCCCAAGTCTTTGTGCGATCTGCAGAGTCACCAGAAGTCAGTGTGAAGATGGTGAATGGGTCTGTGCGCCGCCATCTAGGTGTCCCGCTATGGGAGGGGCAGGTTATGGCTCTGAAGTGACAATCACAGGAGATTCATAAAAAGAAAAAGTTATATTTGTTGAAGTGCTGTAGCACTGGTGCTCAGAGTCCGGGGGGGGGGGGGAGAGAGGGGACTCAGAGCCCCATAAGGTCAGCCACCCCCTGCTCCCTCCGCAGCCGCCGGTTCTCCTCTTTGAGCTTCTCCAGCTCCATCTCCAGTTCATGGAGCCTGGGGGGGTCAGCCCGCTGTGACCTCAGGTGGTTGTTCTCTTCCTCCATGCGGCTTATGCACTCCTCCAGCTCTATGTACTCACGGATCAGATCCTGCTTGCTCATGTCCTGCAGGCTCTCCACGTGGTCCTTCATCATCAGGAACTGGGTGGTGGTGTAAGGGGCCACCGGTGGGCCCTTGGCGAACATCTCGGCCCGCATCTGGGGCGCCCGCTGCGATTCCATCTCCTCCAGTCGCTTCTTCTCCTCCCAGGTCCACTGGTTATATGACTTCCAGGACCTCTTCTTCTTGGAGGGTAGCTGGCGGTGCCTCTTTCTGCCCAGCTCCCTCCAAGGCCCCTCCGGCTCATGGCTGTCGCCCATGACCAGCTGACAATGGTGTTCCCTGTTGTCCGTAATAACAGATTGTACCATGAGGGCTTCGTAAGGGGTGCCCAATGGTTCTTCCTGACCCAGCTCCTGGGGATCCCAAGCCGAGTCTACACAATGGGCTGCTGCTGGTGGGCGGTACCCAGGTTGAGACCAATTTGACCTGGTGTTGTCATTCATGGGGCAATTCTGCTTGAAGTGACCCAACTGTTTGCACCGGAAGCAGCGTTGTTCGTTGTCCTCCTGGCGTGGGTAGCGAGGGCTATATGTCATCGGTCTGTTAGGCGGTTGGTATCTAGCGGCTGGTGGGTGTGAGGGCGCCGTTGGTTGTGGGGGTTGTACCCGTGGTGTGACCTGGTTTGTCTTGCGAGTATCCGCATATTCATCCGCCAACTTCGCGGCCTCTGGTAGAGTCATGGGCCTGCGATCTCTCACCCAATCCTTGACGTCCGTCTGGATGTGATTGTAAAATTGCTCCAGGAGCATTAGTTGCAAAATGTCCTCTGCGGTGGTGGCCTGGCTGCTGTTAGCCCAGTTAGAGGCCGACCGGGACAACTGGCATGCCCATTCTGCATAAGAGTCTTTCGTGGTTTTGCGTGAGTCCCTGAACTTCTGTCGGTGGGACTCTGGGGTTACTGCATAACGAGCCAGGAGCGCTTCTTTAACCCTGGCGTAGCTATGGATATCCTGATCTGGCACGGTCCGGAAAGCATCAGAAGCTTTGCCTGACAGTTTGCCTGACAATATTGCAACCCACTCTCTTCTAGCTATTCGGTGCAGGTTACATTGTCGCTCAAAATCCGCCAGGAAGTTATCAATCTCACAGTCCTTTTCATCAAAAGCTTTAAAAGCGCTAAACGGAATCTTCCTTGCGTCTGCTGTGCTGTACTCACTGTTTGGAGAAGGTGCGGCTGCTTGTTGGACTGCTGCCAGTTTTAACTGTAGCTCTGCATCTCTTATTTGTTTATCCTTCTGTAGTTCTGCGTTTACTAACAGGTCCATCACTTTCAGCACCACATCCGGCGTTGGGTTCGGGCCGAACCACGCTAGATTCTCTCTCATTAGCTTGTTGGCTGGCGATTCCTCCTCCTGAATCCCTGGTGTCTCCATCTCTTGTACTGCTGGCGTTGCTGCAATCCCGTCCTCCTGGTCTAGCTCCATTGATTCTGCTATGATGACCCGCTTGGTTTTGTTGCTAGCAATCCTTCCACGAACTTCCAGTAGTTCTTCCAGTGTCTGCTTGGAATCCGGGTGTAAAGGAGAGTAGAAGGGAAAATCCCACTGCTACCAACCAATTGTGACGGTATCGGTATGATATCCCCGTCAAGCATTCCCTCCTCTCCATACAAGACCATCACAGGATCCCCCACACATGAGTCAAGACTGGATGCTGGAACCAAGACTGATTTATTGGCAGCTTGCTGCTGGTTAAAAATACAGTTTTACAAGCTAAATCCTTAATCAAGGAACAATGGGAGCTCCACCCCCTTTTCACCCACTCTGGAGTTCTCATACAGAATATAGCCAGACAATTCGGAGTCGACCTGAAAACACATTTTCTTTAGATAAGGACATCAGTGGAGTTAAATACTAGGTGTAACAGCCTGACCACAATGAAGCAATCAGACTAATTAACATGAGCCACTTATCTAATCATTGTAAACAGTAAGGCCGGTCTCCTTCCCACACACAATAAATCAATTACCATTTGAACTAGGGAGCTGGCTGAGGAAGGGTCATTAACATATCAATCAGCCTGTAACACATGAACCCTTTTTACCTCCAACACACATAATATATCTAAAACAAGCAGGGAGAATTACATGCTTCACAGTATGGATGAAGGTGCTCTGGTCTGATGAAACTAAAATTAAACTTTTTGGCCATCAAAGAAAACGTTATGTCTGACGCAAACCCAACACATCACATAACCAAAAGAACACCATCCCCACAGTGAAACATGGTGGTGGCAGCATCATGCCGTGGGAAAGTTTTTCAGCAGTCGGGACTGGGAAACTGGTCAGAGTTGAGGGAAAGATGGATGGTGCTAAATACAGGGATATTCTTGAGCAAAACCTGTACCACTCTGTGTGTGATTTGAGGCTAAGATGGAGGTTCACCTTCCAGCAGGAAAATGATCCCAAACACACTGCTAAAGCAACACTTGAGTGGTTTAAGGGGAAACATGTAAATGTGTTGGAATTGCCTAGTCAAAGCCCAGACCTCAATATAATCGAAAATCTGTGGTCAGATTGCTGTTCACAAGTGCAAACCATCCAATTTGAAGGAGATGGAGCCGTTTTGCAAGGAGGAATGGGCAAAAATCCCGGTGGTAAGATCTGGTAAGCTCATAG
Source organism: Rana temporaria (assembly GCF_905171775.1). Taxonomy (NCBI): domain Eukaryota; kingdom Metazoa; phylum Chordata; class Amphibia; order Anura; family Ranidae; genus Rana; species Rana temporaria. The sequence continues at coordinate 81,212,897 of NC_053500.1, read as the reverse complement.
GGCCATATTCACAAAAGAGATACGACGGCGTATCTCCTGATACGCTGTCGTATCTCTGTGTTACGGCCGTCCTAACTATGCGACTGATTCATAGAATCAGTTACGCATAGCTAGCCCTAAGATCCGACAGGTGTAATTGAATTACACTGTCGGATCTTAAGGATGCAATTCTAGGCCGGCCGCTAGGTGGCGAGGCCATTGCGGCCGGCGTAGAATATGCAAATGACTAGTTACGGCGATTCCCGAACGTCCGCGCTGCCCGTCGATCTAACTTTAAGTCGTTTCCTTTGAGTTACGCCGCGTAAAATTAGGGCTGAGCCCTAGTTGTTCTAAGCCATGTTAAGTATGGCTGTCGTTCCTGGACGCCATTTACGTTAACGTCTAAACAAATAACGTCTGTGTGACGTCATTTAGCGCAATGCACGTTGGGTAATTTACCTGACGGAGCATGCGCAGTACCTTTGGCGCGGGAACGCGCCTAATTTAAATGGTGCCCGTCCCATTTGAATTAGGCGGACTTGCGCCGATCGGATTTACGTTACACCGCCGCAAGCTTACAGGTAAGAGTTTTGTGAATCAGGCACTTACGCTGTAAACCTGCGGCGGTGTAACGTAAATGGGATACGTTACGCTGCCATGGAGCAACGTAAATGTATCAGAATCTGGCCCATAGAGACTTATCCAAAGCGACTTAGAGCTGTGATAGCCACAAAAGGTGGCTCTACAAAGTACTGACTTTATGCACATTGACTTTTTCTGTTATTTTGTCCTATTTGTTGTTTGCTTCACAATAAAAAAAAAAATCATCTTCAAAGTTGTGGGCATGTTCTGTAAATTAAATGATCCAAATTCTCAAACAATCCATGTTAATTCCGGGTTGTGAGGCAACAAAACACGAAATATATTAGGGCTGTTACTGATTAAAATTTTCGTGTTCGATTAATTGATTTTTTTTAAATTGATTAACCACTTCCCTACCGCATCATTGTGAAATGACGGCGGCAGGAACCCCTCCTCGATCCGGGTGGACGTCATATGACGTCCTGCGTTCCCGGCGATCTAGGGCGCGCGTGCGCGCGCGCCCGCGGCGACGCTCATGACCCGGCGCGGGTGCCCGGCAGCCGCGATTGCCGCCGGGTGCCTGCGATTGTCGGTAATCACGGCAGGAGTGTGGATCTGTGTGTGTAAACACACAGATCCACACTCCTGTCAGCGGTGAGGAGACCAATGTGTGTTCCCAGTACAGAGGAACACACATCGGTCTCCTCCCCTTGAGAGTCCCCTCCCCCCTACAGTTATAACACACCTTAGGGACACATATTAACCCCTTCAACGCCCCCTAGTGGTTAACCCCTTCCCTGCCAGTCACATTTACACAGTAATCAATGCATATTTATAGCATTAATCGCTGTATAAATGTGAATGGTCCCAAAAACGTGTCAAAAGTGTCCGATGTGTTCGCCGCAATGTCACGGTGACAGTAAAAAAAATCGCAAATCGCCGCCAATACTAGTAAAAAAATTAATAAAATAAAAATGCCATAAATCTATCACCTATTTTGTAGACACTATGGGCCTGATTCTCAAAAGAGATACGCAGACTTAACTGCTGTTCAGCCTGCGTATCCCTGTGCCTAACTTTGGAAACGATTCTCAAAAGGCTTTTTCCAAAGTTAGGCAGAAAATCTGACATGTGTAAGACACTTACACGGTCAGATTTTAGGATGCAGTACCGCATCCGCCACTGGGGGCATTTCTCATTGAAATGCAGCTTTGCGTATGCAAATGAGGACTTAAGCAGATTTTCAAAGCATTTCAGCACTGTGATTTCTGCGTAAGTTCCGAATTTGCCTGCGCAAAACTAGGGCTGGTTTTATAATGTGGAAAGTTAGTCACACATTGTAAAGGCCCATTCCAGCGACGGCATTTGGTATGCATTCCCGAGGGAGAACTCCACGGCAATTTTTAAATTCAAAACCGGCATGGGTTCCCCCCCAGGAGCATACCAGGCCCTTAGGTCTGGTATGGGTTGTAAGGAGACCCCCCTCCGCCGAAAAATCGACGTAGGGGGTCCCCCTACAATCCATACCAGACCCGTATCCAAAGCACGCTACCCGGCCGGTCAGGAATGGGAGTGGGGACGAGCGAGCGTCCCCCCCCCTCCTGAGCCGTGCCAGGCCGCATGCCCTCAACATGGGGGGGTTGGGTGCTCTGGGGAAGGGGGGCGCACTGCGGACCCCCCCACCCCAGAGCACCCTGTCCCCATGTTGATGAGGACAGGACCTCTTCCCGACAACCCTTGCCATTGGTTGTCGGGGTCTGCGGGCGGGGTGCTTATCGGAATCTGGGAGTCCCCTTTAATAAGGGGGCCCCCAGATACTGGCCCCCCACCCTAAGTGAATGGATATGGGGTACATCGTACCCCTACCCATTCACCTGGAGGCAAAAAGTAAAAGTTAGTAAACACACAACACAAGGCTTTTTAAAATAATTTATTATTCTGCTCCGGATGCCCCCCCTGTCTTCATTATTAGCTCAATTACCAGGGGGGGCTTTTTCTTCCGCTCTCCGGGGGTCTTCTTCCACTCTCCGGGGGTCTTCTCCGCTCTCCGGGGGGGGTTTCTTCTTCCGCTCTCAGGGGGGGGCTTCTCCGGACTCCGGGGGGCTTCTTCCATCTTCTCCCCTCTTCCGCTGTTGACTCGGCGAACCCGGGTTCTTCTGCAGCTGTCCGGTGCCTTCTTCTTCAGCGCTGGCTGCCTGCTATGTTTGTGTGTTAGCTCAATTAGTAACAGGCAGCCGGCGCGGTCTTCTGTGACGTCAGGGTCTTCTGTTCTTCTCCCCTCTTCCGATGTTGACTCGTCGCCTGTTGTCGCTGTAATGATGGAAGCGCGCCTTGCATCCCATTTATATAGGCATCACCGTCCCATCATGCTCCGGCAGGTACCCACGTGGTGGGTGCCTACCCACGTGCACCCACCACGTGGGTACCTGCCGGAGCATGATGGGACGGTGATGCCTATATAAATGGGATGCAAGGCGCGCTTCCATCATTACAGCGACAACAGGCGACGAGTCAACATCGGAAGAGGGGAGAAGAACAGAAGACCCTGACGTCACAGAAGACCGCGCCGGCTGCCTGTTACTAATTGAGCTAACACACAAACATAGCAGGCAGCCAGCGCTGAAGAAGAAGGCACCGGACAGCTGCAGAAGAACCGGGGTTCGCCGAGTCAACAGCGGAAGAGGGGAGAAGATGGAAGAAGCCCCCCGGAGTCCGGAGAAGCCCCCCCCCGGAGAGCGGAAGAAGAAACCCCCCCAGAGAGCGGAGAAGACCCCCGGAGAGTGGAAGAAGACCCCCGGAGAGCGGAAGAAGAAGCCCCCCCTGGTAATTGAGCTAATAACGAAGACAGGGGGGGCATCCGGAGCAGAATAATAAATTATTTTAAAAAGCCTTGTGTTGTGTGTTTACTAACTTTTACTTTTTGCCTCCAGGTGAATGGGTAGGGGTACGATGTACCCCATATCCATTCACTTAGGGTGGGGGGGCCGGTATCTGGGGGCCCCCTTATTAAAGGGGACTCCCAGATTCCGATAAGCACCCCGCCCGCAGACCCCGACAACCAATGGCAAGGGTTGTCGGGAAGAGGTCCTGTCCTCATCAACATGGGGACAGGGTGCTCTGGGGTGGGGGGGCCCGCAGTGCGCCCCCCTGCCCCAGAGCACCCAACCCCCCCAGGTTGAGGGCATGCGGCCTGGCACGGCTCAGGAGGGGGGGGGGACGCTCGCTCGTCCCCACTCCCATTCCTGACCGGCCGGGTAGCGTGCTTTGGATACGGGTCTGGTATGGATTGTAGGGGGACCCCCTACGTCAATTTTTCGGCGTGGGGGGGGTCTCCTTACAACCCATACCAGACCTAAGGGCCTGGTATGCTCCTGGGGGGGGAACCCATGCCGTTTTTTTCTTTGAAAATTGGCATGGAGTTCTCCCTCTCAGGAATGCATGCTGAGCGACGCTGTCATTTTTTTTTAGAATTATTTGTTTTCCCGGCACGTCTTTTTTTTTCACCCGTCGCAACTTTAGTGTCCCGTCGAAATTCTCAAAGCCGCCCGGCGTTAATTACGTTTGCGCGCTGCACGTCGGGAAAATTACGTCACACGCATGCGCAGTACGGCCGGCGCGGGAGCGCGCCTCATTTAAATTTTAAACGCCCCCAGGAGAGGAGGACCGCCTTACGACGGCGGCACTTAAGTTACACGGCCTGAAATTTCTACCTAAGTGCTTTGACGATCGGGCACTTAGGTAGAAATTTTAAGTCAGTGTAACTTAACTGCTGAAATTTAAGTTAGGCAGACTTTTTGAGAATTTGGCCCTATAACTTTTGCGCAAACCAATCAATACATGATTATTGCGATTTTTTTACCAAAAATATGTAGAAGAATACGTATCGGCCTAAACTGAGGAAAAAAAACGTTTTTTTAAAAAAAAATTTATATTTATTAAATAAAAAAGTAAAAAATAGTGTTTTTTTTTTTAAATTGTCGCTCTTCTTTTGTTTATAGCGCAAAAAATAAAAACCGCAGAGGTGATCAAATACCACCAAAAGAAAGCTCTATTTATGGGAACAAAATGATAAAAAAATTGTTTGGGTACAGTGTAGCACGACCGCGCAATTGTGATTCAAAGTACGACAGTGCTGAAAGCTGAAAATTGGCTTGGGCAGGAAGGTGCGTAAGTGCCCGGTATGGAAGCGGTTAATCGACTAATTTCAATTAATTATAACGCACATACATTTTTCGGATCACCACCATATATAGTCCCCACTGTAATATCCACAGACATCTCCCCTATTGTAATATCCACAGATATCTCTCCACTGTAATATCCACAGACATCTCCCCCACTGTAATCCACAGACATCTCCCCCACTGTAATATCCACAATCACCCCCACTGTAATATCCACAGACATCTCCCCCACTGACAGGCCCATATTTACTCCCTTTGCCACCCCAAGGCCAGGTCCTTCACTAACCCCCCCCCCCCAATGCCGGGTCCTTCCCCCCCCCCCCCCCCAAGGCCGGGTCCTTCACTCCCCCCCCCCCCTTCCCTCAAGGCTGGGTCCACATATGGAACAATCTAAAAATCATGGTGTATATTATTATAGAGTAATGTTCAGTATCGTACAACATTGTACAGTTGTGGCCAAAAGTTTTGAGAATGACACAAATATTCGTTTTCACAAAGTTTGCTGCTAAACTGCATTTAGATCTTCGTTTCAGTTGTTTCTGTGATGTAGTGAAATATAATTATACATCAGACAGGAGGCTCATATCTTATGCATTATCTTTCTTTAATAATGCCCACAGCAGAAATACAATTCTTAGTGAATTTAACAAGAAAAAAACCTTTTTAGAACAGACTACAAGTCCCAGCAGCCCTCTGGATAGGACTGCCAATCACGTGTCAGGTCCGCAGGTATATAAAGGGCTGTCTCTTTGAACTCCTCCTCTTTCTTTCTGCTCACAGCAAGAAATCAGATAAGTCTTATTGTATTCATTTGTCTAAATAGCTTATTCTTTTGTGCTGGGGATTTGCCTGCTGGGGCTTTGTTCCCCGCTGAATTTCCCCACAATTCCTGTGTATAAGATATTTTATTTTATTTTATTTTGTTTGGTATCGCATTTTTAATTCGTTCTTAAATACATTATTCCGCCGTACCCCTCTGGGCTCTGGCCGCCGCTATCCCGGTCCCGGTTCACTTTGGAGCCCCACTTCGGTTTGTACCTCAGTACAGGACGGCGCCATTTTAAAGCTCTTGGCGCCTTCCTGCTGTTCTTCCTCGGGCACCGCGCGCTCTCCCCTCAGAGCGGCTCGTCTCTGAGGGGGCGTGACGGTGCGTCCCCGTGCTCCACCACTCAGTGAGCCACGCGCTGCGGGGGGGCGTGTCCTGCAGACCCCGCGACATCCAATCACGGCTCGGGAGACGTAATCTCGCGAGATTACGATCGCCTGCGCTAGGACGTCACTACCTTCGCCGCTACACCAGTGCTGAGTGAGCGGCTGTGCTGGTAGGGCGTCTCTGTACGGTTCTCAGCGTTTAGGAATTTATTCCCGGTTTTCTACCCATTATTTCACTTTTAACTACTCATAATTTGCTGGGAATGTATTCCCTGCTTGTGTCCTCGTGTATTTAGCATCTGGCTGTCTGTAGTTCCCCGTTTTATTAACCCCTTGCAGTCTGCTGGCTATCAAGAGACCTGATATTCTCTCCTGCAGCCAGATTGTGGGGCTCTTGCTTTCATTAATAATATTATTACAGTCACTGCTTACATCTTATTGTTATAACTGCTTTAGTGTATCATGGCTGATGAGAGGCACTCCGGGTCACCAAACATCCCGGCTGGGGGTGAAAACCCCTCTAATACCCCCATTTTCCTGACCGCTGCTCAAATTCAGGAATTGATAAATCAGTCCGTGCAAGCTGCAATGGCTTCAGCCCCCATAGCGCATGTACCTGCGCCTGTCATGCCTGGCCCATCAGTGTGTGGTGAACCGCCCGTAAAGAAGGGCAAAGCGTCTCAGAAGCGCAAAACTGTCACCGTAATACTCGACTCCCCGACAGGGGAAGCAAATAATGTGCCTCAGGCAGCACCCTCCCCGGTCTGCCGACCCACTACCCTCCCAGACTCCCACCGACCCCTGAGCCTCGGGGAGCAGCATTTGCAGGGGCAACGGTCCGTTAGACGGTCCAAACCAGATTCTTACGTGGATGCATCAGACTCATCCGCGGAATCCGAGGCGCTAGATGCCTATGAGTCTGACGATGTAGACGAAGAATACGAGGGTAGTGGGCATATGGCGCTCCCTGAGGACGCCACCCCTGTATCTCAGGGCGAAACAATACTAGATGCTCGCGGAGAGCCTTTCTTCGACCCAGAAGGGATAATTCACCCCCGATCTGGAGATTGGGCACCTCTCCCAGAGGTCGCCCAATACATACAATACTGGGCTCGCAGGTCCGTGGACAAGGCCAATCAGAACAAATTAAGGGCAGAATGCCCTCGGCCTTGCATTCCTAAAAAGGCAGTAGTTACCCCCGAAGTAGATCCGGTTCTCCTTAGGTACCTCACTAAACAGGGGAAGTACTCGAAGAAAGGAATCGAAAGATCCTTTCGGTCCATCCAGGATCGTATTCTCGATCTGTTTGGCCCGGTCACAAAAATATTGAATATAGCCGAGCAGGCCTCATCTGCAGATAAACCCATTGACCTGGACCAGCTCAGAGGCTGGGCCCAGAGAACAGTATGCCTTTTAGGTAGTGCAAACACTATCTGTTCCACAGAGCGTCGCCGCTCCATTTTAATGAGGCTAGATCCTCAGCTGTCTCACCTGGCGGAGTCTGAACCGGCCCTGCGGCCGAGGGGATGTTATTTGGCGATACACTTATCAAGGACATCAACAAGATGGTTGGACTATATACTAGTCTTGATAAGGCCCAAACGTCCCTAAGAAAATCAGGGACTCCTAGAATTTTTCCCAAGGCCGGCAGAAACAGGGGCCGCTCTGCCGGCCGTTATTCCGCTAACAGGCAATACTACAGAGCTCCCGCTCAGTACAGCCAGGCTCCTCAACCATACCCAGTTCCGGTGGCACAGCCAGCACCCTTCTTCCCACCCCGCGGACGTCCCTGGAGGGGACGTGGAGGGAGAGGCTATCCCCGCTCCCGACCTACTACCGGTGAGTACAATACACCCGAGTTCTTCTCACACTCTTATAGGGGGAAGGTTGAGACATTTTATCCACGCCTGGTCTGTGATTACGGCAGACGTCTGGATACTAAACACTGTGACGGGGTATCGGATAGAGCTATTCTCTCTTCCAGACATGGATACGGTTCCTCACCCTATCCGGTTCTCAACCCTGAACTATACACTCATAGACCAGGAGCTACAAGCCCTTCTGTCCAAACAGGCTGTGGTGGAGGTGGACCCTCTCTCCCCGGGGTTCCTCAGCAACCTCTTCCTAGTCAGGAAAAAGGACGGCGGCTACCGCCCTGTTATAAACCTAAGAACCCTCAATCAGCATGTCGTTTACCGGCATTTCAAAATGGAGGGGATCCATTGTCTTCGGGATCTCCTACGTCCCGGGGACTGGTTAGTAAAGGTAGACTTGAAGGACGCCTACCTTACGGTCCCTATTCATCCAACCTCCCAGCACTTCCTACGCTTCCTTTGGAGAGACAGGATGTGGCAATTCACTTGCCTTCCCTTCGGTCTCTCGTCTGCCCCATGGTGTTTCACCAAGTTATTGAAACCAGTAGTGGCGGCACTACGGAGCAGAGGAGTACGGTTGATCATTTACCTGGATGACCTACTCATCATGGCTCGATCCAATCACCAGGCCAACACACATGCCTCCTGGACCGTCAAATTGCTCCAGGAGCTGGGGTTTGTCATAAACCACGAAAAGTCTATCCTGGTTCCATCCCAGGAGATGGAATTCTTGGGATTCTTGGTGGACACCAAACGCACTGTCCTCCGCTTACCCAAAACCAAATTGGCCACCATCCGCAAGGAGATTCGGACCATTTTGCACAAACAACGAGTGTCCTTACGCGGTTTGGCACTTTAGTGGGACTTCTATGGGCCTCAATCCAAGCCATCTTTCCAGCACCTTTCCACTATCGAGCCCTTCAGAGGCTCAAGGCGCTTCATCTACTCCAGGGACTTCGCTATGCAGACGAAGTGCCGCTAGATGCGGAAGCAGTGGAGGAACTACGTTGGTGGTTACGTCATGCCGTCAAATGGAACGGCAAGACCATATTCAGTTCCAATCCGGATTATATCATAGAATCGGACGCGAGCCGTCACGGCTGGGGTGCTCGGTGCGGACTCTTGTCCACAGGAGGGACCTGGTCCGCAGAGGAGTCTCTCCTCCACATCAATACTTTGGAACTCCTAGCGGCTTTCTTTGCCGTCAGGAGTCTTCTTCCGAACATGTCCAACTGCTGTGTGTTATTGCGCATGGACAACGTAACCGCAGTGCAATATGTCAACCGCTTGGGGGGCTCCAGATCCAGAACCCTAGCGGATCTAGCAAGACACTTTTGGCACTTCTGCCTGGAACGCAACATCGTTCCCATAGCGGAATACATCCCAGGCACCTCAAACCTGGTAGCGGATTGGAATTCTCGCTACCTTACCGACTCCAGCGACTGGCGACTGGATCGATCGGTATTCCTCTCCCTGGTTCGTCTGTGGGGTCCATTCTATATGGACCTGTTCGCCTCCCGCCTCAATCATCAGCTCCCACACTTTTACAGCTGGAGGCCGGATCCGGAGGCCCTGGTGATAGACGCTCTTCGTCAGACCTGGCCACAGGGGACGCATTACGCGTTCCCTCCCTTCTCGATGATCCTCAGGGTTCTCCTACACATTGCTAACATGAGAGCCGCGGTCGTGCTGATCACCCCATGGTGGCCGACACAGCCATGGTTTCCCCTCCTTCTGGGGATGACGGTAGACCTCCCCAGACTACTTCCTCACTTCCCTCATCTCCTGTCCAATCCGAGCGGGGATCTCCATCCCCTGATTGTGGATCACAACCTACATCTCCTCGCATGGTTGGTCTCGGGGTGCCGAACGCGGATAGCGACCTTTCACGAACAGCTAGGGACCTCCTCGCCCTGGCCTGGGCCCCCGGGACTAGATCGGCATACCGATCAGCCTGGCGAATCTGGGTGCGTTGGTGTGATCAACGACAGATCAATCCCGTTCAGGCGCCTGTGCCGGTAATAGCCAATTACCTGGCGGACTCTTTTGTATCCGGGAAATCCTATAGCTCCATCAACGTTTACCGCTCTGCGATTTCGGCTTACCACTCTCCAGTAGATTCGCTTCCCGTCGGTAAACACCCATTGGTGTGCTGCCTGTTAAGGGGCGTAAAATTCACCCGCCCTCCACGTCCGAAGTATCAGAACACTTGGGACGTAGCTAAGGTGTTAACCATGTTCTCGGAATGGGCAGACAATGACGCTCTCCCGCTAAAGTTACTGTCTTTTAAACTCACAGTTCTCTTATGCCTGATTTCCATCAAGCGTGTTTCTGACGTTAAGGCCTTTGATATTTCCAGGCGTCAATTTTCTCCACAGGGGGTTAAATTCTCTGTCGTTCGTAGGACAAAAACGGGAATCCAATCAGTTTTCTATCCGTTTTTTCCCGCACACCCTCACCTATGTCCCTAAAATATATATATATATATATACATACATACACACACATACAGTATATATATATATATATATATATATATATATATACAGCCCTCGAAAATTCCACTCGCCTGCTCGCATTTTGCGAGTGGAATTTAGTGCAGGGCGAGTGAGGTACAGGGACGGAGCAGGCTGACCATTTCCTGGCTGAAACTGTCAGCGGAAGGAAACAGAGCGGCATTGCTGGAGACACACAGACACTGGGCATCCCCTGGTACGAGAAGAGAGGAGGGGCCAGCGGGAAGCTGTGTGCTGTGAGGTATTCAGCACATCTGGTGAGGCGCTGTGTTTGCTTGAGTCTGGAGGCAGCATGAGGCACGGGCACACACTGCGGCGAGGGCTGTCAGGTCGGCACAGGCATACATTGCGGGGAGGGGCTGTCAGGTCGGCACGGGCACACACTGCTGGGGGGGCTGTCAGGTCGGCACGGGCACACACTGCTGGGTGGCTGTCAGGTCGGCACAGGCACACACTGCGGGAGGGGCTGTCAGGTCAGCACAGGCACACACTGTGGGGGGGGGGGGCTGTGAGGTCGGCACGGGCACACACTGTGGGGGGGGGTGAGGTCAGGACGGCAAGGGCACACACTGTGGAGGGGGGTCTGGCCGGAACGGGCACACACCGCGGGGCGTGTCAAGCCGGCATGGGGACGGGGCCAGGTGCAGACTGTACCGCTGCCATACAGACAGAATTCTCACCGCACCAGGTGAGCCTCGTGATGATCAGGGGTTGTTGAACCACCAGGGTGCTGGCAATGCGGTAATGGCAAAAAACAAAAGAACAAAAGCTGGACAGCCGCACTCCAAAATTTTCTTTAAAAGAGATGTCTTTATTTTCAACTGTGCATACAGTCACTGCAAGCCCACAAAAATCAGTATGGCCAACGTTTCGCACTGGCGTCAGTGCTTAGTCATGGCTAGCAAGGTTTAAAAAATAAAAAATAAATCTGCGCTATCAAAGTGGTTGAGCAGCTGCATACAGTCCAGTGAAAAAAAGGAAAGCAATACAAACAGAAAACAAAAAATGCAGCGCTGAGAAAATGTAAAAAATAAACAATGATGTCTATATAAAACACTTATATGTGTTAACGTAAAGTGTATAAGTCCATAAATTGGTGGAGATAATCTTAAATTGAAAAAAGTCAATCAGTATATATGAAACACTTTAGACGTATATTCCAATTCCATAAAGAGACAAGTCCACAAAAATAAACGTGAAAAATGAGAGTGAGATGATCAATCAAATAATAGTGACACGACACCCGCGGTGATCCAAAATGAACTGTAATGAAAGTGATATCGCCCGCCACCAATGGAGGCTTACTGGATGCGATGGACCCAAATGAGCTTGTGCCCAAAGGATCAATAAAGCTTATAACTCGATTGAGTATGGAAATGGACCGAACCACACCAAACGATCGATCAGCAGACAACGGTGAAATCCTCACTTAATAACAGGTGAGCAGGATGACTCCAGTTGAAAGATGACTCATAGAAGTGGAAATACTTGCACGGAGTATGTGGAGGAAAATAAAAGGCACATAGCGTAACTCCGCAAAAAAAGGGGAAGTTTAATAATGGTTAAAAACACTTACAATTATGTAGGCATTAAAGGACATCAATGTAGGATAGTGCATGGCAGCAGTAGAGTCCCTAATTAATTAATTTTTTGCAAAATGTTATAATATAAATGAAGAAAAATTCATTTTTTTACAAAATTTTCGTTCTTTTTTCATTTATAGCGAAAAAAATAAAAAACGCAGAGGTGATCAAATACCACCAAAAGAAAGCTCTATTTGTGGGAAAAAAAGGACAAAAATTTCATTTGGTTACAGTGTTGTATGACTGAGTTATTGTCATTAAAAATGTGAGAGCACCGAAAGCTGAAAATTGGTCTGGTTATTAAGTGGGTTTAAGTGCCCAGTTGTCAAGTGGTTAAATCAGTCCATGAAATGACAGACACAGCTGCCCCTGTATCAACATTCATGGAGACAGGATAGCCATTGAGTGTGACATCCACTGTAATCGCAGGAGTGCTCCCAGCTACTCGAAACAGTCCAACATGCTGGACACAGGTCTCCTCATCAGAGCTGAAACCGTTATTGTCCATATCTACACGGAAAGTCTGTTTACGTCTATCTTTTTTGGTAGTGTTCGGGGAGGGAGAGCTGCGGGAAACACGCCCAATATGACCAGTCTTTCCACAGCGAAAACAAACGACATCCTTTAACTTGCAAGCAGGCGCACTGTGAGTAGTGTTACCACAATGGTAGCTAGTCGGGGTCTCAGAGACCGAAGAAGTAGGGAGGCGAGGTTTAAGCTGAGTGGCAGGGAACGGCCGTCTAGAGTGAGGCGTGATAGCAGTGTGGAATATTTCCTCACCCTGGCTTGCAGGAGGTTCAGGTGGTGCCTTCAATAGGGTGGCGTCCCGAGTTGCCAACTCCATGATTGTAGCAAGGTCAGTGGCTTTCGCCAGAGTCAAGTCGGGTTCCATGAGTAAACGTTTCTGTATGGCTGGGTCGCAGAGTCCCATGACGAACATGTCCCGGAGAGCCGTCTGCAGGTAGTCTCCAAACTGACAAGTGGCAGCTAGTTTACGTAAAGCGATGATATATGTCTTTATATCCTCCCCGGCCCGCTGCTTCCTACTGTAGAATTTAAACCGCTCTGCGATTTCTAACGGCTTCGGGTTGTATTGTGTATGTAACGTCTGAATTAACTAAATTAAGGGGCTTAGAGGCCGGCTTGTCTGGAGAAATTAGGTCTCTGAGAGTTCCATATGCAGCTTGACCTAATGCAGTGAGAAAAACTGCAACTTTCTTTTCAACAGTCACATTCTTTGCTTCCATATACTGTTCCAGCCTCTCCACCCAAGAGCTCCATGACTCAGCTGCAGGATCAAATGGTTGAATAAACCCTATGAAGGCCATGTGTGCTAACATCCACAATCCTCGTCGCCACTGTTATGTCTCCTTGCCGCTCTGTGTCTCTCCGATGTTGCTGGCAATGCTGCCAGTATCTGCTCAGCAAGTTACACACACAGGCCGATGTACTTCTTAACCAGAGCGAGGTTTATTACTCAGAACATTATGGCATTCTTACATGGAGGAGTCTTGATCCAAACAGCTTCTGTTCTTAACAGATGTAATCCCTCTCCAGCCTTGTGTGTCTGCTTCCAGTTTCCCCACACACACACATCGTCCCAACTTCCTGGTACAGCTCCTCCCCCCATCATGCATCAGGAGAAAAAGGGGCAAAGGTTACAGTGATCTATCACAAACATCACACATAGCATAGCTTTATTGAGAGGCAGGTTCTTATATACACCAAAAGAAATACTTGCAGTAATCGGATGGACAATGACACACTCCACCCACAACATCATACAATGGTTTACTAATGAGCCCCTCTCAATACACCTCTTTTAGGAGACAGACGTTCTGTCTCCGATATAATCCACATGAGTTAATTACTAGTCATTTACCCAGACGAGGTGACTCGGAGATAAGCTCTTCTCTTCTGCTAAACAATACACATCTATCATCAATAGAAATTCACACAATGATCGGTTCTTGAGAGCCAGACCAAGGTTCATTTACGTGACACTAGCAGACGACATTACCACAGCAAGCTTTTATAGTACACCCGCCCTCCCTCTGCCTGGGAGATATTGAGATCAGTTAAGGAGTAAACTAACTATCTCCAGGCAGAGAGCACACAACTTTCCCAAAAGTTGGAACACCCCTTTCCACACAAGGTATTCCTACCATTACATATCCCCTGCGGGACCAACATATCCAAATTTCACCCAGATCGGTCCAGGGGTTCTTAAAAAACAAACCGAACCTATGAGAAAATACAGAATATAGTCTATTTTCTTCACAATACTCCCCCTTAGTTCCATGGGTCGGCATACCCGCCAAGACCCTACAGGGTTGGCTAGGGGATGTCTGGGTCAAAATTATACTTCCAAGTCGGTTTGGTGGGAAAGCCCATCCGCATTGCCGTTCTGCTTGCCCGGGCGGTATTGCAGTGTAAAATTGTAGGGCTGCAACGCTAGACTCCAGCGCAGCAACTGGGGATTGTCTCCAGAGACTCGGTTGAGCCAGATGAGGGGGTTGTGGTCAGTGAGTAGGGTAAAGGCACGGCCATAAAGGTACGGTTGGAGCTTCTTTAAGGCCCATACTAGAGCCAGGCATTCTTTTTCCACTGTGTCATAGCTGACCTCCCGAGGTAATAACTTGGGGCTGAGGTATGCCACTGGGTGCTCCATGCCGTCTTAAGTTCCTGGAACGTTGCATACTCCGGGGACCAGGCTACCTGCTTGGTTAGGGACTTTTTGGTCTGGTCGGTGAGGGGTTTTGCTAGGAACGCCAATACCTGCGTTTTGGTGCGGGGCTGGGGCCAATTGGCTAAGGCCTCTACTTTCGCAGGTTCAGGGTGCTGTTTCCCAGACCCTACTCTATGCCCTAGGTATTGAACCTCTGCCATGCCCACATGGCATTTCTCGGGTTTCAGGGTGAGATTTAGTTTCTCCCCCAACCCAACTGGCTCTAGGTTACCTTGGTTAGCTGCCAGCAGGCCGGGTAAGGGGAGTCCTCCACTAAAGCGTCAGTGGACGGGGCACAGACAGCGGCCACGTCCTCAGAGCGCTCAAAGTATGGTTTCAACATGTTCACATGAAAGGCTCGTCTGATCTTTTCATCCGAACATTTGGCCACAATATAGGTGGTGTTGCTAATCCGTTCCACCATTTTAAATAGCCCCTGCAATGCTGCCTGTAGCTTGTCCTTTTTGGATGGTCTGAGGGCTAATGCTTTTTGCCCTACTTCCAGGTTCCTATCTTGTACTCCCCGGTCATACCATTGTTTCTGACATTTCTGTAGGCTCTCCTGAACTGATTCGGTCAGTGCCCGCAGGCGGTCCCGGAACTCCAGCACGTACGGCAAAACCGGGACCCCTTTCTCTCCTGTGTTGCCCTCCCAGTGCTCCCGTATGAGGTCCAGGGGTCCCCGGACTTTTCTCCCGTATAAGAGTTCGAGGGGGGAGAACCCGGTCGACGCCTGGGGCACTTCCCGGTAGGCAAACAGGAGATGGGGTAGAAATTACTCCCATTGACCATAGGACTCTGAATGCTGTAAGCATCTGCTTAAGCATCCCGTTGAATCGTTCACAGAGGCTGTTGGTCTGGGGGTGGTAGGGGGAGCTAAATAACGGTTTCACCCCGCAGCTCTGCCATTAGTCCCCATTCACACCTAGGCGTTTTGTCGTCTGTAGTGTGACGCCGCTGCCGCCAGAGGGCTGGAAACACATTGCCCTCTATGGAGATGGTTCACATCTCCACGCCGAACGCCGGACGCCTGTCGCCTGAAAAAAGGTCCCAGACCTTTTTTTCAGGCGACTTTCGGCGTTCGGGGACCATCTCCATAGAGGGGCACATCCTAGGGGCACATCTAGGCGGACAATCGCGGCATTTTGTCGCCGCAAATCGCGGTACAAAACGCTGCTATTTGCCGCCGCAATTCGCGGGACAAAACGCCGCGATTTCGTCCGCCTAGATGTGAATGGAGCCTAACTGTTGAGTGACAGTTGCAGTTAGGGATGAGCTTCGCGTTCGATACGAACAAAACGGCCCATAATTCACTGCGGCGTTGAGCGCTGATGATTGGCCAAGCATGCTGTATGTCCCGCATTCTTGGCCAATCACAGCGCGCAAAAAACGAGGAGCCATAATTGGCCAAAGCCTGGGTTGCTTTGGCCAATTATGGCTCAGGGCTTTAGCACACGCCCCACAGTATAAAAGGCTGCCTTCCGGGCGGCCTTGTGTAGTGTGTTCCAGCTTGTTACAGAGAACAGTTAGAGAGACAGAGAGATTATCTTTTTAGATAGATAGATAGAGTAGGGTAGTCAGTTTAGCTTGAAATACAGGGCCTGATTCCCAAAAGACATACGCAGACTTAACTCAAGTTTTCTAAATTTACACGGCGCGTATATTTGCGCACGATCTTTAAAACGAGTTAAGCAAAGATTTCCGTATTTTCAGCCGTACTTAAATTAGTTACACCTGCGCATCCCCGGGCGCAAATTACGCTAGGCTCGCCGCTGTTTTTGATAGGCAAAGATGCAAATGAGGGAGTTAGGGCGATTCTCAAAATTAAGTGTGTGCGCCGTATTTTCCGCCCTGTGCGCACCTGTTAGTTTTTCTGACTAAATTTCCACATTATAAAACCAGCCCTAATTTTACACATGCTGTGGAAGGGTTTGCTGTAGGTAGTGACTAGAGCTTAGAGCTATAGTTGAGAAGGATCTTTGTGTAAAAATGCCAGGGCCAGCTATGATTCTGACGGCACTTGCTGCCTTACAGGCACAAAGGAGGAGGAGGGCACAGAGGAGGAGGATGAGGGCACAGGCGAGAGTTTATCGTCCACGGCGTGATCTTTTGCAAATGCCAGATTATGAGGTGTATGGCAACTACAGGTTTGATAGGGAGGCCATCCTGGAGATCACCCAACTACTTCATGAGGATCTTATCACCCCAACCAGACGCTCCCATGCCCTGACACCTCTTCATAAAGTGATGGCAACCCTCCATTTTTTATCCAGTGGCTCATTCCAGCGTGCATCTGGAGGTCTGGCTGGGATGGTGCAGTCGACAATGAGCAAATGTGTCCATCAGGTGGTCCCTGCCATACTGCGGCGCATGACCAACCAGTTTGTGATGCCCACCCAGGAGGAGCAGCGTCTGCAAGCCATGACAGACTTCTACAGCATTGCTGGCTTCCCAAGGACCATCGGGGCGATAGACTGCACCCATGTGGCACTACAGCCCCCCCATGAAACTGAACACCTGTTCAGAAACAGGAAAGGCTGGCATTCGATCAATGTCCAGGTGATCGTAGATGCCCATGGCCTCATCTGGCACGTTTGTGCCAAGTTTCCAGGGTCGTGCCACGACAGTTACATCCTACGGCAGACCAAGATCTACCAAGACTTGGAGCAGAATGTGTATGGAGACAGCTGGCTGATTGGTGAGTGACATTGGTGTCAGGTATGCCCCCCCCGTGATGCAGACATCACAAGGGGCACATGCATGACTAATATCCTCCTGTCTTTTCCCTTACAGGTGACTCTGGATATGCGTTGGGACCCCACCTGATGACCCCCTTTAGGAACCCCCAAACACCCGGAGAACGCAAATTCAACGAGGTGCACATCCAGACCCGGGCAATAGTAGAGCGGACATTTGGCCTTCTCAAGTCCAGATTCAGATGCCTTGACAAGACTGGGGGTACACTCTTGTATTCCCCAGACTTTGTCTGCCAAATTATTGGGGCATGTTGCATCCTCCATAATTATGCTGTGAGAAGGGGCCTGCATGTTGAGATATGTCCTGACCTAACCCCCCACCCAGGCAATCCCCCCCCCAAACCCCTCTACCCGGACTGCTGAGGGCCAGGTAATAAGGAGACAACTGGCTGAAGGCATCTTTGCCCAGTAAATGGACCCTAATTATCTTTATTTTTTTGCTTTGCCCAGAATAAATCACAGAGATTATGTGACCTTTAAACATTTTCTTTGCACATAAAATGCACATTACTTATATGACAATGAGAATGTTTTTTTTTTTGGTACAAAACGCACATTAATTATCTCACAATGAGAATGCATGAATGCACGTCACTGTGGTCCCTAGCACAGACACATCACATGCACATCGAATTGGATTAGATCCAAGTACCCCCCCCCTTTGGTACTTGGGAGCAGTAACGCCCCGCCAAGGCTCCAATTATGTCACTGTGCATTCATACACCATTCAGGAACCTAGGATGACTTCTCCCTGGTCCTGGGGATCCATACTCCACCAAAACTGAGGGTGACACCCTTATGTTTTCAGGAATGCCACCCCCCCACATTCACACATCATTCACACACATAAACCAAATCATAAGTACAGTAGCAAAAAAAAAAAAAAAAAAAGTACCCCTGCAACTTAAGGATGTTGCCGAGTGCTCCTTCTGGGCTGCCCACGGCCACGGGGACGGCCACGGCCGACTGGGGGATCTTCACGGGGGGGGGGTCTGTGCAGGGGAGGGAGTATTTTCATGGGGGGGTGTCTGTGCAGGGGAGGGAGTATTTTCATGGGGGGGGTCTGTGCAGGGGAAGAAGGAGCCTCCCCTGGTGTCTGTCCTCCTGCTGGCCTTCCCTCCAAGGCAACGGCTATCCTTGTCAGACAGGAAGTAATGTCAGCCGTATTAGCCTGGCCAGCCCGGGTATTGGCCTGCACAGCCCGGGTATTGGCCTGCACAGCCTGGGTGAGGGCAGTCACCTCCTGGGCCACGCCTGTTGTTGCGTTTTTCAGGTCCCACAAACACGTGATGACACCCAATGAGTTGGTGGCCACCTCACCCAGTGACTCCCGCATTGCACCCAGGCTGTGCTCCACGTTGGTCATAGTTTTTTTGATTGCAGACAGACTGCGGGTCTGCCGGACATTGTCCCTCAACAGACTGACCGGCAGACGCACCAACCCCCCCCTGTTTTCCGGGGTCGGCCTCCTACTTGCCCCTGAGGCTTGTGGCCTTGGAGGAGGAGTTGGAGTGAGCCATGGGTGCTGCTGCATGTTGGAGGAGGGTTGGAAGGGGCGACCCATGATGGTGGCCTGACTGCTGGGCGCCTGTGGGGTTCCCTCAGGGGATGACTCAAAGGTCATATCTTGGCCCATCATGATTTGCTGCCCAATCGCAATATTGTCATCTTCCTCCCCCTCATCCTTCTCCCACTCAACATCCAAATTAGGGGAGTTGTAGGCACTCCCCTCCCATGGCGAATCCTGCCCTTCTTGGGACTCTGCATCAGCCTGTCTTGGGGGTGGTGCAGCAGCCTGCCCTGATGGGCCAGCAACCTCCTGACCTGATGGGGCTGCCACCTCCTGCCCTGATGGGGCTGCCACCTCCTGCCCTGAAGGGGCTGCCACCTCCTGACCTGATGGGGCTGCCACCTCCTGACCTGATGGGGCTGCCACCTCCTGGGCTGATGACCCAGCAAACTCCTGGGCTGATGGGGCTGCAACCTCCTGGCCATCTGGGGAGGACACAAAACAATCACAGGTTGTTGGATCCACACACTTGGCACATCTTCCCTTCCCCCACCCACACATGCTAATCACCAGATAGAAATTCCAAAAAATTACCTGTCCTCATAAGAGGATCATTGTCAAAGCCAGGCAGGCCCACCACCTGCTGTGGGTGGAAACACTGGGCCACTGCCCATTCCTCCTCACTCATCCTGACTGGGCAGGGTCCCCCTCCTCCAGTGCCCCTGGTATGGGCATGCAGCGTTGCCAGCTTGTTCCGGGACACGCTCCTCAAGTAATTTTTTTTTTTTTAACTCCAGCGATGGTCCTGGTCTCCCCCGCCGCATTAATCCGATCTGTAATATTTTTAAGGATCTCCTTCCTCCTGGCCGGGGTGGTGTTGTGGCTCTCAGGGCCATGGAGAAATCGCCCATATTTAATGACGCCCTGAGCAAGTATATGCTTCTCTGCCAGTGTAAAATTAAGCTTCCTGCGCTTGGGAGCCATGACAGACAACACCCAGCAACAGGGAACTCACCCAAAAAACAAACAACAATACACACACACAACAAAGAAAATAAAAAGAAGCAAAAAAAAAAAAATACAGACAGCTACTATAAATTCAAAAACAAACAGGCAAAAAAGGGAAACAAAAAACAATCACACACCAAAAAAGAAACACTTATCAAAAACAAACAGGCAAACAATCAAAACAAAAAACAATCACACACCAAAAAAGAAACACTTATCAAAAACAAACAGGCAAACAATCAAAACAAAGAACAAATTAGCAAAAACAAACACCAACTATACCCTCCAACTCCACAAACACTTTTCTCACAAACAAATCTTACCAACAAACACTGACAAACGTTCAAAGCAGAAGCAACTTGCTTTAGGAAGGGAACACAGGGAAATACTTTTGCAATAGAAGTGTGTTTGACTGGGGCTATTTAGACACAGGGCGATCCTCAA
The DNA here is from genome assembly GCF_905171775.1 of Rana temporaria. Taxonomy (NCBI): domain Eukaryota; kingdom Metazoa; phylum Chordata; class Amphibia; order Anura; family Ranidae; genus Rana; species Rana temporaria. The sequence continues at coordinate 81,192,581 of NC_053500.1, read as the reverse complement.
ACTAAGTACGCTTGGCCTTTTACCTATCTCACTGATTGCGCTGACCAAAGTTCTGCACTTGCGCAGTGAGGTCCAGATTCGTGCGCGCATGCGCAGTACGGCCGGCACTTCATTTGCATGGGGTCACGGCTCATTACAATGAAGCACGCCCACTTCATTCCCACTTGCCATAACCACGCCTTACGCATTGGAACTTAGGTTAAGGATGGCGCAATTTTGAACGCAAATGCGCTGAGAATACGGTACTTACGACACCAACTTAGGGCGCCGTAACTTAAATGACATAAGTTAGATAATCCTAAATTTACACAGGTTTTTGGGAATCAGGCCCACAGTGTGTAGAGAATATATATACATCCCTAGGAGTTGTACATATATTTATACACTGTGGCCCAGATTCAGGTACGACTTGTGCTTTATTTGCGGAGGCACAGGGCAACAATTTTGCCCTGCGCCCACGCAAATATTTTGCGCTGTCCTCGATTCACGGAGCAGTGGCTCCGTAAATTGCGAGGGCGCGCCGGCAAAATTGCCCGGCGTAAGCGCGCGCAATGTAAATGATCCCGCCGGGGGCGGGAATAATTTAAATTAGGCGCGTTCCCGCGCCGATCGTAAAGCGCATGCTCCGTCAGGAAACTTTCCCGACATGCATTGCGGCAAATGACGTCGCAAGGACGTCATTTGCTTCAAAGTAAACGTGAATGGCGTCCAGCGCCATTCACGATTCACTTACGCAAACGACGTAGATTTTAAATATCGCGACGCGGGAACGTGGGTATCCTATAGCATTGGCTGCGCCTGCTATTAGGATGTGTAACCTTACGCGAAACCCGACGTACGCAAACTACGTCATTTGTGTACGCAGGGCTCGCGCAACGTTGTGAATCGGTGTTAGTATGCAATTTGCATACTATACACAGATCACAATGGGAGCGCCCCCTAGCGGTCATCGCTAGAATGCAGCCTAAAATCTGCGTGGCATAAGAGCCTTATGCCACGCAGATTTTAGGCTGCAGTCGGCGTAACGAGTTCTCTGAATCAGGAGAACTCGTTACGCCGGCGCAAGTCAGCAAGTCAGCAATTGCGCTGCGTAACTATGGTTACGCAGGCGCAATTGCTACCTGAATCTGGGCCTGTATAGCTTAGCCAGATCTGCTCTTAGTATTTGTCAGGCAGGAGATTGTGCATAGCTGCAGTGCTCTAAGGCCCCGTACACACGGCCGAGGAACTCGACGTGCCAAGCACATCTAGTTCCTCGTCGAGTTCCTTGTTGAACTTGTCGAGAAGCTCGACAGGCTTGCTTTGCGTACACACGTAACAGACCAAAATTTGGTCGTTCTCCAGCGCGGTGACGCTCACCACATATGACGCGACTATAAAGGGGAGGTTTGATTTTGTTGGCGCCACCCTTGGGGCTCCTTTTGCTGATTCCGTGTTTACGCGTGTTAGTAAAAGTTTGGTGAGTGACGATTCGTGCTTTTCAGTCTTTGTGCTTTCAGATTGATCTCTGCCGTTCAGTTTGTGCTTGTGGGGGTCGTATCTAGGCAATCAGGACGTGCGGTCAGGTCGTATTGTTTTACATTGCGGTCCTGTCCCCGCGTTTTTCATTGTCAGGGTCGTTCTTCATAGGTCTTGCTGTTCTTCACTGCGGTCTGTTTAGTGCAATTCTGATTTGTCGTTCGTTCCTAGCCTTGTAGCCATGTTGCAGGCACCTAGTCGTCGCCGACTTCGTGCTAAGCATCTTCTGTGTGTAGGTCTGTTTGTTTATGACCTAGACGATGAGGAGTTCATGAACAGGAGGAGGACGCGTTCATGGACCAAGAATTGGTTGCTCCGTAGGAACCAATTCTCTCACATGCCTTTGCTGCGGGAGCTTCAGGAAAATAATCCTGTTGATTACAGGAATTTCCTGAGGATGTCTGATCCCGTCTTTCAGCACCTGTTGGCTTTGGTGTCCCCCTATATTACCAGGCAGGACACCGTTATGCGGGAAGCCATCAGTGCTGAGCAGAGGCTAGTTGCCACCCTCCGTTATCTGGCAACTGGGAGAAGCCTTCAGGACTTAAAGTTCTCGACGGGCATCTCCCCCCAGGCTCTGGGCCTCATCATTCCTGACACCTGCTCTGCCATCATCCAGGTTCTGCAGGAGGAATATATGAGGGTAAGTTTGCTCCTTTAATATCACATTTTATGTCTATAATGTATGCTAATGTCTTGTAGTTATCTCCTCCTTCCCTAATTACCATGTTTGGAATATGCTGTGAATGTTCCCTTTGCCCCCATGCATGCTGTAAACTTTATTGATGCCCCTTTTTTGGCCTACATGCATATTTCCCATCACTTACCTCCCCAGCATGCTATCCTGGGCCCCAACCTACCTAGTCTAGTCACTTCCCAATGTATTGTGTTATATCCATTGTAATGTCCCCCCCCCCCTCCCAAATGTGTTGTAAAGTCTATGTTCACCAATATTCAATAATTTTTATTTTTGATTTTTGGACTCCCAAACTCATCTAGCCCTCCCCTCCCAAATGTGTTGTAAAGTCTATGTTCACCAATATTCAATAATTTTTATTTTTGATTTTTGGACTCCCAAACTCATCTAGCCATCCCCTCCCAAATGTGTTGTAAAGTCTATGTTCACCAATAATCCTAATTATATTATTTTTGTACTCCCAAACTCATCTAGCCCTCCCCTCCAAAATGTGTTGTAAAGTCTATGTTCACCAATAATCCTAATTATATTATTTTTGTACTCACAAACTCATCTAGCCCTCCCCCAAACTTGGGCACTGGCCCATCAGAGGGGGTGTTTAATGTGCTAATTGTCTAAATATATTTAGATATAATATGCTAGTTCCCAGAAATGTTATAATGCTTATAATGTCTTTGTCTAATCTGCTTGCAAGGTTATGTGGCTAATTTTTTAATTTTTTCTTCCCCAGCTTCCGTCCACACCACAGGAGTGGCAGTCTGTGGCTTTGGACTTCCAGACCCGTTGGAACTTCCCCAACTGCGGGGGAGCCATCGACGGGAAGCACGTCCGCATCGTGCCTCCACCCCGTTCGGGATCCCAGTTCTTTAATTATAAGGGGTTCAACAGTATTGTGCTGATGGCGGTGGTGTCAGCACAGTATGAATTCCTTTTTGTGGATGTCGGGATGAACGGACGGATATCGGATGGGGGAGCCTTCAGGCAGACGGAGTTTGCGCTTCGCCTTCAGGATGATGATCTGTCATTGCCACCGGATGACCAGAATGTAGAAGGCCTGCCATTTGTTTTCCTGGCTGATGAAGCGTTTGCCCTGGGACCCCATCTTATGAGGCCATACCCTCAGCGCACCCTCACCCCAGAGAGGAGTGTCTTTAATTTCCGGCTGGGCCGAGCACGCAGAGTGGTTGAGAACGCCTTCGGCATCATGGCCAGCCGGTTCCGCCTTTTCCTCACCTCTCTCCACATGGCGGAATATAAGTGGAATACAATTATCTTTGCATGCTGCATTCTACATAATTTTTTGCGGAGACAATCTCCTAATTATATGGCCCTGGTTGGGCCCGAGGCACAACTTTTGTCTCCATCACAAACTTTGCCGGGCCTTGAAGCTGGCCACACAGGACTGCCCCCCCAGAGTGCCCGTGAAGTGCGGGACAAATACATGGACTATTTCATGGGTAGGGGGGCAATACCATCTCAAGCCAATTTGCCATAATTTAATCTTTACCAAAAATAAATACAAATATTTTAGCCAAACTTGTTATGTCTTGCTTGTGTTGCTTGGAGTTGTTTACTAAGTGTAACTAAGTGTATTTTCATTATCAACTAGCAAACATTTCCCAGGTGACCCCCAAACCAAACACATAGAAAATTTAACGTATTTTAGGAAAAACACCACACACTTTTTTCAGGTTCAAAAGCTCTTTATTTTCTTATTTTTTTTTTTTTTTTGGTTTAACAAATACCCTGAAAAAATTTTATTGGTTTTATTTTTTTTTTAATTTTTATCATACAATATACAATCATTTTTGTAATTTTTTTGGTCTTTTTTATCATACAATATACAATCATTTTTGTCATTTTTTTGGTCTTTATCATACAATATACAATCATTTTTTTCATTTTTTTGGTCTTTTTTATCATACAATATACAATCATTTTTGTTATTTTTTTGGTCTTTTTTATCATACAATATACAATCATTTTTTTCATTTTTTTGGTCTTTTTTATCATACAATATACAATAATTTTTGTCATTTTTTTGGTCTTTTTTATCATACAATATACAATCATGTTTGTTATTTTTTTGGTCTTTTTTATCATACAATATACAATCATTTTTTTCATTTTTTTGGTCTTTTTTATCATACAATATACAATCATTTTTGTCATTTTTTTGGTCTTTTTTATCATACAATATACAATCATTTTTGTTATTTTTTTGGTCTTTTTTATCATACAATATACAATCATTTTTGTCATTTTTTTGGTCTTTTTTATCATACAATATACAATCATTTTTGTCATTTTTTTGGTCTTTTTTATCATACAATATACAATCATTTTTTTTTTTTGGTTTTAGAATATTTTGATTAAATAATCCTTAAAATCTTTTTTTTTATTTTTTTTTTTTTTTTTGATTAAATAAACATTCAAATCTGGTTTTGTTATTTTTTTGTGTTTTTTTGATTAAATAAACCTTAAAATCTGGTTTTGTTATTTTTTTGTGTTTTTTTAATTAAATAAACATTCAAATCTGGTTTTGTTATTTTTTTTTTTTTTTTTTTGATTAAGATTAAATACTAAAAAATCAGATTTTTTTTGGTTTCAGAAACTTTTTTTTTTACATTCAGACTCTCCCCAAAACATCGATTACATTTTTTAATTTATTTTCCACCCTCCTTGTTCGTTCTTTTATTTTTCTATTGGCCAGATGTATCTCCTCCACCTCTTCTCTGCAGGCCCAGATTTCAGAGATCACCATCTGGACAGTATGCCTGTCCAAGTCCAAGCCACCACCTGCTCCTGAAATGTGGGACAAAACCATTTATTAAAATTAGGCAGGCCTACATCTACATTACCTGAAGCTGGGTTAGTTATATGTTACTTTACCTGATGTGGTGGCAGGCTGCGCATCATCACCATCCCTCGGGGGTGTGGCTTGCGTGATGACTTCTTGCTCCCGTGTCGAAGCTTCATGACGCCCTACGAGAATGAAGAAAATGGAAACAGGATTTTAATAGCTTATAGGCCTGAAAGAGGAATATGATTCACTTTATACAATTTCTGGGACTATTGATGTTTCGAAAAACCCCTCAGGGCAAAACACAGGATTGTAGGCATTCACAAAGATCATGACAATTCTTGTACCTTTGGTCTACTTTTAAACATGTAAGCCAACCAAGTATACACTGGATCACCTCACCTCTGTGTGAACCCCAAAATGGGTTATTAAAGGGGACAACAATTATGCAAATGAGTCCACATGTGTCACCGACTGCTGAGCAGACTCTCCTTTTACTGTATATATTTTAATTTAACAATAATTGAATGTTTTTAATAGCACATCTACATAAATTTCAATATTGATCTCACCCCAATTTTTTTGAAATGTCATTATTTTCATGATTTTATGCACAATACTTTGTCGTATGAGTTGTCGTTCCGAATGTACGTCCACTTTGACGACAAATTCTTGGGCAGAAAAACATAATACAGTACAACCTGAAATTAAAAACACATGGCGCGGAACAAATAATAATAAATATATAAAAAACGTACTTCTTCTAATCACTCTCCTGATCCTCTTCATTTGTTCCGGCTCCCGCTTTTTGAGGTCAGACCACCTTTTTCTGATCTGTTCCTTCGATCTTTTCACCCCAAATTTGCGATGGAGACTCCTCCTCACCTTCTCCATTATTTGGGCCTTGACCTTGTTCGGGTACTTGTATGGCCCATGCCTCCCATCATAGTCCTCTGCTTTGAAGATGAGGACCATCTCCACCATTTCTTCAAAGGTCATGTTGGTGGCCTTAAAACGGATTCTTCTGTGGATCCCTCGTCCCGCCTGGCCTGGCTCCTGTATTGCTGCCATATTCCCTAACATGTGCTCCCAACCAAAAAAAAGAATGAAAAGGGGCGGGGAAAAGATGACACCACGAACGTCAGGGGCGGGGAGACGTGCGTAAAGTCACACATGCGCGTGTATAAAGGGCTACCACGTGAGTAAAAGGGGCGTTCACAGTTTGTGGAAGACGGCGGAGATAACGATCGGGTCAAACACCGGTATGTAACTACATTTTACATGTTATTCTTGATTGAATTATTTTGTGGGCTACATCTTATGTTCATAAACTAAAACATAGCTAGTTCTAAAATTGAAGGTAATGGTCCGCTATAGTGCCGTCGTACGTAACCAACGCTTTGCTTATGCATTTTGATCCAACTACTGTTGTGTGGCCAATCTCGGTTCTCAGGATGTCTTTTGAAAAAATGTCGTTTTAAACATGATGCAAATGGTCGCTTTTATGTCTTGACCAAACTAGATCGGAGTGCTTTTCTCTAACGTTTCATACACAAATGAGGAGGAGATCTGGCTTATTAGTTCAACACAACTGGTCATCTGTTTCCTACGAACTGACCCAACATGATCTGCTGCCAATTCCTCCTTGTCGTTTTCGCGACGGAAGATAAGGGGCGGGGGGAAACATCTAATTTTTTAAGCATGGGCGGATGTCGTGTGCGGAGTGTATATAAGGCTCGAACACACGTAGCGTCCATACGACCGGGTTGCGTAAGAAAGACGTTTGAACGACAAGCGTGTAGGTATGCTTCGAACTTGGGACAGCAGTGGCATATTCAGGAAAGACAGACATTTAAAGGAGCAATAACCCCAAATTGTTTGGGGCAGAAATAACTTACTTTACATTATATCAGTCTGGATTTCATGTCCTCATTGTCCGTTTTTGCTTTTAAGCAGCTGTAATCCTTTGCATAAATCCTCACTTCCTGGTTCTCTGGCTCCCTCTAAAATTTATCAGGGGAGCTTGTCACTGTGGTCTAAGCTGTGTGTCTAAAAATCCACAGAAACAATGCTAATAATTTTTGAAAATAAAATATGCCCTGGATTTCTTTGTTTTTGTTCTGTGTGTCTCTTTACTTCACAGAAACATTAAATCATTTTAAAAGCAAAAGTGAAACTAGAGGCACATTATATGTATGCACTTGTATGTCTCTAGACACTGTAAACAGTCATTTCATCAAAAAAAGATTTATCCATTAGTGACCCTTTAAGGGCTAGCTGGTGAGAAAGAGTAATTAACTTTATAGACTGTGTATTGACATTATTTATTTCTCCTTGGTTTTGAACAGGAAAAGATGAACCTGTTCAATAGACCAGAATTTTTGGACATCTTTATAGACCGGTGGAGAGAACTTCCAGTTCTGTGGGCCACCAAAGACCCCATATCACGCAACAGAGACTTGCGCAAAACCGCACTGGAGAGCCTGCTCCCACTTGTGCAGAGACAGGTGGGGTTTGATGTGACGACTGACCAGTTGGAGGTCAAAATTGGGACCTTGAGAGGCACCTACAGGAAGGCACGCAACAAGGTCTTGGCTTCGATGAGGTCTGGAGCTGGAGCAGGGCGGGTATTTAAACCCAAGTTGTGGTACTATAGCTAACTGAACTTCCTGGATGAACACCTGGAGGTAAGGGAGTCACTTTCTAGCCTTGCCCCCAGAAGGAACAGAAGGTCCAGCCTTTCTTTCCAGCCTTCCCTCCAGCCTTCCCTCCAGCCAACCTGCTGCTCCCTCTGCAGATGAACCCTCTCAGCAGCCTTCCATCCTGGATGAAGATCCGGATTTGCCCAGCTGGAGCCAGGTATATAGTACTTTCAATGTGCAAATGTGTGGTGTTTAAATGTTGTTAAAGAGATGTAAATTAAGATGTTAAAGGTAAAAAAAAGGTAGAGATAAAAGTGTTATACAGATCATTTGTCAGTATTGGCCAGGAATTATTTTTGTGTGATTCACCATAAAACATGGGTCACAATGATTGGCTTAGCTAAGTCGTGACTAAAAAATATGCAACAGTCAGGAGCTGAAAAATGAGTCTATTTTTAAAAAAGAAAGTAAAACTGTACTTTTTTTCAATACACAGGACGAGACCAGCCAGCAGGAGGATCGGGAAAATGCCAGGCAGGAGGAGGGCAGGGTGAGTGGCTTGGAGGAGGCTGCAGGCCCAAGTATCTTGGACGTGGTGGCAGGCCCAAGTGGCTTGAACGTGGTGGCAGGCCCAAGTGGGTTGGATGAGGTGGCAGGCCCAAGTGGGTTGGACGAGGTGGCTGGGCGAAGTACCAGATGTCAGGTGCCTCCTCTTCGCCTGCGTCCGAGAAGGCAGGTGAGGGATACGAGGGTGCGTGACGCCTCACTAGCCCTCATTCGGGACGCCCATGCAACCCTTCAACAGCCTCCCACTGCTCAGGAGGGATTTGTGACGGTGGTTTTGGCTAAAATGGCAGAAATGACAGTAGACCAGCGCCTCCTCTTTGAGGGACTCCTCATCACCCTCGCAAATCAGGGGGTGAGGGGTCTTCTCACGGAGGACACTGTCATTTGCCGCCATCCCCATCCTCACACACCAGATAACTCCCAACCTCCTCCACCTTCTTCTTCTCATGCTCCTTCTCAACCTCCCCCACCTTCTTCTTCTCATGCTCCTTCTCAACCTCCCCCACCTTCTTCTCCTGCTCCATCTCAACATTCTTCTTCCTCTTCTTCTCCTGCTCCTTCTGAACATTCTTCCTTATCTTCTTCTCCTGCTCCTTCTGAACATTCTTCTTCCTCTTCTTCTCCTGCTCCTTCTGAACATTCTTCTTCCTCTTCTTCTCCTGCTCCTTCTGAACATTCTTCTTCCTCTTCTTCTCCTGCTCCTTCTCAACATTCTTCTTCCTCTTCTTCTTCTTCTACTACTCCTGCTCCAGCTCCTTCTACTGCTCCTTCTACTACTCCTCCTCCTTCTACTGCTCCTCCTCCTTCTACTACTCCTCCTCCTTCTACTGCTCCTCCTCCTTCTACTGCTCCTTCTACTACTCCTCCTCCTTCTACTGCTCCTCCTCCTTCTACTCCTCCTCCTTCTACTGCTCCTTCTACTACTCCTCCTCCTTCTAATGCTCCTTCTACTGCTCCTCCACCTTCTACTACTCCTCCTCCTTCTACTGCTCCTCCTCCTTCTACTGCTCCTTCTACTACTCCTCCTCCTTCTCCTCCTCCTTTTACTGCTCCACCTCCTCCTCCTCCACCTCCTCCTCCACCACCTTCGTCTACTCATCCTCCACCACCTTCGTCTACTCCTCCTCCTGGCATGAGTACTACCCCTGTGGCACCACCTCCAGCCAGGCAGAAGAGGAAGGCTGCTGAGAAGGCTGCAGAGAAGGTCAAAGAGCAGGCTGCAGGGAAGCCACCAAGGAAGGCCTTGAAGAAATCAAGAAAGTGACTCCCTTACTTCCATGTGGTGTACCAGAGTTCAGGCTGCTATAGTACCACAACCTGGTGACATCTGCCTGCCCTGCTCCAGTTTGTGACCTCGGGGAGTCCAAGACCTTGATGCGTTCCTTCCTGAATGAACCTCTCAAGTCCCCATTTTGGCCTCCAACTGCTCACCAGTCACATCAGGCCACACCTGGCTGTGCACAAATGGCAGCAAGCTCTCCAGTGCTGACTTTTGATTACTTACTTAATTTTTATAACCAAAATAAATGGTAAATTTTGATTTTACAGTTCATACTTGTCCTTGTTTTTTTTGGCTTTAAAATTTAGCTTGTGAGAAGGCAGGTTATGTTTAAAAAAAATGGATATAAGGTGTAATTTGAAAGGGACAGATGAGATAAGACAAAGCAATAAGGTTTCTATGGGGGGAACTTGACATTCAAAAAAATAAGAGGATTTGCTTTTTTGAGAAATAAAAAATGAAGGTGAATATTAAGAGCAGGATTTAAAACACAGGACCAAAATAAGGTGAGAATTTTTTTAAAAAATATTTTTGAGATCAGTAAGAAAAAGGTTCCACCAAATTTTAATGAACTCTGTGTGAATATCCTAACAAAAGAAAAAAAGAATATTGCTGTTTTGTGCCCTTACAAAAAATTGTGTAAAGCGCTGCAAATAAACGATGCAATAATGTTGGAAGCGAGACGAATGTGCTATCTCCATTCCAAACGCTACTTTTACCGATGTTGTTCTCCAGTGTCTAAGTTTTTCACAGGTTTCTTAGCATACACACGACCGAGTTTCTCGTTGAAAAAACAGCCCGATGAAGAACTCGTCGAGCCAAAATCCACTCCCATCGAAAAAATAGAGAACCTGCTCTCTATTTGCTCGACGAGTTCCTCGGCGGCTCCATCGGGCCGAAAGTGTACACACGACAATTTTGCTCTTTAATCGCATGTAAGTGCATTTACTGCAAGTGCAATTTTGCTCTTTAATCGCACGTAAGCGCATTTACTGCAAGTGCAAATTTGGTCTTTTATTTGCACGTAAGCGCATTTACTGCAAGTGCAATTTTGCTCTTTAATCGCACGAAAGTACATTTACTGCAAGTGCAATTTTTCTCTTTGATTGAAAGTAAGCGCATTTACTGCACGTGTAATTTTGCTCTTTAATCGCACGTAAGTGCATTTACTGCAAGTGCAATTTTGCTCTTTAATCGCACGTGAGTGCATTTACTGCAAGTGCAATTTTGCTCTTTAATCGCACGTAAGCGCATTTACTGCAAGTGAAATTTTGCTCTTTAATCGCACGTAAGCGCATTTACTGCAAGTGCAATTTTGCTCTTTAATCGCACGTAAGCGCATTTACTGCAAGTGCAAATTTGCTCTTTAATCGCACGTAAGCGCATTTACTGCAAGTGCAATTTTGCTCTTTAATCGCACGTAAGTGCATTTACTGCAAGTGCAATTTTGCTCTTTAATCGCACGAAAGTACATTTACTGCAAGTGCAATTTTTCTCTTTGATTGAAAGTAAGCGCATTTACTGCACGTGCAATTTTGCTCTATAATCGCACGTAAGCGCATTTACTGCACGTGCAATTTTGCTCTTCGATGGGAAGTAAGCGCATTTACTGCAAGTGCAATTTTGCTCTTTAATAGCACGTAAGCGCATTTCTGCAAGTGAAAGTGTGCTCTTTAATCGCACGTAAGCGCATTTACTGTAAGTGCAAGTTTGCTCTTTAATCGCACGTAAGCGCATTTACTGTAAGTGCAAGTTTGCTCTTTAATAGCACGTAAGCGCATTTACTGTAAGTGCAAGTTTGCTCTTTAATAGCACGTAAACGCATTTACTGTAAGTGCACGTGTGTTGTTTATTTACACCTGAACGCATTAAAATGTCTGGAAGGACAACAAACAGAGGCAGAGAGTCACAAGGGCAAGCAGGTTCTGCATGTAGAGGCAACGCTGGTGGTAGACGTGGTGCATCCTCTTCAGCACGTGGCCGTGGCCGCTTGTCCTTTTCGGGAGCTGGCCGTGTTGAGCCTCAACATGCAGAGAAGTTAGTAGAGTGGATGACCAAGCCGTCCTCATCCTCCTCATCCTCTCTCACACAGACTGATCTTAGTTTGTCTGGCAAAGCAGCTGCCAAGGCTTCCTCTTCCCTCTGCACAATGGCATCACACAATCCTTCCCTAGTCCCACCGTGTCCTCCTGAGGAGTCCCCCGAACTGTTTCAACACAGTGTTGGGTACATGCTGAATGAAGATGCGCAGCGTTTTGAAGGCTCCGATGATGGAACACAGGTAGAGGAAGGCATTGATGTGAGCCCAGGAAGAGGGGGTGGCCGAGAGGGACAGCAATCTGGCAGTGATGTTCCCCCAGCTGGAGCATACTGCCAGGTTTTCGACAGTGATGAGGAGGGAGGGGATGATGAGGTCACTGACTCTACCTGGGTGCCTGATAGGAGAGAGGAGGAAGAGGAGGAGGACGACGCACAGGCACATCTCCAAAGAGGCAGGATGCCCTCCAGGGGTCAGGTTAAGGGCACACCAACTGCATTACATCGCACATCTACGCTTGTGCATGGCGCTGCTGTGTCTGAACGGTACAGCAAAAGTTCTTTGGTGTGGGCCTTTTTTGAAACATGTCCATTAGATCGTACCTTTGCTATTTGTAACATATGTCGCAAGCGTATCTCGCGTGGCCAAAACATCACCCGCTTGGGCACCACATGTTTGTCTAGACATATGTCGAGCTGCCATGCAGCTCGTTGGCAAGCATACCAGAAAAATCCACACCAAAGACCAAAGCGGACCTCCCCTTGCCCTTCTGTGACCTCCAACCCCACTAGACCCCCAGTCCTCTCTGAAGCCTGCACTGAAGGTGTAGAAATAGGTGTGTCACAACCTAGTAGTGGTAGTACATGCGGGCAATCTACTGATAGTACCAGACAAATTTCCCTGCCCCAGCTGCTGCAGCGCCGAAAGAAGTACGCTCCCAGCCATCCACATGCCCAGCGGTTGAATGCTAGCTTAGCAAAATTGCTAGCACTTCAACTGCTACCTTTTCAATTGGTAGATTCTGCCCCCTTCCGTGAGTTTGTGGAATGTGCAGTACCTCAGTGGCAAGTACCCAAACGCCACTTTTTCTCACGGAAGGCGATTCCGGCTCTCTACCGGCATGTGGAAGGCAATGTCCATGCCTCGCTGGACAGGGCGGTCAGTGGTAAGGTGCATCTTACCGCTGACTCATGGTCCAGCAGGCATGGACAGGGACGTTACCTGTCTTTTACGGCCCATTGGGTGACTCTGCTGGCAGCTGGGAAGGACGCAGGGCAAGGTACAGTAGTTTTGGAGGTTGTTCCGCCACCACGCCTCCAAAACACTACTACTGGTTGTGACACACCTCTCTCCTCCTCCCCCTCCTCTTCTTCTTCCTCTGTGGCCTCTTCCTGTGGTGATGTTTCCTCAGAACCAGCCGTGCTCCGTAGGCGTACGAGGGGCTACGCAGGAATGCAGCCCAAGAGATGCCATGCGGTGCTAGAGCTGGTGTGCTTGGGAGACAGGAGCCACACTGGGGAAGAGGTTCTTTCAGCTCTGCAGGGGCAGGCTCAGAGGTGGTTGACGCCATGCCAGCTGAAGCCTGGAATGGTGGTCAGCGATAATGGCACCAACCTCCTCTCTGCCCTGCGACAGGGAAAACTCACCCATGTGCCCTGTTTTGCGCAGGTACCCGGGCTTACAGGATGTCCTGAAGCAGGCCAGGAAAGTCTGTGTGCATTTCCGGAGGTCATATAATGCCATTGCTCGGCTGACAGACCTCCAAAGGGAATACAACCTGCCCAAGAACCGCCTAATCTGTGACATGCCCACCAGATGGAACTCTACGTTGGCCATGCTGCAGCGGCTGCACACGCAGCAGAGGGCCATCAATGAGTACCTGTGCCAATATGGCAGCAGAACTGGGTCAGGGGAGCTTGGTTTTTTTTCACCACGCCAGTGGGCCTTGATCAGGGATGCATGCACTGTCCTGTCACCATTTGAGGAGGCCACGAGGATGGTGAGCAGTGACAGTGCATGCATCAGTGAGACTGTCCCTCCTATTCACATGTTGGAGCACACGCTATGTGGAATAATGGACAGGGCCCTTGAGGCAGAACAGAGGGAGGAAGAGGAGGACTTCCTTACCTCTCAAGGCCCCCTTTATCCAGACGGTGGCCCTGCTTGCCCACCTAGCACAGGAGGAGGAGGATGAGGAGGATGATTGTATCAGCAGCATGGAGGTGGAGCCTAGCACTCAGCATCAGCAGCAGCAGTCTTCAAGGGATCATTTACAGTCCCAAGGAACACGTGGACTTTTACGTGGCTGGGATTAGGTGGGATTAGGTGGCTGCGGATCCTGTCGTCCTCAGTGACCCAGAGGACTGTGCCCCGAATGCCTCTGGCAAACCTACGCTGCATGGCCTCCCTGATCCTGCGTAAGGATCCTCGTGTACGTGCTATCAAGGAGAGGGATCATTACTGGCTGGCAACTCTCCTTGATCCACGTTACAAGAGTAAGGTTGCAGACCTTATATTGCCATCGCAGGGGGAGCAGAAGATGAAACTTCTGCGGGAGGCCTTGCAGAAGGGTCTGTGCAATGCGTTCCCAGAACCGGGGGGATTACCAAAACCTGGCCCTGGACAACGTGTTGCTGAGGCTTCGGTGAGTCACAGAAGGAGCGGTGGAGAAGGTGGCCATCTGACCGATGCGTTCAGACAATTTTTTAGTCCGCAGCCCCAAGGTATGACCGGTTCCAGCAACCATCGCCAGCGTCTGGTTTACATGGTCCGGGAATACCTAGGGGCAAGATCCGACTTGGACACCTTCCCCACCGAAAATCCTCTGGCTTACTGGGTCTTGAGGATGGATCACTGGCCAGAGCTTGCACAGTATGCAATTGAGCTACTGGCTTGCCCTGCATCCAGTGTTCTTTCAGAACGCACATTCAGTGCTGCTGGAGGCTTTGTGACCGATCACAGGGTGCGCCTCTCCACCGACTCTGTTAATCGACTGACCTTCATCAAAATGAATCAGGCTTGGATCAACACCAGCTACCAAGCACCTGATGCTGATGTTACTGAATAATAATTTTTTGTTGAAATGTCAGATCCCTTTGAGACTGCGTATGCTGATTCTGAGTGACTGTCCTGTTATGCTGCTGATGGAATATCCTTCTCCTCACTTTTCTTGCTGATAGCTAGTAAGAAATTTTGTTTTTCAGTGCTCCGCCACCAGTGCCTAAGGCATAATTTTTGTGCCCCTGTATAACAGGGGCGTCTAATAACAATTTTTGATGCAATACTTTGCATGTGGCTCTTTGTTGCGCACCAATTACAGTTATTGAGAGGGGTTACAGTGTTGTGTTGTGCCTAAGGACACATTTTTCTGCCCCTGTTTAACAGGGGCGCCTAATAACAATTTTTGATGCAATACTTTGCACGTGGCTCTTTGTTGCGCTCCAATTACAGTATGTTTGAGGGGTGCCCTTTTTTCTACAATTTTTCTTTCACCAAAAATAATGGCCCCCCACCACCCCTAAAATAACCGACATATTGTTGCCACACAGCACGTGCGCAAGCAGTATTAAATTACTTTTCTCTTATAATAATCTCATGTTGTGCAGGGACATTTATAAACACGTGCCACTACTATAGACACACAGCAGGTGTGATATTTAAAGGAATTTTTCATTTTTTTCTTCACTTTAAGCATCATCAAAATCGCTGCTCCGGAAAAAACGGCCGTTTTTAAAACTTTTTTTTCCATTGATACATGTTCCCTGGGGCAAGACCCGGGTTCTGAAAGACGTTTTCCAACATTAAATAGAATATTGGTCTTTAAAATTAGCGTTTTTTAATTCGAACGTTCGAGTCCCATAGACTTCAATGGGGTTCTAAATGTTCGTGCGAACCCGCGGTCTGTTCGAACGTTCTGGTGCGAACCGAACGTGGGTAGGTTCGGCTCATCCCTAGTTGCAGTGAACTGGGTTCCCTGATCTGAGCTGTTGCGGTGGACTATGCACTAGTCTCTGCATCTGGGTTAGATTCGACAGGTGTACGTCCTTGTACGCCTTCGGATCTAAGATGCAATTCTTCGGCGTCCGCTGGGTGGCGTTCACGTTGTTTTCTGCGTCAGGTATGCAAATTAGCTATTTCCGACGATCCACGAACGTACGAGCGGCCGGCGCATTTTTTTTACGGCGTCTCTAGTCGGCTTTTTTCCGGCGTATATTTAAAGCTGGTATTTTGTCGCGTATAGTTAGACCTGCCATGTTAAGTATTGCCGTCGTTCCCGCATTTATTTCGAATTTTTAATTTTTTTTTTGCATAAGTCGTCCGTGAATCGGGATGGACGTAATTCACGTCTAAGTTAAAAAAAATGATGTCCTTGCAACATCATTTAGCGCAATGCACGGCGGAAAATTTAGGGACGGCGCATACGCAGTTCATTTGGCGCGGGGACGCGCTTCATTTAAATGAAACACGCCCCCTAATCGCCGATTTTAATTCCGCCGCCAGAGATACACTACGCCGCCGTAACTTACGGCGCTAATCCTTCCAGGATTCGATTTAAAGCCAGGTAAGGTACGGCGGTGTAGCGTATCTCTGATACGCTGCGCGGGTGCAGATCTCTGTGGATCTGCCCCACACTGCGTTAAATGTGCACTAATGCACAGAAATATACTGCATTAAATTTGCAGTAACGCACTAAAATATACAGCGTTAAACTTGCACCAGCGAACAGAAATATACTATGTAACTATGCAGTAAGGCACAGAAATATACTATGTTAAACGTGCAGTAATGCACAGAAATACTGTATATTGCGTTAAACGTCATAAATATACTGTGTTAAACGTGCACTAACGCATTGAAATATATTGTGCTAAACGTGCAGTAACGCACCAAAATATACTACAGTAAACGTGCACTAACTCACATAAAAATGCTGTGTTAAACATGCAGTAACGCACTGAAATATACTGCGTTAAATGTGCACTAGCGCACAGAAATATACTGTGTTAAACGTGCAGTAATGCACAGACATATACTTGTGTTAAGCGTGCAGTAATGCACAGACATATACTTGTGTTAAACGTGCATAACACACTGAAATAAACTGCCTTAAACGCACAGAAATATACTGCATAATACTAACGCACATAAATTTATTGCATTAAACGGGCACCAACACACAGAAATATACTGTGTTAAACATGCACTAAGGCCTCGTACACACGGACGGACTGTCCGCTAAAAACGGTCCGCCGGACCGTTTTCAGCGGACATGTCCGCCCGGAGATTTCTGTCTGATGGTTGTACACACCATCAAACAGAAATCCGCGCGGACACGATACGGGGTGATGTGGCCGCGCCGTCGCCGCGACGATTACGCGGCGACGTGCGCGGCCCTGGAAGGTCAATGCTTCCACGCATGCGTCAAATCACTTTGACGCATGCAAGGGCTTTCGGCCGAGTGGACATGTACGGTGAGTCTGTACAGACGACCGAACATGTCCGACGGACAGGCTTCCAGCGGACAAGTTTCTTAGCATGCTAAGAAATTTTTGTCCGCTGGAAAACGGTCGGCTGGACAAATGTCCGCTGGAAACCTGTCCGATAGGCCGTACACACGACCGAACATGTCCGCTGAAACTGGTCCGCGGACCAGTTTCAGCGGACATGTTCGGTTGTGTGTACGGGGCCTAACACACAGAAATTTACTGCTTTAAACATGCAGTAACGCACTGAAATATGCTGCGTTATACGTGCACTCGCGCACAGAAATATACTGGGTTAAATGCGCAGTAACGCACAGAAATAAAGTGCATTAAACGTGCACTAACCCACTGAAATATACTGCGTTAAATGTGCACTAGCACACAGAAACATATTGGCCCGGAATCACAAAGCACTTACGCCGACGTATCTCGATATACGCCACGTAAGTGTAACTATGCGCCGTTGAATCTGTGCGCCGTACCCACAGAACTAGATACGCCTGAAAATAGGCTTCTTACGTCCGACGTAACTTGCCTACGCCGGCGTATATTGGGCGCATATTTACGCTGGAGGCATATGGGAAATTTGATTCCCATATGCAAATGAGTGAGATACGCCGATTTACGAACGTACTTGCGGCCGTCGCAGAAATATACGCCGTTTACTTAAGGCGTACGTCCGGCGTAAAGTTATTCCACCTAATGGAGGAGCATCCCATGCAAAGGTATGGACCACGGAACAGCCATCGTATTTATGTTGTTTACGTAGGACTACGTGAATAGGGCTGGGCGTAGGTTACGTTCAGTGATTCGACGTATCTTAGGCATTTGTTTAGATGTGATTCTGAGCATGCGCACTGGGAAGCGTCTACGGGACGGCGCATGCGCCGTTCTTTCGGCCCATTATTTGCATGGGGTCACAGTTCATTTAAATGGATCACGCCCACCGTCCACCTACTTTGAATTAGGCGAGCTTATGCCAAATAATTTACGTTACGCTTGCCTCTCTTACGTCGGTGTAGTGCATATGAGATGCGCTACGCCGGCAGAAAGATGCGCCGATCTACCTGAATCCGGCCCATTGTGTTAAATGAGCAGTAACGCTCAGAAATATACTACGTTAAACGTGCACTGACCCTGATGGGTGGGTGCAAGTATTTATTTTTATGTAATCCACACAGAAGTGCAGACCTCATCTTTTAACTTCATGGGGAGTCTGGGAGCAGCCCAAGGATACCTGCTTTCTCAAATTACTTGCTCTGCCATCTATTTTTGCAACATACTTTCAACCTCTTGAGCTGTGAGAGGTGTGGGAATGTTTCTGTATATTTCTATAATGGAAGCAGTGGCCCGGATTCAGATAGCTTCGCCTATCTTTAGGCGGGCGTAGCGTATCTCAGATACACTACGCCGCCGTAAGTTTGAGCAGCAAGTTGTGTATTCACAAACAACTTGCGCTTAAACTTACGGCGGCGCAGTGTAACTGGACCGACGTAAGCCCGCCTAATTCAAAATAGGCTGGTTGGGGGCGTGTACTATGTAAAATAGTACTGACCCCACGTTTTTTACCTTTTTAAACGAACGACGTATACGCCGTCCGTGGACATATCCCAGTGCGCATGCTCCAAATGACGTCGGCAAATCGCCATGCTTTCGACGTGAACGTAAATTACGTCCAGCCGTATTCGCGAACGACTTACGCAAACGACGTAAAAAATTTAAAACTTGGCGCGGGAACGACGGCCATACTTAACATTAGCTACGCCTCATATAGCAGGGGTAACTATACGCCGGAAAAAGCCGAACGCAAACGACAAAAAAAAAAGCGCCGGGCGGTCGTTCGTTTCTGAATCGGCGTAAATACTAATTTGCATATTCCTTGCGTAAAAATACGGAAGCGCCACCTAGCGGCCAGCCTGAAATTGCAGCCTAAGATACGGATCTTAGGAATATCTATGCGTAACTGATTCTCTGAATCAGGCGCATAGATACGACCGACCACACTCAGAGATACAACGGCGTATCAGGAGATACGCCGTCATATCTCTTTTCTGAATCCGGGCCAGTGTCTCTAATGTATATAGGTTGGTCCAAGGTAGTAGTGCAGGTGCTCCCCCAGCAAACACCAGCATGTGTTGCATTATTTACTGACATAGCAGCTTTTGTCGATTGGATGATAACTCATGCACTGGCTATAAGTGAGCTGTTCCACCAACTGTTAGTAGTTGCAATACACTTTTTGGGGATTGTGTAAACATTAGCAATAACCAGCTAAGCAGACAGTAGAGAATGAGTACTCCTCAGCTTGACTATCTGAATGAGCAACTTTCCACAATGAACCGACAAAGTTCTGGCTGCCAGACACCTTACCACCAGATCACGCTGGGAGGTAGTGGGCAAACTATTTCCTGTCTCGACAGTATCTGCAGTGTTTGGCTAGGTAGCAATCACACCATCCCTACTGTCTGTCTACTGGGTATTTTTCATCTGTTGAGCCTCAGAAGTGTTGACCAGATTCTGGAGCTGGGTCACCAATCCCTTGGGCGCACTGCTGGATGTACTGTAGCTCCTGCAGGGCATTTATGCCCAGGATTATTATTATTATTATTATTATTATTATTATACAGGATTTATATAGCACCAACAGTTTACACAGCGCTTTACAACATGAGGGCAACTAGACTCCCACTGAGGCTGAGCTGTGGATCAACACCACTCCAATCTGATATATTGTCTGATCAAACCCTCGGATGGACATCCAGGTAACCCCTACTATGAGAATGATAAGATTGTTAGCTGCCTTCAATGTCAAAAATGATCCAATGTTGAGACATTTCCAAATTGTGTCAACTATGCAGTTTGCCTGATGATCATTTAAAACCACAGATGCCACCAGGCAGGAAGAAAAGCATCTAATGCCGCGTACACACAATCATTTTTCGGCATGAAAAAAAAATACGTTTTTCGGCATGTAGAAAAAACAAAGTTTTTCCAACTTCATCATTAAAACGACGTTGCCCACACACCATTGTTTTTAAAAAATGCTCTAGCAAAGCGCAGTGAAGTAACAACACGTACGACAGCACTATAAAGGAGAAGTTCCATGCGGATTACGCCACCCTTGGGACTGCTTTAGCTGATTCTGAGTGAGTGAGTGAAAAACTTATATAGCTAGATTCAGGTAGGGGCGCGCATCTTTAAGGCGGCGTAGCGTATCGTATTTACGCTACGCCGGCTTAAGTCAGAGAGGCAAGTACTGTATTCACAAAGCACTTGCCTCCTAACTTACGGCGGCGTAGCGTAAATGGGGCCGGCGTAAGCGCGCCTAATTCAAATGAGGATGGGGGGCGTGTTTTATGTTAATGTTTGGTGACCCAACGTGATTGACGTTTTTTACAAATGGCGCATGCACCGTCCGTGTACATATCCCAGTGTGCATTGCTCCAAAGTATGCCGCAAGGACGTATTGGTTTTGACGTAAACGTAAATTACGTCCAGCCCTATTCACAGACGACTTACACAAACGACGTAAAATTTTCAAATTTCGATGCGGGAACGACGGCCATACTTAACATTGGCTAGGCCAGCTATTTGTTGGAATAACTTTACGCCGGAAAAAGCCATACGTAAACAACGTAAAAAAAATGCACCTGGCGCACGTACGTTTGTGAATCGGCGTATCTAGTCATTTACATATTCTACGCCGAACTCAACGGAAGCGCCACCTAGCGGCCAGCGGGAAAATTGCACCCTAAGATACGACGGCGTAGGAGACTTACGCCGCTCGTATCTAAGGCCTCGTACACACGGGCAAACATGTACGATGAAAACGGTCCGCCGGACCGTTTTCAGCGTACATGCCCGCCCGGAGATTTCTGTATGATGGCTGTACACACCATCGTACAGAAATCCGTGCGTACACGAGGCTGCGCCGTCGCCGCGACGATGACGCGGCAACGTGCGCGGCCCTGGAAGTTCAATGCTTCCACGCATGCGTCGAAGTCATTCGATGCATGCGAGGGATGGCGGCTGCTCGGACATGTACGGTAAGTCTGTACAGACGACCGAACATGTCCGACGGGCAGGATTCCAGCGGGCATGTTTCTAAGCAAGTTTAGAAACATTTGCCCGCTCGAAAACGGTCTGGCGGGCAAATGTACGCTGGAACCCTGTCCGATCGGCCGTACACACGACCGAACATGTTCGGTCGTGTGTACGGGGCCTTAGCCTAATTTAAGCGTATCTGGTTTCCAGAATACGCTTAAATTAACGCCGGTGTAGATTCAGAGTTACGACGGCGTATCTGCTGATACGCCGGCGTAAACGTACCTGAATCTGGCTAATATAGCGCAACACATAACACATTCTGTGTTAGTAAAAGACGATTCACGCTTTTCTGTCTGTTACAGTGTGATGAATGAGCTTACTCCATTACGAATGGTAGTTTTACCAGAACGAGCGCTCCCATCTCATAACTTGCTTCTGAGCATGCGCGGGTTTTTACCGTCGTTTTAGCCCACACACGATCATTTGTTTACAACCCGAAAAACGACATTGTTTAAAACATCGTTAAAAAAATGCAGCATGTTTGAAATCATTTTTTGCCCGAAAACACGATCGTTTTAAATGACATTTTTTAAAAACAAAATTTTTCATGACGAAGAATGATCGTGTGTACGCGGCATTAGGGTTAAGCTTAGGAAAAGATGCAGTTCCAATAGGTTTCCCCCATGCTCCGTGAACTTCTAGTTTAACAGCAAGCACAGATAGGGTGGCATAGCTCAGCTACAAGGGTGACCTTGCTGTACAGGCTGTCTAAATAGGCCAAGATTTGTGCAAGAGTTGGTTATTCAGTTCTCCTAGCATCATCTTCCAGTGAGTTAATTGCCAGATCAGTGAGGTGTATCATCAATGCCTTAAATAGGTGCTTTCCAGCCTTTCTGCATAAGCTTCAAGGGGAATGTTTGATCTAATATACTTGAGAATCGGTGCCAAAGTCGCTCCTAAAGGTACTATGGCAACCACTAATGGCACCCACCATTGAAGATGGAGTTTTCATATCCTGCCGATTAAGCCAAAATGTGGGTAATGCTCAACAATGTACCAGAGAATTTGGAGGAATGAACACACACACTGATGCTTAAAGGTTATTTCATATTGAAGAAACTGAATGATCACAGAAAGGTAATGTTAACAAGGCACTTTCTCAATAGCACTATGATTTGAGCTTATAAACCACATGAGCTTATATAAGCTGATATGAGCATGAAAACCACAGTAATTCCTCTGGAAGAAGGATCTAGATTATTGGTTGGGCCTGAGATCCCCAAAGTACTCAAAGTTTATCCAGCTTATGGTAGGACACAGTTCCAAGAAGCTAGCAAAAATGTGCCACGCCACTGCTAAGAGATCCAACTTTGTTTCAATAAAAGTCAGGGGGACAATCCAAAAAGTAGCCAACATGTTTCAGGGGCCCAATACGAACATAAGGACATCTCCATATCAAAACAATATCAATGTATCAGTTAACATTGAGTGAATAACCATTATATACAAAAACCTCAGACAAATGTTACCTAGCCATTCAATGTTGATGAAATGGAGGTGAATTCAGCGCCAACTTAAATGTTACTAAAAAAATATACTACAATAGATAAATTTAAAGCTGCTCCTCCTGAGTTAAAGTGTGAACTATAATATGTTGAATGTGTGGTAGATGGCACACTCCTATAGTGTTAAACTACCAAAATCCAACCTATAGTTGGATAAATACCAATAGTACAAATATATAACAGTCCATATATAATAATTACTGTGAAAAAAGTGAAAAATAGTGCACAATCCCTAGTGCAATAAATACAATAAATAAAAGTCCCAATATTAGAGTTGTAATAATCCAATGATAGATCTTCTGTACAACTTGACGTAAGACTTGCTTAAGGTGATAATATTTCTCCTCCAACAAACATTATACTCTGTCTTCACCCAAAGTGCTCAGATGTAAAATGCGCTTACCAAAAGTACCTGACTTCTTTAATGAAAAAGAAAGTCAGACATAGCATTGACAGGATTGTGCCTGTACACATACTCGATTAATAGGGAAATTCCTATTGCCTCACTCCCGTAGTTCAGGTTAGATAAAAAAGCAAACAGAAAAGCCCATAGCCCCGACAAACATTTTGTTGGTTTACGTCTTTAGGGGGCGCCCCCTGAAGACGTAAACCAACGAAAACGTACGTCCGCGGCGGTACTTGGTCACGTGTCTGCCCACGCCATCTCCAGCACTTGAGGAGCTAGCAGGGTCCGGTGGAACGCACGCCGCCACGGAGGCGAGAGCATAGCGGCACCGTAACGACTTATTGGTGACACATCTGCAGCCCCTGTGCTGGGAGGCACATTTTAATGTAAGAAGCCACTTGGCATTTTTTTATCCATTTTAAAAATAAAACAGTATTATGCTATGGGCTTTTCTGTTTGCTTTTTTATCTAACCTGAACTCCGGGAGTGAGGCAATGGGAATTTTAAATGTCAATCGAGTATGTGTACAGGCACAATCCTGTCAACGCTATGTCTGACTTTCTTTTTCATAAAAAAAGTCAGGTACTTTTGGTAAGCGCATTTTACATCTGAGCACTTTGGGTAAAGACAGAGTATAATGTTTGGTGGAGGAGAAATATCACCTTAAGCAAGTCTTACGTCAAGTTGTACAGAAGATCTATCATTGGATTATTACAACTCTAATATTGAGACTTTTATTTATTGCACTAGGGATTGTGCACTATTTTTCACTTGTTTTTTTCACAGTAATTATTATATATGCACTGTTATATATTTCTACTATTGGTATTTATCCAACTATAGGTTGAATTTTGGTAGTTTAACACTATAGGAGAGCGCCCTCTCCCACACTTATCCATTCAATGTTACCTGACATTATTTTGAGGGAAAATGCTGTTGCTATAGAGATGTCCTTATGTTTTTCTAGACCTGATGAAGGGGTGTTTTGGACCCCCAAAACACATTGGCTATTTTTTGGATTGTCCTGACTTTTTATTGGAATACAGATGTATTTGGATCTCTCTTGTACAAAGAGTTTTATTGAAAAGATACATCAATAAACAAAAAAGAATACAAAAGAGGAAAAGACAGTGGTGGACACACCATAAGCTATCAAACATCAGAACAGATAGTCCGTAGACCTGAGATCAATCCGGCTTCTAGGGATCCAAAAGCGAATCCAGAAGACCGGCAATAGAATATCCTCAACTCAAGTGGCCTGCTAAATTAACCTAATGCTGGCTTAGGTAACATACCGGCTAACACGCCGGGGTAAATGTAGAACTTAAAAGCAAAGTTGCTATACGATACACAACATTACAAAAATAAAAAATTACGATAATAAATAAAATAACAAAAAAAAAATTAAAATTCAAGCAGGCAGATAGCAGAGGATATCAGTTTTTCAAAATATAAAATAAATAATGCATCCTGTGTCCAGGGCCGACAGGATCAAGCCTGAGGGCCCAAGCCACAAAGAACAAAGAAAGAGAGGATGGAAAGAAAGAGAGCCAACTAGATAAGTAGCATGAGCAAGTGGCAATATAGAGAAAGAGGAAAAGAAATAGAGAAAAGAAAATAGAAGAAAGAAAGAAAGAAAGAAAGAAAGAAAGAAAGAGAGAGGGGGGTCCACGGGGCGGGGGGAACAGAGACCTATCAAAGAGAAAGTAGTGTTGGGTTAAATCGTGAAGGGTGGTTGTTAGCCACCCAGGGTTGCCATACCCTGAGAAATGTATCGTGGGTATCTGCTAACACAGCAGTGAGTTTCTCGTTAACCATAATATCATTAATGCAGTTTTTAACTGCTTCGAAACTGAGAACCGGGGTCTTCCAGGCCCTTGCAATGATCAATTTAGTTGCAGTAAAAACATGCGCCGCCAGCTGGCGTTCAGGGCGGAGAAGCTCCGTGATCGGTTTCCATAAAAGGGCCTCAAAAGGGTCCTTCTTTAGGTTGGTATCAAAGAGGCTGCGGAGCAACGCATAAACTCTAACCCACAATCTGCATACCCTGGGACAGGTCCACCAGATATGTGCCATGGTACCCTCCTGAGAGCATCCACGGAAACACAAAGGAGAATAAGAAGGTATGAAACTCGCCAGTCTGGCCGGGGTATAGTACCACCTATAGAACACTTTATAAGCGTTCTCCTGAAAGAGAACATTGGTAGAGCATTTAGACAATGCCATGGTCATAGCCTGCCAATCTTCCGGATCGAGTTGCCTCCCAAGTTCAGCCTCCCACTGAAGGTGATAAGGTCTCAAGGGCGGTCTCCTAGAGTTGATAATCGCTGTATAAATGAGAGATATGAGTCCCGGGGAATGGGGGCGTGATCTACATAAGCTTTCAAAGGGGGTCATGGTATAGGGGGTAGGTTGGGATCTGATTAGGCGCTGGAGGAAATGTCGATGTTGTAAGTAACTATAGTGTTCCCTGAGGGGAATATCATGGGAGGAACGTAAAAGTGAATAAGAAATAATCTTGGTTGGGGAGAGCATAGAATGAACCTCTACAAAGCCATGTTCAGTCCACCATGCAAACTGTAAGGGGTTATCCCGACCTGGTGGAAATAACGGGTTATGAAGGAGACGAAGTAACGGCAGATGGGGAGAGATCAGACCCGCAGAATATTTAACCGCATCCCACAACCTAAGGGAATGGGCCAGACAAGGACCTATAGAGGACGGGCGATGTGCTCGAGGGAGCCATGGAAGAGAGGCTAGAGGTGTTGGGTGAGAGTCCACCAAGTCAAAAGTAGCCCACAGTGGCATTTGTTGTTTATCATGGAGGCGAGACAACGGAGCGATACCCGCCGCAGTATAGTAAGCATGCAAATTAGGAACTGAGAGGCCACCATTAATTCTGCGTGCAAAAAGCACTTGCCTCTTAATCCTGGGCCTCTTGGGGCCCCAGATAAACTGCATCATTTTACGTTGGTGAATTCTAAGGATGTAAGAGGGTACCTGAACAGGTAAAACCCGAAAAAAATAAAGCAATTTCGGAAGATAGGTCATACGTACCGTTGCCACCCTCCCGAACCAAGAGAGCGGAAGAGTGGACCAAGAGGTGAGCATAGCTGTCAGTTTGCCAAACAAAGAAGGAAAGTTGGCTTGATACAGTTCGGAATACTTCGGGGTAAGCTTAATCCCCAAATAGGGTAATAAGGTCAACCACTGAAAAGGGAACGCAGACCGTAAAGAGTCTAAATCCGAGGGGCAAATATTGATGGACATTGCCTTCGACTTTGCCTGGTTGACAGCTAAGCCTGAGAACAAGGCAAAAGAATCCAAAAGTGACAACAAATTAGGGAGAGAAATTCTAGGTTTGGTAATGGTCAACAGAATGTCATCTGCAAATAACGACAATTTGTGCGAGGTACCCGCCACCTCCACCCCTGACACGTCCGGATGGGATCGAATGGCCTCAGCCAAAGGCTCAAGAGCCAGGACGAACAGGAGCGGGGAAAGCGGGCAGCCCTTCCGCGTCCCCCTCCTAATGGGGAAGGTGGACGACTGAAAACCATAGTACCGAACCTTGGCCTGGGGGGGAGTCATAGATAGCTGAAATCTAGCTCAAAAAAGAAGCACCAAAGCCATAATGGCTAAGGACTTGTGTCAAATAAGGCCAAGACAATGTGTCAAAGGCCTTATTGACATCGAGGGACAAAAACATCGTTTCCAGGGACCTGGCCTGTACAATATGTTGAATTTGGAGAAGCCGCCTAATCGCATCCCCCGCTTGTCGATGAGGGACAAATCCCACCTGATCTTTCTTTATCAGGCGTGGGAGAAAAGAATTCAGGCGATTGGCCAATATCTTAGTCCAGATTTTCATATCAATATTTATTAAGGAGATTGGCCTGAAATTAGCCCAAGAGGAATGGTCCCTATCCGGCTTCGGGAACATTACAATGTTAGCGGTCAGCAAATCAGGTGTGAACGACTGGCCCTTCGTTATGGAGTTATACATGGCCGCCAAATGCGGGGCCAGGACGTCCGCTAGCTTCCGATAATACAAGGCCGTGAAGCCATCCGGGCCCGGTCTCTTGCCGATCTTCAAGTCCTTAATACATTGAAGAACTTCCTGGACCTGAATATCACGGTCCATCAAAGACTTATGTGCGTCTGATAGAGAAGGTAAGGATAAGCCAGACAAAAAGGTGTCTAGACCTTGAGTAGATGAGTGAGTAGGGGGGGAGTAAAGCTTTGTAAGACGGTGGCGGAATTCACCCAATATCCGTTGTGGATTACCCGTGAGGACGTTGTGGCGGGTACGCAGGTTTATGGGAGTAAATTTAGGGACGAAGGTTCGGAGCCTATTAGCCAGCATCGCGTTAGGTTTATTCGCCTTGGCGTACCACTTTTGGCGAGCCCAACGTAAAGTACGTTCGGCATCATCGGTTAAACACAGATCCAAGTCCGTACGGGCCGCATCTAAAAGCCTGCGATTCGCCGGGGAAGGAGCCTGCTTGAAGGCCGTAGACAAGACCTCCAAACGTTGCTCCAGAGCACGACGAGCTTGAATACGCTCTCTCTTACGGTGTGACGCTATGCGAATCACCTGGCCCCGAAGGACCACTTTATATGCTTCCCACAACGTCACTGGGGAAGAGACAGTTCCCGTATTGAGATTAAAGTAGTCCTTAGAAGCTTCTTGAATATCTTTAAGAATTGCTTTAAAAGATAGGAGAGAGTCGTTCATGACCCATGGGGCAAATTGCGGTTTGCTAAGAAGAGAGTGACATACTGTCAAAACAGGGTCATGATCCGACCAGGGGGCCGCTAAAATGGAAACAGAGTCGACCAAAGGAAGATGTTTCCGGAGTACAAACATATGGTCGATCCTGGAATGGGAATGATGAGGATGAGAATAATGGGTATAGTCCCTACCAAGGGGATGAAATTCCCGCCAGAGATCTACCAAGTCGTGATTACGCAAAGCCCGTAGAAACTTTTTAGCAGCGGGAGAGGGGGACATATGTTCCGATGGATACTTGTCAAGCGAGGGGCTCAGCGACACATTGGAGTCACCTGCAAGCAGGAGTGTGCCCTTCTGATGGGTCATTAACAGGGAGCATACATGGGTTTAGAAAGGGTCCCGGATTATCATTCGGAGCGTAGTAAGTCATGTGCACTGCCAAAAAATTCGTTTTTTTCGTTTATGTTATTTTCGTTTTTTTATTTTTTCGTAAATTCGGGAAATTCGAAAAAAAAAAATTTCCGTTTTTGTTTCATTCGTTTTTTAATATTTTTTCGGAAATTCGTAAATTTTGAAAATTTTTATTTTTTTTCGTTTTTTTTGCTTTTTTCGTAAATTCGGGAAATTTTCGGATTTCCGAAAAAGCAAAAAAACGGAAAAAACGAATGAAACGAAAAAAACGAATGAAACGAAAAAAAAAAAGAATTTTCGGAAATTTCGAATTTTTCCATTTTCAAATTTCGAATTTTTCAATTTTCGAATTTTTCAATTTTCGAAATTTCGAAATTTTTCAATTTCCGAAATTTCGTATTTCGAATTTTTCAGTTTTCGAATTTTTCAGTTTTCGAATTTTTCAATTTTCGAAATTTCGTATTTCGAATTTTTTCATTTTCAAATTTCGAATTTTTCAATTTTCGAAATTTCGAAATTTTTCAATTTTCGAAATTTCGTATTTCGAATTGTTCAGTTTTCTAATTTTCTAATTTTCGAATTTTTCAGTTTTCGAATTTTTCAATTTTTGAATTTCAAATTTTTCGATTTTTTTTCGATTTTCGAAATTTCGAAATACGAAAAATTCGAAAATTTAAAAATTCAAAATTTCTGAAAAATTCGAAATTGGAAAAGTGATTGTTAAAATTCGAAAATGGAGACATTTCGAAATTTCGTATTTTCGAAATTTCGTATTTTCGTAATTTCGTATTTTCGTAATTTCGTATTTTTCAGTTTTCGAATTTTCGATTTTTTGAATTTTTAAATTTTTGATTTTTTCAATTTTCGAATTTTTGAAAAATCGAAGTTCGAAAATTGAAAAAATTGAAGTTCGAAAATTGTAATTTCGAATTTTTCGGAAATACGAAAATTCGAAATTCGGACATTGAAAAATTCGAAATTTGAAACATTTTTTAATTTTCGAAATTCGAAATTTGAAAAATTCGAAATTTGAAAAATTCGAAATTTGAAAAGTGAAAAAATTTGAAATGTGAAAATTGAAAAATTCGAAAATTCGCAAATTTGAAAATTGAAAAATTCGAAAATTGAAAAATTCGAAAACTCGAAAATTGAAAAATTCGTAAATTGAAAAATTGAAAAATTCAAAAAAAAATCGAAAATTCGAAAATTCGAAAATTTAAAAATTCAAAAATTCGAAAATTCGAAAATTCGAAAAATTGAAAAATTCGAAAAATTGAAAAATTCTAAAATTCAAAAATTCGAAAATGCGAAAATTCGAAAATTGAAAAATTCGAAAATTCGGAATTTCAAAAATTCTAAAATCCGAATTTCCGAAATTCGTAAAAAAATACGGAAATACGAAAATTCGTAAATTCGAATTTTCGTAAATATGAAAATTCGTAAATTCGTAAATTCTAAATTTTCGGAAGTCCGAAAATTCGTAAATAAAAAATTTGTAAATACGAAAATTCGTAATTCACGAATTTCCGAATTTTCGTAAAAAAAAAGAATTAGAAACAGAACGAATTGCACATGTCTAGTCATGATAGTTACCTCATTATCCTGAACAGTACCCTGCAAAAGGAGGTATCTGCCATCCGGATCAGCGATCTGTTTACTGCAAATAAATGGAACCGAATTGCGTATGGCAATAAGAACCCCTTTCTGCTTAGTAGGGCCATTGGCTAAATAAACTTGGGAGTAGTTTGCAGCAAAATACTTAGGACAAGAAGAAATGGAAAAGTGGGTCTCCTGCAAACATGCTATATCAATGTTTTGCTGTTTAAGGTATTTGAAAACCTTGACTCTTTTTTGAGGGGAGTTCATGCCCTGGACATTCAGGGACAACCAGCGAAGGGTCATTGGATCAGGAGAATATCTCTACGATGTACTCCGTCCGCACACCCCGGGGACCAAAGAGGAGAGGGGGAGAGAAGGAAAGAAAAAGAGGCAGAATAAAGAAAGAGAAAAACAGAAGACAAAAAAGGGCAAAGTAGAGCTTGGAGTAGAGCAAAGACTAGGAACATAGATGCATCATGACGTGGGCACTAAGCGATACGTCCTAGTCAGGTGCCAACACATGAGGGGAGCAGTGGTCCGTCGGAACCACCAGCCTATTATGAAAAAATAGATAAACTTAAATAACATTAGCACAGAAACTAAAAAAATTGTAAAAACAGGGCAAAATCAAAAAGAAAACCAGGTTCAAACAACAACAAAAATGGCGACTACCACGGGCAGCCAACATATTAAGATATAAGACGTGCAGGCCCCCCGAGCCCCCAGAGACGACCATCATAGGGCCGCCAACTCCAGGATGCAAGAGGGACCAGTGCAGCACGACCATAACCACGACCCCCCCGCCCCACAGGGCAGGAGCGGAGGGCCGTGGCATGGCATCCCTAGAGACACCCAATTTGGTAAACTGTGGGAGCGTCCCCCGCCCCAAATGCACCCCCCCTCCACAACCCCCCAAAAAAAGCACAAATAAGTAAAGCAAACAAATTAAGAACAAAAAAAAAAGTAAAATCACAGCCCAAAATGCAGGGACATCAACGGAGGAGGGGGCAGGAAGGCACGTTCAGGCCAAGGCCTCGTATGGCAATAAAGGGAGGGCAATTAGTGCCCCGGGCCACCATCTCACAAGCGGGGCGGCCAACAGGGCGACCCCCCCCCCCCTGCCACACAGTCATGGTCAAAGCGGGGCAAAGTAACAGCAGGGGGACACAAACCAAAAACCGCCAACCCGATCCATGTGTGGGGTTAACAAGAGAGCAACGTTCAGATGGTGCAACACAGGATCAGGTGGGCCTCAACAAAAAAAAAAATTGTGTTTAATCAAGATGAGAAAGAAAAAAAGAAAATAGGTAAGTTCAGCCATTGTTGGACTGCTGAAAACGCTGGGCCTGCAATTCCCGCAGGGCCTGGGATCCAGACTGAGAGCCCTGAGAAGCCCGGGAGAGCTGACGGGGTGGTCCGGAGGGTCCTGGCCTGGAGGATGAAGTTGGAGCATCATGCTGGGATGGAGGGAGGCCCAATTGGAAATCCAGGAAGTGGCGCTTCAGATCGGCAGGGGAGGTAGCTTGGAAGTGGCGACCCAGGTGAGAGAATGAAAGCTTGAACGGGAATCCCCATCTGTACTTTATCCCATGGGACTGAAGGATTTGAAGGTAAGGCTTTAGGCCCCGTCGCCTAGCAATTGTGGCCGGTGAAAGGTCAGCGAATAACTGTAGGGGATTACCTTGAAATGAGAGGTCCTGACGTTCCCTTGCAGACTGCAAAAGCCCCTCCTTGGTACGATAATAATGGAACTTGATAATCACATCCCTCGGGGGCCCCTCAGAGGGCTTGGGGGCCAAAAACATTTTGTTTGGGAGCCACGTCGCACGACCGCGCAAATGTCAGTTAAAGCGACGCAGTGCCGGAAGCTGAAATTTCGTCTGGGAACGAAGGGGGTTTATGTGCCCAGTAAGCAAGTGGTTAAATAAAATTGTTAGCAATGACATTCCATGTCTAAAATAAACAATTAAAATGTGAAAGATCACGTGGTCGTGGGACATGCCCGTCCTTTTTTTTGGCAGCTGGCCATGTTGAGCCGCAACATGCCAAAGTCTTGGTAGAGTCGATGACCAAGCCGTCCTCATCCTCTCTCACCCAGGCTCAGGGTACTTTGTCTGGCAAAGCAGCTGCCAACACGGCCTCTTCCCTCTGCTCAATGGCATCAGTCACTACTTCCCTAGCCCCGCCATGTCATCCTGAGGAGTCCCCCAAACTGTTTGACCACAGTGTTGGGTACATGCTGCAGGAGGATGCACAGCATTTTGAAGGCTCCGATGATAGTACTAGGCTAGAGGAAGGCAGTAACGTGAGCCCAGAGAGAGGGGGTGCCCAAGAAGGACAGCAATTTAAAGTTTGTGCGAACGTTCGGTCCCTTCGAAGGTTCTGATGCAAACCGAACTGGGGGGTGTTCGGCTCACCCCTACTTGTGAGAGGAAACCTACTGTTCCCCTCCTTGTCAGGTACCTCTCCCTCACATTGCTCTCATACTCTCCCTAAGAAGCAGGGCTCTCTCTGACACACACATAAGCTGCAACACAAAAGCTGCTATTTTAAGCACTTTTTTTGTCAAGATGACCGGATTTTTATAGCCAATGGGTGATATAGGACACATAGTGCCACCTTCAGTTCATTGAACAAATTGCAGCCCAACACCTGCCTATAAGCTCCTTGGTTGCTAAGAAGAGAGCGGCCACCAGCATCCTAGCGGCCAGTGACAGTCTGATTCAGCTGCTGACGTAGAGATTCCCCAGGCTGACAGCAGAATATAAACCAAGGGGCAGGTACGCTGGCTGATCTTATTACCCAATATAGCAAGGGCCAAATTTGGACAATAAAATAAATCTCCTGGTCGGCAGCTGAATAGGGCTGGACATAAGTTATTGGTTGTCATGATGTTGACGATAGCTGACAGGATCTTAACAACCAATGTTGCTATGTGGCGAGGAGAGGTACTGAATGTATACTGAAGATGGAATGTCCAATATGGGTTCCTCAGCCACAGTGCTGACCCCCCCAACATGCCACGGAAAGGTGCATGGATTTGTTAAAGGCACTGACATTAGTCGATCACAGGCATGAGAGCTTTCTAAAGATTGTCTATAACACTTTTTGAATAGTAAATCAGCCTCACTGTGTCATGGTAGGAATAGGATTGTACAAAGCCAAAGCTTTACAACTCAGTAAAGTAACCATTTCCTAATGAATTCTTAGGTGCAGTAAGCAAAGTGACACACTGGACCTGAGCTATGTAAATATTCTACCAGTACTTTACAGGTGTGTAACACCATGCTATGTAAAGTAATAGACAACTGAAGGAAAGGACAGAGGAAGACGAAACAAAGGTAGAACTGTGCAGACAGAGTGAAGCCCAGAGAAATGAAACACAAATGTGCTGTGTACAGGAGAGGCATTCCAGAGAAGAGGTAGACTACAGCCTGGCAGCTGTACAAGGATATCCTCATACACTGAGTTATTAACAGGGAAGAGACTGTTTATAAGTGAGAGTGACAGCAGACAAACTACAAGAAGGCAGAGGGAGGTACCAAGGTCATAAAATAACTAAGAAAGGGACTCACATACAGAGTATTAGAGTGGAGACTGGCAGGGGGAATAGTGAGGAGGAGGGACAGAGCAACACAGCAAGAGGTAAAGAGCTTAGTTGGAGAGACGGGGGGACAGGGTGAGCAGAGGGAGACAGAAGGACTGAGTGAGTAGAGGGAGACAGAAGGACTGAGTGAGTAGGGGGAGACAGAAGGACTGAGTGAGTAGGGGGAGACAGAAGGACAGAGTGAACAGAGAGAGACAGAGGGAGCAGAGGTAGACAGAAGAAGGACTGAGTGAGCAGAGGTAGACAGAAGGACTGAGTGAGTAGGGGGGGACAGGACAGAGTGAGTAGGGGGAGACAGAAGGACTGAGTGAGTAGGGGGAGACAGGACAGAGTGAGTAGGGGGAGACAGAAGGACTGAGTGAGAAGGGGGAGACAGAAGGACAGAGTGAACAGAGAGAGACAGAAGGACAGAGGGAGCAGAGGGAGACTGAAAAGGTAGTCAGCATGAGCTCTGGAGCCTCACAAGAAATGCACTCAAACCTTTCCCAAACTAGCCCACAAATGAAGAGCAAAGGCAGAAAGAAGATCCAGTTTTCAGTGTCGGTACCCCCAAGCCAAATGGATCCCAGAGCAGTGGAGATGGTGAGTACACAGCGCTGAATGCTAATTCCATCAATATTGTTAAGTACAGCCTGTTTCTAAAATAATGATCAATGTTTGTACTACTTGTCTATATCTCTGGCGTAAGGTGCCCTCTCTTGTAAGGTGTCATAGAGTCTTCAGTCCATTCTGCATGGCATTGTAAACTTTCAATTGTCTTCTTCAGTAGGCTATCGTTCTCTTATCACACTTGTAGCTAGCATTCTTAGTATCCTGTTACAGAAGTGAAGCCTGTAACATAGCATAAGTTCATAAAAGCAAACATGAATAGCTTCTTCACCTTGCTTCCAAAGCTGGCCATCTACGCTTATGCCTTGTACACATGATTGGAATTTCCAATAGAAAAAAGTCAGCCGAATATTTTTTCGTCTGAATATCCAATGAAAAAATCCCGTCTGACTTTTTCGATCGGAAATTCCGATGGACTTAGAAAGAGAACATGTTCTCTTTTTTTCCCGATGAATTTATATCGGAAATTCCGTTCGTCTGTATGGAACTCCGACGGAGAAAAAAACATGCATGCTTAGAATCAAGTCGACGCATGTTTGGAAGCATTAAACTTCATTTTTCTTGGCTCGTCGTAGTGTCGTACGTCACCGCATTTTGGACGGTCGGAATTTTGTGTGACAGTGTGTATGCAAGACAGCTTGAACGGAATTCCGTCAGAAAAATCAGTTGGAGTTTATCCCAACAGAAATTCCGATCCTGTGTATGGGGCATTTGATTTATTTTGTTCACCCTTTGGGCTGAATGAAAGAATTGGAACATATTTCTCTCTAAACAGGGCGGATGGATGAGTCTTTCCTCCCAGATATTGCATTCTGACTTTCAGTGTCCATGGCTGTCAGAATACCCATGCAGTGTTTTTGTAGTTTGTCAAGCCAGGTTGTGCCGACAGGGCCACCCGCAAATCGAATTTTAAAGCTGCCCACATACTGAGTGAATTTTGATAATTCCTGATGAACCAGCCAAAAGTCACTTAGTGGTTAGCCATAACTCTTTTGATTGGAAAATTGTCAGCCAACAGCGGTTGCATCTGATTGGATCCAGTTGGCTATCAGAATAGAGTAGTTGACACTGCAGCTTTGTCTATCCCAGTTGTATAGAGTGGATGGAGGAATCTGTTGTAATTTTTCAGGCTAAACAAAGAATCTACCAGTGTATGTAAAGCTTAAAGTGAGTCTACACTTAAAAGTGAAGGTACTGCTAATGTGTCTCGACCCCACAACATGTTACATGTCCCAGGAGGACCGATCTGTCAGCGCATTGCAGGAAGTCAAACCTGGCTTTCAACAGGCGAATCCCCTGGGCCAATCCAATGCCCCCTAAAATAGCCCTTACATCGCCATTGTCACTCACTATTAGCCTGTGGTGGACCCCTGGCTGACGGAGACCCCTTTTACATTATTTACCATGGCCGCTGGCTCACTGCCCAAACTGGTTGCTAGCTGCTGCCTGCCTGGGGTCTAGCAACCTGTGACGTCACAAGGAGGAGCGAGGCAGAGGCCCCAGCATTCAGAGAGGAGGAGGATTTAAAGCGGAGGTTCACCCATAGAGAACACATTTTCCCCTTAGATGAATGCTCGTTTTGTCTAGGGGAATCGGCTAGTTGTTTTAAAATTTGATCCGTACTTACCCGTTTACGAGATGCATCTTCTCCGTCGCTTCCGGGTATGGGCTGCGGGACTGGGCGTTCCTTCTTGATTGACAGTCTTCCGAGAGGCTTTCCGACGGTCGCATCCATCGCATCACGATTTTCCGAAAGAAGCCAAACGTCGGTGCGCAGGCGCAGTATAGAGCCGCACCGACGTTCGGCTTCTTTCGGCTACTAGTGATGCGATGGATGCGACCGTCGGAAGCCTCTCGGAAGACTGTCAATCAAGAAGGAACGCCCGCTCCCGAAGACCCATACCCGGAAGCGACGGAGAAGATGCATCTCGAAAACGGGTAAGTACTGCTCATATTTTAAAACAACTAGCCGATTCCCCTAGACAAAACGAGCAGGAATCTAAGGGGAAAAGGTCAAAAAATAAATAAATGGGTGAACTCCCGCTTTAACTTCCTCCTCCTCGGCGCCTACTGCTTAGCTCCACCCACCTCCTCCCTGCATTTTCTCGAGTCCAGGCAGTGACATGCAGAAGAAACATCTGAGGCACTGACTGCTGCAGTGCATAATGGGAGAGACAAGTTCAGGTAAAAAAGGCAAGTAAAATCCAAAGCACTCACAGATGAAAGATCAGGGTTTAAAACATCAGTCAGGTCTCCCCAGCAGCCAGTGTTCTGTGCTGAACTGTCAGCACTTCACAGCAGAGTTCAGATTGTGTGTGTGTGTCAGCCTGGAGCTGGTAGCAAGCCTTTGCACTGTATTGCAGTGTAGTGCAGTGTGCAGAGAGGATGGTCGGCAAATAAGGTTCGGCAGATAAGTATTCTGGCAGAAGAGGAGAGGACACTGACAGATGACACCCTCTGGGGGATGGGAGGAGGACACATCCTTAGATGTCAGGGCAGGGTTCAAGCTGGGACTTGTAATCCTTCACCTTTGGGGGATGTGACCCCCCAAAAATGAAGGTTTACAGGTCCCAGCATGAACCATTCAGAGCTGAAGATGTGATGCCCCCCCCCCCCCCCCAATTAGTAAAGAACTACAGGTCCCAGCATGATCCCATGACATCTATGGGATCACAACCATATTTCTCAGGGGTTCATGCTAGAACTTGTAGTCCTTCAATTCTTTTTGGGGGAGGGGCGTCACATCCTTAACCACTTCCATACAGGGCTGTTATACACACCTCTATACCGGGCCTATTCTGGCACTTCTCTCCTACATGTACAAATCATTTTTTTGCTAGAAAATTACGCAGAACCTCCAAACATTATATATGTTTTTTTAGCAGACACCCTAGGGAATAAAACGACGGTCATTGAAACGTTTATCTTGCACAGTATTTGCGCAATAATTTTTCAAACGCCTTTTTTTGGGAAAAAAATTGTTTCATGAATTAAAAAAATAACAAAACAGTAAAGTTAGCCTAATTTTTTTGTAATATATGAAAGATGATGTTACACTGAGTAAATAGATACCTAACATGTCACGCTTTAAAATTGTGCACACTCATGGAATGGCGCCAAACTTCGGTACTTAAAAATCTCCATAGGCAACGCTTTGAAATTTTTTACAGGTTACCAGTTTAGATTTACAGAGGAGGTCTAGTGCTAGCATTGTTGCTGGCACTCTAACGCATGCGGCAATACCTCACATATGTGGTTTAAACGACATTTACATATGTCGGCGGGACTTGCGTGTGCGTTCGCTTCTGCGCACGAGCTACTGGGGACAGGGGCGTTAAAAATTTTTTTTTTTTTTTTTTTTACATATTTATTTATTCTTTTACACTTTTTTTTTTATTTTTATTTTTTTATTATCGCTTTTATTCCTATTACAAGGAATGTAAACATCCCTTGTAATAGGAATGTGTGTGACAGGTACTCTTTATGGAGAGATGCGGGGTCAATAAGACCCCACATCTCTCCTCCAGGCTGAAAAGCATGAAATCGGTGAAAAAAAATTCACCAATCTCATGATAACTGTTGCTTAGCAGCCGCAATTGCGGCTTTGTTTACTTACGGAGACCCGGGCGTGACGTCATCACATCGCGCCCGGGTCCTCCGACGGTCATAGAGATGACTGGTGACCATCTGGTCACCAATCATCTCTATGCTTCCTGCCAGCGCCGGACGATTCGTTCTCCGGGCCCCCGATGGCATGGGAGAGCCCGGAGAAGCACCGGATGGCGGCGGGAGGGGGGGATGTCCCCTCCCGCCGCCTGTAAGAACGATCTAGCGGTGGAATCGCCGCTATGATTGTTCTTACATTGTGCAGAATCGCCGGCAGAAGAGAAGGATATCTGAATGATGCCTCTAGCTGCAGGCATCATTCAGATATCCCCCCACAAAGCCCAGGACGTCATATGACGTCCACCCGGATCGTTAGAGGTCCTTTGTGGACGTCATATGACAATGGGCCGGTATTGAAGTGGTTAAATATCAGGGGTTCATGCTGGGACTTAAAGTACTACAAGTCCCCAGCATGAACCCCTCAGAGCAGAAGATTGACACCCCCATGGCCCGGTCACATCAGCAGCCAGCAGTGGGAGGGGTGTTCACCTTCCCGGGGCTCCGGTGTGTCGGACTGGTGGCAGGATTTGGGTGGCAAGTGACACTACATCTGGTGGCAGGCTATCGGTGAAAAGTGGCAAAATGCAGTTGGTAGCAGAATAGCTATACGACGGTATGTACAGCAAAAAAAATAAAAAATCAGCATACTGTCAATGTTGGAAGTGAGCACAATGTAATGTTAGAAAAATGTTTTTAGGGTGAAACTCCGCTTTAAAGAGGAGTTCCACCCAAATTTGAACTTCCGCTTATCCCACTCCTCACCCCCTTACATGCCACATTTGGCATGTAATTTTTTTTGGGGGGGGAGTGGGGGCTTCAGGAAGAGTGGGACTTCCTGTCCCACTTCCTCCTTCCTGTAGGCGACTAAGCTTAATCGCCTACAGGAAGGGGCTGCTGTAGGCGATCGCCTAGGACACGTCACAGGTGGGTGCCCGGCCGTGAAGCCGAAAGCTGTCACGGCCGGGTGCCCACACTGAGAATGAAGACGCCGGCCGGGAAGGGGGGGAGAGGAGCGGAGCCCCAGCCGGCGCGTCGCTGGAGCAGGTGAGTGTCTGTTTATTAAAAGCCAGCAGCTACACTTTTTGTAGCTGCTGACTTTTAATAAACATACAACTCCCCTTTAAGTAAACTCATGGCTAGCTTGTTTTAACCCTTTGCTTGCCATGCCATATAGGATGTACCCTTGGCTGTAAAGTGGTCAATACATGCAGTATATTTACAAGCTGCATTAGCAGTATAATTTTAATAAACATGGTGGCAGTGATTAGAACAGTACTCTGGAATTTGCACTTTAGAAGTACACAAAAATACAGTAAAACTTACAAAGTGTAACAGGTTACACTTTAATAGGGGCTACAGTCTTTCTTTTTTTTTTATTATAATTAAAATTCAGCAGCTACAAATACTGTAACTGATGACTTTTAATAAACAGACCTTCACCTGCCCAGGGATTCAGTGCTGTCTTCACCCAGGCCGGTTCTTCGCTAGGGTCACCACTAGGGATGAGCTCCGCGTTCGATTCGAACGTATGTTCGAATCGAACATCGGTCGTTCGATCGTTCGTCGAAAATCGAACAAAACGGGTCGTTCGCGCCAAATTCGAATGACACTAAACGTCCCATAATTCACTGGGGCGTTGAGCGCTGATGATTGGCCAAGCATGCTGTATGTCCATACTTGCCAACTGTCCCGTTTTTAAAGGGACAGTCCCGTCAAATAGGACCTAGTCCCGGCTAATTTAGCCTGCCGGGACTTGTCCCGGCTAGTGGGGAAGGCAGGTGCGGCTTCTGGGTCTCAGCAGGGCCGACACTTGCCTTACGGCGCCAGCGCCGACCAGGGGAAGAGGGCGGAAACTCAGAGCAGATCCGAGGGTTTGCGCAGGGTGCAGTTCACCCAGGCGCCACAGAAATGAGGGCGCTCAAGCGCCAGAGTGCTCACTGCTGCCCTCCCTCCTCCTCCTCTCCTTGTCGGCGTATGAGTCTTTCTAAGCCTGTCACTGTGAGAGCCGCTCTCACCGCCAGCCAGTCACCGACGCGACGCCGTGTCACAATATTCTTCTCCACCCGGGCGGCGCGGCGGCGGCTCCACACATTCCTCTCAGGCTCTCGTCTCCAGCTGCCGCCCAGGTGGGGTTGTTGTCGCACTCGCTCTGTAGGAGGGCGAGGGGGGATGTCATTGTCTCCTAATGAAGGAATGCACCAAAAATGTTTACTGCGGTAGTGCGCCGATTTACTCAAAAAATATTTTTAAACATACTGAAAAATATAATAAATTCGATTAAATCCGGTGAAAGTGTTGCCCTATTCCTAAATTATGTACAACAAATGTGCAAAATAATATATATATCATAAATATGTGTAAAATCACCCTCTTCAAATGCTGGGATACAACCACCAAAATATGAAAATATGATAGGAAACTTTATAAGGGTTTATTGCACATTGCATGTTAATATTTGCCATTATATTTTCATATTTTGGTGGTTGCATCCCAGCATTTGAAGAGGGTGATTTTACACATATTTATATATATAGATATATATATTATTTTGCAAATTTTTTGTACATAATTTAAGAATAGGGCATATTTGCACATTTTTCTTATGCTTATTTTGCACGTAACCTAATATTTTTTAAGGATATATTTGCACACTGTTCACATTGTTCCAACACTTTCACCGGATTTAATCGAATTTAATATATTTTACAGTATGTTTAAAAATGTTTTTTGAGTAAATCAGCGCAGTAAAATTTTTTGGTACATACTTTTTCACTTCCTTTTGGAGGTGCATATAGTACTGCAGCAGATCGTGAATATCAACTCTCTCTTGCGCCGGTGACATTTATATTATTTTGCTAATGAAGGAAGTCTATACTAATGAAGGGGGGGGGGGGGGGAGAGAGTCTGTACGGATGGGCGGATGAGTCTATACTAATGGAGGGGGCGGAGTCTGTACTAATGGAGGGGGGGTCTGTACTAATGGAGGGGGGGTATGTACTAATGGAGGGGGGGGGGGGAGTCTGTACTAATGCAGGGTGGGTGGTTTGTCTGGGGGGGTTTCTACTAATGAAGGGGGGTGGTTTGTCCTGAGGGGGGTCTGTACCAATGGAGGGGGGGTGGTTTGTCCTGGGGGGCAGCAGTGTGTGTGGGCTGCCGCTGCGGGCGACATCTGAAGGACGAGCCCAGACCACGCCGCGCTCACCACACAGGCCAGACACACGCCCCCGCAGAGCCGCCGCCGTGACTTACAAGGGTTCAGAAACAGGTAAGGGGGACCTGTTTTAAAGTTTCCTGTTTAAAAATAACACCAAATCCCTGCAATAATATATTAAGCAACCTGTATAATGTATTATTGCTGGGATTTGTAGTCCTCTGTAACTGCTGGTATTCTGCATTGCGTTTTATATAATGTATTATTGCTGGGATTTGTAGTCCTCTGTAACTGCTGTTATTCTGCATTGCATTTTATATAATGTATTGCTGGGATTTGTTGTTCCTCTCTAGCTGCTGCTGGTATTCTCCATTGTGCTGT
Source organism: Rana temporaria (assembly GCF_905171775.1). Classification (NCBI taxonomy): domain Eukaryota; kingdom Metazoa; phylum Chordata; class Amphibia; order Anura; family Ranidae; genus Rana; species Rana temporaria. The sequence goes on along the minus strand of NC_053500.1, from coordinate 81,151,377 downwards.
ATAATGTATTATTGCTGGGATTTGTAGTTCCTCTATAACTGGTCAGTGGAAATCTGCATTGCGCAGTATAATCATTATACAGCGTAATGGAGAATACCACCAGCTATAGAGGACTACAAATCCCAGCAATAGTACATTATACAGCGCAATGCAGAATAACGCCATCTATGCTATCTTTCTCTGTAAAAGATAAATACGTTAAACTATCACTTTAAGCATCATAACCATTAAAGCTTAATGGAGCACAGATATAATGTATGGTGTGTGTGCCTGCCTGTAATTCTCTCTTTATTGAGTAGACCCTATAATCTGATAAGTAGGCGACGATTATGCGGAGTGGGTGGAGCTTCGGGGAAGTGAGTGTGGTACTTAATTAATAGCTGTGCTGCAAAGTGTCCCTGGAAATTTTTTTCAAATGTTGGCAACTATGTATGTCCCGCATGCTTGCCCAATCACAGCGCTCAAAAAACGAAGAGCCATAATTGGCCAAAGCCAGAATGGCTTTGGCCAATTATGGCTCAGGGGGATTAGTACACGCCCCCCACTATAAAAGGCAGCCTGCACGGCTGCCTAGTGTAGTGTGTTGGCGGTTCTAGAGAAGATCAGTCAGTCAGACAGAGAGAGATAGAGAGATAGAGACACAGTGTCTTAACTAGATAGATAGATAGATAGAAAGATAGATAGAGTAGGAAGTGTAGTCAGTATAGTTAAAAGTACAGTTTGTAGAGAATATATTCACATCCTTAGGCGTTGTCAATATATTTATAAACTGTACAGCTCAGCTAGTTTATCTATCAGGCAGGAGATTGTTCTACATGCAGCGCTCTAACGTGTTGTATTGCCTGCATTAGGGATTTACTTTAAATATAATTATTCTGTGTTATTTAACGTGTGCTAGTTAATTGCACACACAGACGCATTACCTGTTACTGCACGTGTGCAATTTATTTGCACAGAAGCGCAGTCGCTGTTAATGCAACTGGGCTATTGAATTGCACAGAAACGCAGTCGCTATTACTGCGTGCGTGCTGTTTAATAGCAACTAAAGGCAGTTGGTGTCACTGCGTGCGTGCTGTTAAATCGCATTTGACCGCAGTCGCTATTACTGCGTGCGTGCTGTTTAATAGCAACTAAAGGCAGTTGGTGTCACTGCGTGCGTGCTGTTAAATCGCATTTGACCGCAGTCGCTATTACTGCGTGCGTGCTGTTTAATAGCAACTAAAGGCAGTTGGTGTCACTGCGTGCGTGCTGTTGAATCGCATTTGACCGCAGTCGCTATTACTGCGTGCGTGCTGTTTAATAGCAACTAAAGGCAGTTGGTGTCACTGCGTGCGTGCTGTTAAATCGCATTTGACCGCAGTCGCTATTACTGCGTGCGTGCTGTTTAATAGCAACTAAAGGCAGTTGGTGTCACTGCGTGCGTGCTGTTAAATCGCATTTGACCGCAGTCGCTATTACTGCGTGCGTGCTGTTTAATAGCAACTAAAGGCAGTTGGTGTCACTGCGTGCGTGCTGTTAAATCGCATTTGACCGCAGTCGCTATTACTGCGTGCGTGCTGTTTAATAGCAACTAAAGGCAGTTGGTGTCACTGCCTGCGTGCTGTTAAATCGCATTTGACCGCAGTCGCTATTACTGCGTGCGTGCTGTTTAATAGCAACTAAAGGCAGTTGGTGTCACTGCGGCTATTTTGTTACTTTACACTTGAGCCAAGTCGCTCTTACTGTGTGATTGCTGTTTAATACCATCTGAACGCAGTCGGTGTGACAGCGACTATTTTGTTACTTTACACTTGAGCCAAGTCGCTCTTACTGTGTGGTTGCTGTTTAATACCATCTGAACGCAGTTGGTGTGACAGCGACTATTTTGTTACTTTACACTTGAACCAAGTCGCTCTTACTGTGTGATTGCTGTTTAATACCATCTGAACGCAGTCGGTGTGACAGCGACTATTTTGTTACTTTACACTTGAGCCAAGTCGTTCTTACTGTGTGGTTGCTGTTTAATACCATCTGAACGCAGTTGGTGTGACAGCGACTATTTTGTTACTTCACACTTGAGCCAAGTCGCTCTTACTGTGTGGTTGCTGTTTAATACCATCTGAACGCAGTCGGTGTGACAGCGACTATTTTGTTACTTTACACTTGAGCCAAGTCGCTCTTACTGTGTGGTTGCTGTTTAATACCATCTGAACGCAGTTGGTGTGACAGCGACTATTTTGTTACTTCACACTTGAGCCAAGTCGCTCTTACTGTGTGGTTGCTGTTTAATACCATCTGAACGCAGTTGGTGTGACAGCGACTATTTTGTTACTTTACACTTGAACCAAGTCGCTCTTACTGTGTGATTGCTGTTTAATACCATCTGAACGCAGTCGGTGTGACAGCGACTATTTTGTTACTTTACACTTGAGCCAAGTCGCTCTTACTGTGTGGTTGCTGTTTAATACCATCTGAACGCAGTTGGTGTGACAGCGACTATTTTGTTACTTTACACTTGAGCCAAGTCGCTCTTACTGTGTGGTTGCTGTTTAATACCATCTGAACGCAGTCGGTGTGACAGCGACTATTTTGTTACTTTACACTTGAGCCAAGTCGCTCTTACTGTGTGGTTGCTGTTTAATACCATCTGAAAGCAGTTGGTGTGACAGCGACTATTTTGTTACTTTACACTTGAACCAAGTCGCTCTTACTGTGTGATTGCTGTTTAATACCATCTGAACGCAGTCGGTGTGACAGCGACTATTTTGTTACTTTACACTTGAGCCAAGTCGCTCTTACTGTGTGGTTGCTGTTTAATACCATCTGAACGCAGTTGGTGTGACAGCGACTATTTTGTTACTTTACACTTGAACCAAGTCGCTCTTACTGTGTGATTGCTGTTTAATACCATCTGAACGCAGTCGGTGTGACAGCGACTATTTTGTTACTTTACACTTGAGCCAAGTCGCTCTTACTGTGTGGTTGCTGTTTAATACCATCTGAACGCAGTTGGTGTGACAGCGACTATTTTGTTACATAACACCTGAACGCATAACTATGGCTGGAAGGACAAAGAGAGGCAGAGAGTCACGAGGGCAAGCAGGCTCTGCATCTAGAGGTAACGCTGGTGATGGATGTGGTGCATCCTGTTCAGCACGTGGCCGTGGCCGCTCGTCCTTCTTTTCGGGAGCTGGCCGTGTTGAGCCTCAACATGCTGAGAAATTAGTTGAGTGGATGACCAAGCCGTCCTCATCCTCCTCATCCTCTCTCACACAGACTGATTATAGTTTGTCTGGCAAAGCAGCTGCCAAGGCGTCCTCTACCCTCTGCACAATGGGATCACACAATCCTTCCCTAGTCCCACCGTGTCCGCCTGAGGAGTCCCCCGAACTGTTTCAACACAGTGTTGGGTACATGCTAGCTGAAGATGCACAGCGTTTTGAAGACTCCGATGACGGAACACTGATAGAGGAAGGCATTGATGTGAGCCCAGGGAGAGGGGGTGGCCGAGAGGGACAACAATCTGGGAGTGATGTTCCCCCAGCTGGAGCATACTGCCAGGTTGTCGCCAGTGATGATGAGGAGGGAGGGGATGATGAGGTCATTGACTCTACCTGGGTGCCTGGTAGGAGAGAGGAGGAGGAGGAAGAGGACGAGGCACAGGCACATCTTCAAAGAGGCAGGAAGCCCTCCAGGGGTCAGCTTAAGGGCAGTACACCAACTGCATTACGTGGCGCTGCTGTGTCTCAACGGTACAGCAAAAGTTCTTTGGTGTGGGCCTTTTTTGAAACCTGTCCATCAGATGCTACCTTTGCTGTTTGCAACATATGTCTCAAGCGTATCTCGCGTGGCCAAAACATCACCCGCTTGGGCACCACATGCTTGTCCAGACATATGTCGACCTGCCATGCAGCTCGTTGGCAGGCATACCAGAAAGACCCACACCAAAGACCAAAGCGGTCCTCCCCTTGCCCTTCTGTGACCTCAAACCCCACTAGACCCCCAGTCCTCTCTGCAGCCTGCACCGAAGGTGTAGAAATAGGTGTGTCACAACGTAGTAGTGGTAGTACATCCGGCCAATCTACTGATATTACCAGACAAATTTCCCTGCCCCAGCTGCTGCAGCGCCGAAAGAAGTACGCTCCCAGCCATCCACATGCCCAGCGGTTGAATGCTAGCTTAGCAAAATTGCTAGCACTTCAACTGCTACCTTTTCAGTTGGTAGATTCTGCCCCCTTCCGTGAGTTTGTGGAATGTGCAGTACCTCAGTGGCAAGTACCCAAACGCCACTTTTTTTCACGGAAGGCGATTCCGGCTCTCTACCGGCATGTGGAAGGCAATGTCCATACCTCGCTGGACAGGGCGGTCAGTGGTAAGGTGCATCTTACCGTTGACTCATGGTCCAGCAGGCATGGACAGGGACGTTACCTGTCTTTTACGGCCCATTGGGTGACTCTGCTGGCAGCTGGGAAGGACGCAGGTCAAGGCACAGTAGTTTTGGAGGTTGTTCCACCACCACGCCTCCAAAACACTACAACTGCTTGTGACACACCTCTCTCCTCCACCCCTCCTCTTCTTCTTCCTCTGTGGCCTCTTCCTGTGGTGATGTTGGCTCAGAACCAGCCGTGCTCCGTAGGCGTACGACGGGCTACGCAGGAATGCAGGCCAAGAGATGCCATGCGGTCCTAGAGCTGGTGTGCTTGGGAGACAGGAGCCACACTGGGGAAGAGGTTCTTTCAGCTCTGCAGGGGCAGGCTCAGAGGTGGTTGACGCCACGCCAGCTGAAGCCTGGAATGGTGGTCAGCGATAATGGCACCAACCTCCTCTCTGCCCTGCGACGTGGAAAACTCACCCATGTGCCCTGTTTTGCGCATGTTCTCAATTTGGTGGTGCAGCGGTTCTTGGGCAGGTACCCTGGCTTACAGGATGTCCTGAGGCAGGCCAGGAAAGTCTGTGTGCATTTCCGGAGGTCATATAATGCCACTGCTCGGCTGACAGACCTCCAGAGGGAATACAACCTGCCCAAGAACCGCCTAATCTGTGACATGCCCACCAGATGGAACTCTACGTTGGCCATGCTGCAGCGGCTGCACACGCAGCAGAGGGCCATCAATGAGTACCTGTGCCAATATGGCAGCAGAACTGGCTCAGGGGAGCTTGGGTTTTTTTCACCACGCCAGTGGGCCTTGATCAGGGATGCATGCACTGTCCTGTCACCATTTGAGGAGGCCACAAGGATGGTGAGCAGTGACAGTGCATGCATCAGTGAGACTGTCCCGCTTATTCACATGTTGGAGCACACCCTACGTGGAATAATGGACAGGGCCCTTGAGGCAGAACAGAGGGAGGAAGAGGAGGACTTCCTTACCTCTCAAGGCCCCCTTTATCCAGACAGTGGTCCTGCTTGCCCACCTAGCATACAGGAAGAGAAGGAGGAGGATGAGGAGGAGGGGGATGATTGTATCAGCAGCATGGAGGTGGAGCCTAGCACTCAGCATCAACAGCAGCAGTCTTCAAGGGATCATTTACAGTCCCAAGGAACACGTGGACTTTTACGTGGCTGGGATGAGGTGGCTGAGGATCCTGTCGTCCTCAGTGACCCAGAGGACTGTGCCCCGAATGCCTCTGCAAACCTACGCTGCATGGCCTCCCTGATTCTGCAAAGCCTGCGTAAGGATCCTCGTGTACGTGCTATCAAGGAGAGGGATCATTACTGGCTGGCAACTCTCCTTGATCCACGTTACAAGAGTAAGGTAACGGATCTTATGTTGCCATCGCAGAGGGAGCAGAAGATGAAACTACTGCGGGAGGCCTTGCAGAAGGGTCTGTGCAATGCGTTCCCAGAACCGGGGGGATTACCAAAACCTGGCCCTGGACAACGTCTTGCTGAGGCTTCGGTGAGTCAGAGAAGGAGCGGTGGAGAAGGTGGCCGTCTGACCGATGCGTTCAGACAATTTTTTAGTCCGCAGCCCCAAGGTCTGACCGGTTCCAGCAACCATCGCCAGCGTCTGGTTTACATGGTCCGGGAATACCTAGCGGCAAGATCCGACTTGGACACCTTCCCCACGGAAAATCCTCTGGCTTACTGGGTCTTGAGGATGGATCACTGGCCAGAGCTTGCACAGTACGCAATTGAGCTACTGGCTTGCCCTGCATCCAGTGTTCTTTCAGAACGTACATTCAGTGCTGCTGGAGGCTTTGTGACCGATCACAGGGTACGCCTCTCCACCAACTCTGTTGATCGACTGACCTTCATCAAAATGAATCAGGCTTGGATCAACACCGGCTACCAAGCACCTGATGCTGATGTTACTGAATAAGAATTTTGTGTTGAAATATCAGATCCCTTTGAGACTGCTGATGCTGAGTGACTGTCCTGTTGTGCTGCTGATGGAATATCCTTCTCCTCCTCACTTTTCATGCTGTTAGCTAGTAAGAAATTTAGTTTTTCTGTGCTCCGCCACCAGTGCCTAAGGCCTAATTTTTCTGCCCCTGTTTAACAGGGGCGCCTAATAACAATTTTTGATGCAATACTTTGCACGTGGCCTAAGGCCTAATTTTTGTGCCCCTGTGTAACAGGGGCGTCTAATAACAATTTTTGATGCAATACTTTGCACGTGGCTCCTTGTTGCGCTCCAATTACAGATATTGGGAGGGGTTGCAGTGTTATGTTGCGCCTAATAACAATTTTGGATGCAATACTTTGCACGTGGCCTAAGGCCTAAGGCCTAATTTTTCTGCCCCTGTGTAACAGGGGTGTCTAATAACAATTTTTGATGCAATACTTTGCATGTGGCCTAAGGCCTAAGGCACAATTTTTGTGCCCCTGTGTAACAGGGGCGTCTAATAACAATTTTTGATGCAATACTTTGCACGTGGCCTAAGGCACAATTTTTGTGCCCCTGTGTAACAGGGGCGCCTAATAACAATTTTTGATGCAATACTTTGCACGTGGCTCCTTGTTGCGCTCCAATTACAGATATTGGGAGGGGTTGCAGTGGTATGTTGCGCCTACGGACACATTTTTATGCCCCTGTGTAACAGGGGCACCTAATAATTTTTGATGCAATACTTTGCACGTGGCTCCTTGTTGCGATCCAATTACAGATATTGGGAGGGGTTGCAGTGTTATGTTGCGCCTATGGACACATTTTTATGCCCCTGTGTAACAGGGGCACCTAATAACAATTTTTGATGCAATACTTTGCATGTGGCTCCTTGTTGCGCTCCAATTACAGATATTGGGAGGGGTTGCAGTGTTATGTTGCGCCTACGGACACATTTTTATGCCCCTGTGTAACAAGGGCGCCTAATAACAATTTTTGATGCAATACTTTGCACGTGGCTCTTTGTTGCGCTACAATTACAGATATTGGGAGGGGTTGCAGTGTTATGTTGCGCCTACGGACACATTTTTATGCCCCTGTGTCACAGGGGCACCTAATAACAATTTTTGATGCAATACTTTGCACGTGGCTCCTTGTTGCGCTCCAATTACAGATATTGGGAGGGGTTGCAGTGTTATGTTGCGCCTACGGACACATTTTTATGCCCCTGTGTAACAAGGGCGCCTAATAACAATTTTTGATGCAATACTTTGCACGTGGCTCTTTGTTGCGCTACAATTACAGATATTGGGAGGGGTTGCAGTGTTATGTTGCGCCTACGGACACATTTTTATGCCCCTGTGTAACAAGGGCGCCTAATAACAATTTTTGATGCAATACTTTGCACGTGGCTCTTTGTTGCGCTACAATTACAGTATGTTTGAGGGGTGCCCTTTTTTCTACAATTTTGCTTTCCCAAAAAGATAATGCCACCCCCCCACCACCCCTAAAATAATCGAGATATTGTTCCCACACAGCACGTGCGCAACCAGTATTAAATTACTTTGTTCTTATAATAATTTAATGTTGTGCAGGGACATTTCTAAACATGTGCCACTACTAGAGACACACAGCAGGTGTGATATTTGAAGGAATTTTTCATTTTTTTTTTTTCACTTTAATATGGTGGCACGCTGCATCTGGTGGCAAGTGACACACTGCATCTGGTGGCACGCTGCATCTGGTGGCAAGTGACACACTGCATCTGGTGGCACGCTGCATCTGGTGGCAAGTGACACACTGCATCTGGTGACACGCTGCATCTGGTGGCAAGTGACACACTGCATATGGTGGCACGATGCATCTGGTGGCAAGTGACACACTGCATATGGTGGCACGCTGCATCTGGTGGCAAGTGACACACTGCATATGGTGGCACGCTGTATCTGGTGGCAAGTGACACGCTCAGGGTTCCCAATGATTCTGCATTATGGTGAGTTGAACTATTTCATTATCTATTACAATGTAATAATAGAAAGGAATATGATTTGATCATCCTAACCATAGGTGTGCGCAGCCTATTGCATTAGGGTGTGCATCCCAAAGCTCAAACACACATGCATGTGTGTATGTATATTGACGGTGTCAGTAGGGTAGAGGTTGGTGTTGGTAGAGCAGTGGACGGTATCATAATTGTTTCATTTTTATTTTGTTTTTTATTATTTTTACTGAATTTTTTATTCATTTTTAATTTTTTTTAGGAGCATCATTAGAGGACTTCAGTGAAATACCAGGGGTCCAAACAGGGGGATTCTGCGGCACACAGGGTGATTAGGATGGGCCCTGGCGCACCTTGTGTGCACGCCTATGATCCTGACACCATATCAAGCATGGTGTTGGGATGATATGAGTGCTAAAACCAGCCAAAACCAGCCATTCACCTGTTTGGTCCTTGGCAAAATTGTCCCTGAATGGCAGTTTGGAAATGTAGTCACCCTAGCCTCCACATAATCAGCAGTGTCCAATCACGGCTGATCACGATGTAAACAGGAAGAGCCGTTGATCGGCTTTTCCTCACTCGCATCTGATAGACGCAAGTAGAGGAGAGACGATCGGCTGATCTCCTGGCAGGGGGTCTGTGCTGATTGTTTATCAACGCAGCCCCCCCTCGAATGCCCACCCAGGAGAACCAGGGAAGGCCACCACACTGGACCACCAGGTATGCCACCCTAGACCACTAGGGTGACCACGTGTCCCAGATTGTCCGGGACAGTCCCACATTTTGCAGTTCTGTCCCGGGCACATTCACTCCAGGACAATACAGTGTCCCGGAATGAAACTGACACAGCCACCCCCCCCCCCCACCGGGCCAATCTGATGCCCCCAAAAAAGACCGCCACATCACCACTTTACTCACTGACAGTACTTGCCCTGGCTGGGAATGTCTGGAGGAGCACAAGCCCTGCCCCCTTCTTGTGATTGGAGAAATCATAAATCCCGCCTCTTGTGTCCAATCACTGTGCTGTGATTTGTTACAGCACAAGCTGATTATTGGGAAGGGAGGGTGTCCCTGAATTGTAGTTTGGAAATGTGGTCACCCTAGCCCAGGGTCAGGGGGAAATTCAGGGACACTGTATTGTCCCAGAAGGAAGGTGCCCGGGAAATCCGGGACATGTGGTCACCCTAATACCCACAGTTGATCCAGGGGAAGGTGAAAAACCCCAGTAAAGCATGATCCACGTTGCTACAGCAGGGGGAAAAAATCCTTCCTGATCCCCCGAGAGCCAATCTGATGTTCCCTGGATTAACTTTACCTATAAATGTTAGTACCCAGTTATATTATGTACATTAAGGAAATAATCCAGGCCTTTTTTAACCACTTCCATACCGGGCATTTTCACCCCCTTCCTGCCCAGGCCAATTTTCAGCTTTCAGCACTGTCACAATTTAAATGAGAATTGTGCGGTCATGCGACGTTGTACCCAAAATAATTTTGATATTTTTTTCCCCCCACAAATTGAGCTTTCTTTTGGTGGTATCTGATTATTTTTGTGTTTTTTGTTTTTTGCTCTATAAACCAAAAAAAGAGCGTCAATTTTGAAAAAAAAAACACAATGGGCCAGATTCAGGTAGGGAGCGCATATTTGTGTGCGGGCGTAGCGTATCCTATTTACGCTACGCCTCCGCAACTTTGACAGGCAAGTGCAGTATTCACAAAGCACTTGCTTCGTAAGTTGCGGTGGCGTAGCGTAAATAGGCCGGCGTAAGCACGCCTGAATCAAATGTGGAAGATGTGGGCGTGTCTTATGTAAATTTATTGTGACCCCAGGTAAATGACGCTTTTTCCGAACGGCGCATGCGCCGTCCGTGAAAGTATCCCAGTGTGCATGCTCCAAATTAACCCGCAAAAAGCCAATGCTTTCGACTTAACGTTGGCTGCGCCTCATATAGCAGGGGTAACTTTACGCCGGAAAAGGCCTTACGTAAACGGCGTATCTGTACTGCGACGGCCGTAAAGAATAGGCGTATCTAGCTGATTTACATATTCTAGGCGTAAATCGGCGTACACGCCCCTAACGGCCAGCGTAAATATGCAGTTAAGATACGACGGCGTAGGAGACTTACGCCGGTCGTATCTTAGCAACATTTAAGCGTATCTCAGTTTAAGCATATGCTTTAAGTTGCGACGGCGCGGATTCGGACTTACGACGGCGTATTTACTGATACGCCCGTCGTACGTCTTTCTGAATCCGGGCCAATATTTATAACTTTTTGCTATAATAAATATCCCAATTTAAAAAAATAATAATAATTTTTTCTTCAGTTTAGGCTGATTTGTATTCTTCTACATATTTTTTATAAAAAAAAAAAAATCACAATAAGCCTATATTGATTGGATTGCCCAAAAGTTATAGCGTCTACAAAATAGGGAATAGAATTATGGCATTTGTATTATTATTTTTTTTAACTAGTAATGGCGGCGATCTGCAATTTTTATCATGACTGCGATAATGCGGCAGACACATCACACTTTTTACATCATTTTGGGACCATTGTCATTTACACAGTGCTATAAAGATGCACTGATTATTGTGTAAATGACACTGGCAGTGAAGGGGTTAACCACTAGGGGGCGAGGAAGGGGTTAAGTGTGTCCTCGGGACCATTCACATTTATACAGCGAACAGTGCTATAAATATGCACTGATTACTGTATAAATGTGACAGGCAGGGAAGGGGTTAACACTAGGGGGCAATCAAGGGGTTAAATGTGTTCCCTAGGGAGTGATTCTAACTGTGGGGGAGGAGACTTGCTGGGGGAGATGACCGATTGGTGTCCCTATGTACAAGGGACACACCATCGGTCTGCTCTCCCTGACAGGATTTCATTGACTCTTTACCAAGATCGAGGATAGACTGTGTCAGTGTGACAAGCCTCGTCCCCGATCGCTGCTTGTGCTTGCACCTATGTCGTGCATGAGGACAATGCATGAGACTGGCTGTGATTGGACACAGCCGGTCACGTGGTAAAGAGACAATTTTTTTCGGCTCTTTACTAGAGGACGACCGATATATCGGCCGATATTTGGCCGTTTTTAAGAAATCGGCATCAGCCGATTATTGTAAAAAATCGGCCGATTTTCGGCTGCCACGCTAAACCCCGCTCCACCTACAGCAGCACTTGAAATGAATCCTTCAGCCACGCTGCTAGTAGCCTGCGTGCCGCCCCCCCCCCCCCCACCTCGGCAGGCTGTAGCAGAAAGCAAACTTGTCTCAAGCCCGAGCAGCTGCAGTACAAGTTGTCTGCGCGAAGAGATCACAAAAGCTTCCTGCATGCTGGGACGGTGGCGGGATTACTGAACATGGGCTCTAGGCTACGGCTCCAGCCGTAGCCTAGAGCCCATGTTCAGTAATCCCGCCACCGTCCCAGCATGCAGGAAGATTTTGTGATCTCTTTGCGCAGACAACTACTGCAGCTGCTCGGGCTTGTGACAAGTTTGCTTTCTGCTACAGCCCGCCGAGGTGGGGGGGGGGTTGGGCGGGGCCGGCACGCAGGCTACTAGCAGCGTGGCTGAAGGATTCATTTCTCGTGCTGCTGGAGACTGGGGTAATGTACAGTATTCCTATCATCTCTGATAGGTGCCTCCGCTCTCTAGTGATTGTACATAGTACTCCAACTCATGTGGGAGCTCACTGGTGTCATCCAATGGGCAGTGCTGGAGGGAACAGTGTGTACATGTTAGAGCACACCCCTCTCCTGTATACACACTCATTTTATATATATCCATCCCCACCCACGGCCAGCTCCATCCATCCATCCCCCTTCACAATACATCCCCCACCCACGGCCAGCTCCATCCATCCATCCCCTTTCACAATACATCCCCCACCCACGGCCAGCTCCATCCATCCATCCCCCACCCACGGCCAGCTCCATCCATCCATCCCCCTTCACAATACATCCCCCACCCACGGCCAGCTCCATTCATCCATCCCCCTTCACAATACATCCCCCACCCACGGCCAGCTCCATCCATCCATCCCCCTTCACAATACATCCCCCACCCACGGCCAGCTCCATCCATCTCTCCCCCTCCACAATGCATCCCCCACCCACGGCCAGCTCCATCCATCCCCCTTCACAATACATCCCCCACCCACGGCCAGCTGCATCCATCCACCCCCCTCCCTCCATCCACAGCCAGCACCATCCATCTCTCCCCCTCCACAATGCATCCTCCACCCACGGCCAGCTCCATCCCTCCATCCCCCTCCACAATGCATTCTCCATCCATCCACCCCCTTCCCTCCATCCACAGCCAGCACCATCCATCTCTTCCCCTCCACAACGCATCCCCCTTCCACGGCCAGCAACATCCAGCCATCCCCCTCCACAACGCATCCCCCACCCACGGCCAGCATCATCCATCCATCCCCCTCCACAACACATCCACCGCCAGCACCATCCATCTATCCCCCTCCACAACACATCCCCCACCCACACCCAGCAACATTCATGCATCCCCCTCCACAATGCTTCCCCCACGCACAGCCAGCACCATCTTTCCCCCTCCACAACGCATCTCCCACCCACGCCCAGCACCATCCATCCCCCTCCACAACACACCCCCCACCCACGCCCAGCACCATTCATCCACCCCCCTCCACAATGCATCCCCCAGGCACAGCCAGCACCATCTTTCCCCCCTCCACAACGCATCTCCTACCCACGCCCAGCACCATCCATCCTCCTCCACAATGCATCCCAATCCAAAAATCGGCCCAAAATATCGGCCGCAAAAATCGGCATCATATATCGGCCAATCGGCTTCCCCGATTTCTAAATATCGGCATCAGCATCGGCCAGAGAAAAACCCATATCGGTCGACCTCTACTCTTTACACTAATGTGGGATGGGCTGCATCTCGAGGGATACACCTCATCCCCCGGGGGCCCGCAGGAGCGGCGAGAAGCTCAGGACGTCATATGACGCCCGCCTGGAGGGACAGTGTTCCTCCGGACCTAATATGATAATTGCCCGGTATGGAAGTGGTTAAAGTGAATAACTCAACACCAAGTTCACTATATGGACCCCTTATATATTTGTACATGTTGATAATATCCCCTCTTAATCTGCTCTTCTCAAGAGGAAATACATTCAGGCCTAGATTCACGTAGGGCGGCGTAAGTGTGGACGGGCGTAACGTATCGTATTTACGCTACGCTGCCGCAACTTAGAGAGGCAAGTGCTGTATTCACAAAGCACTTGCGTCCTAAGTTACGGCGGCGTATCGTAAATGTGCCGGCGTAAGCGCGCCTAATTCTAATTGTGAAGAGGTGGGCGTGTTTTATGCTAATGAATCGTGACCCGACGTGATTGACGTGGACGTATCCCAGTGCGCATGCGTCGGATAGAATGCCTAAGATACGTCGAACACTGCCTACGACGTGAACGTAACTTACGCACAGCCCTATTCGCGTACGACTTGCGCAAACAACGTAAAAAGATACGCTTGTTCCGACGTCCATACTTTGCATGGGCCGAGCCACCTAGAGACCTGCTTTATCTTTACACCGGTGTATGTCTTATGTAAGCGGCGTAACTAAATGCGACGGGCGCACGTAAGTTTGTGAATCGGCGTATCTAGCTCATTTGCATATTCGATGCGGAAATCAACGGAAGCGCCACCTAGCGCCCAGCGTAATAATGCACCCAAGATACGACGGCGTAGGAGACTTACGCCGCTCGTATCTTGGCAGAATGTATGCGTAACTGATTCTATGAATCAGGCGCATACCTACGACGGCGCTCATTCGGACTTACGACGGCGTATCTGGAGATACGCCGTCATAAGTCTTTGTAAATCTGGGCCTCAGTTCCTCTAATCTTTCCCAATAGCTTTAGGCATGCATTCAGTTTTGTCTTTCCTGTGTTGCGCATTAGCACAGGCAATATTTCAGAGAATATAACCTTGGAGGTCCTTCCCTTCAATTTGCAAAATTAACTGCACAGTGAAGGTAAGTATGACATGTTTGTTATTTAAAAAAAAAAAAACTGAACCTTTACAATCAGTTTAAGCATTCCATAGATGACTTTTCTTTTCTTCCACCACGGGTGTCTTCAGACTAGTAACATGAGACTCATCCCCTTGAAGGTCCTCTCCTTGCTGGTCTTAGGCAATCCTCGATAATGCAGAGAGCCGCATTGAGATGAAGCTGTCAGTGCAGTTCTCAACATCAGTTTATTTAAGTGTAAGTCGCTGTGGCAATGCTCCCTCAAGGGGTGGGTCTGTGATGCCTTGCACCAATAGAATATCCTCATTCTTTCAGACTAAGTGATGATGGGTGTCAATGAACCCAAAAGACTAAGGCCGCGTACACATGGTCGGACAAAACCGATGAGAATGGACCGAGGTTCAGTTTCATCGGTCCAAACCGACCGTGTGTATAGCCCATCGGTCTGTTGTCCTTCGGTCCAAAATTTTAAAACATGCTTTAAAATCGAACCGATGGACCGCTGACCGATCGGGCCAAACCGATGGTTAGTACACAAAAGCATCGGTTCAAAACCCGCGCATGCTCAGAATCAAGTCGACGCATGCTTGGAAGCATTGAACTTCGTTTTATTCAGCACGTCGTGTGTTTTACGTCACCGCGTTCTGACCATATCGGATTTTGGACTGACGGTGTGTACACATATCAGGCCGTACGGCCACTTCAGAGGTGAACCGATGAAAACTGTCCGTCGGACCATTCTCATCGGTTTTGTCCGACCGTGTGTACGGGGCCTAAGGGTAATTTTTTGCCATTTCTAAAATATGTACAATTATGGCCAGGCTATTGATATATATTTACCTAATTTCTTAACAAGTCCTCACTGACCTTTGTAGCTGCAGACACTGTGGAGCAATTCATCCCCAAAATGCACAACACAAGCAGTACGTCCACCTCCCACATGTGATTTGGTAGCCTTTCAGCCTTCTAACATAAAACAGAGCAGGTGCTCTACAAGGGCAAACAGAATGGGCTAAGCTGCGAAAAAAAACTGACTTCAATGCTTCTGTTTAAAGAGAGCCTAAATTGTGAAAGCTGTGGCCAAAAAAAGGTATGCAGTGGACAAGGGATTAGTCACCAGCATTGATTTATTTTGAAAAGCCTATGGCGTGCAAAACACACCCAAAAACTCCACCTGGCGCCAAAGAAAATGTGCACACACATCAAGAGTGAAACACAAAAATGTGCAACGGGTGCTACGTCTATCCTCCATAACGAAGGACCTAACCCTGATCCCCCGGGGGGGTTAGGCTCCAGACGGGGACTAAGGTACTCACATGGTCCGAGCAGCCGAAGCCGACACAGACCCCATTCTTTGGACGGTCTGCCGAAACAGAACCCACCCAAGTACTAGGTGGGGCTCCCCCGAAGGGAGACCCCCATGAGAGCAGGTGAACTAAGCCAGAAGGCCATGTCCACCCACTCCCAAGACGTTCAGGGCTGGCCCGAGGACCGGCACCCTACTAATCACTCTGTGACAAACGTGACACCAAACAAAAAAATACATAAAAGTGACAACACAGGGGTAAATAAAAAGAAAGTGGGGGAGAAGAAAGATGAGGAAGAGAGAAAGTGACCATCGTGCAATACGATGGCCGGCCCTCCGGCCAGGAAACAAAAATTCCTCTGGTCCCAGCCAAAAGGCCCGGCCCTAGAGGCAGGTGTAAAAAAAGTGTGATATGGTGAAGTGACCACGGTGCCAAAAAGCAAAAGTGCCGGTAAAACACAAGTGCAAGTATGGCACCCCTGAACTGCCACTCCAGGGGCACATTCACCATAGACTTTTTTCAAAACCCTGACCAACAGCCCGGATAGTGACAGCCCCCTTCCCCACCAGGAAGGATTGAGAGCTCCGGAAACTCAAGGAGAGTGCATGTTCGTCTCTTTTGCTCCCTACCTAATTATACTCGGGAGGTACTAGCCTATGGTACAACCCCCCTTAACAGTAGGGTGGGGTCGACGTTCCCTTGCGAGAAACTGGCAAGGTTAGAAACTGCATCAAATCCAGGCCAGAAGGCCAGGGACCCGACCCTTCAGCTTCGACCGCATGTTTCTCCGTCCCGATCAGAAGGCTTTCACCTCAACGCCAGCAGGTTCATTTGCCACAGCCATCCCTTTCCACCTCGCCGTGTACTAGGGATGGTTAGCATAGCGTCACCTCCTGCTAACTGATAAGAACAGATACTACACTTGATCTTAGCCAAAAGGCCGAGAAGCGAGTCACCAGCATTGAATATGGTCCATCTGCAGCTAATCTTGGTAGAGATGCCAGACTTTGTATCTTCATGCCCCAGTGTACCCACTGATGACTGGTGATCTGATGGCTGATGGAGGAATAATCAAATAGGTTCAGAAAATACAGATCTGCAGATGGGACAAAATGAAGGCCTCTTGAGCCCCTTAGGGAAAGAGAGCCTTGACTGATGGGGGCATGGCCAGGTACTGGACAAGGCGGTGGTCACGGAAGGATTGGTCAGTTGGGGGATGGGTTGGGCCCGAGCTCAGATAAAAGGGGTCGCCCCAGGAAATTCTGGGTCTTTTGGAAGCGTGCTGGGAAGAGCTGACCACCCTCCCGCCCCTTTTTTTGTTATGGTATGTCACAGCTTGCTGCGGTTTTCTTGACCTTGCCAGCAGAAAATGGCCGTAGTGGGCCATGCCCTTCATGGACACCGGAAGTAGGCGGCCTGTCCAGCACTTATGGTAAGGACAGGCCCCTCCCCCCTTTTTGGAAATGTGCTTACAGTACAACTGTGACTGGCACTGGTTATAAAATGTTGAATGTTGAAAACGTTATGTTTGCTTTAATAAAGCTGTGGCCTTGCCCTTTCCAACTTAATGGTTGTAAGAGTGTTTATTTATTGGGATGAAGGGGCAAGGGGGAAGGTTTATGTACATCATTTTGTAGTAAGGGGTACCTGGGATCATTGCGCCTCAGCAGTCATGAAAGCAGTGAAGACTGATCACTCCGTTCTTGAGTTTAGAGCCCGCAGGGGACAGCTGAAGCATCACACCGATGCTGCAGCCACATAGGTGAGTATAGATGTTTATTTTTTGCTATCCAGCACTCCTCCAGTAAGATAGTAGCTTGTTGGAAACAAGTTTAATTTTCCTCATTGGAGCCTGAATTTTGTATTTTGCCTGAAGATCTGTGTTCTGTTTATCTAAACTTCTTTTAATACTGTGCTCTTTGAAATGTGCTGTTTGCTTTTTTAAGTCAGTGCACCTAGGGTTACTGGCCAAATGAACACTGTGTATTGTTCTGAAATATGCAATCTTGCATCGCATAATTTGGAAACAGGCCTGCCATGGCAGGAAAAACTTTGCGGATTACTCAGTGGGACGCGTAGCAGCACTGAAACGGAGGTCTGTGTATTATTTGCATGTAGTTTTTGATTAAGTCCTGAATGGAGGACACTTAATCCAGTATATAGCAGAACAAAAAAGTAAAGGGGTGTTGGGATCTAAAATAAAAATAAAATCTATGCAATATATAAAATACTGTGTATCTAGTATAAAGATTGCTTTATCATATATGTGTATTTTAATAAAAAATCTCTAAATACAGATATACCTATCATATAAACATGTGAGAGCAAAAAATAGACCTTATTTACTACAGATCTGTGAAGCAGTGGTTTCTCTGCAGAGGTCCAATTTTTAGCTAATTTAACTAGGCTTTAAAATTTACCATGTCATGAACAATTCAATGACATCAAAGTCCCAATATTATATCAAGTGAAGTGTCACAAATGGAAAATAATACAACGAAACGTACGTCGGAGGCGGGACCCGGTCACGTGACGTGTCCCCCCCCCCCCCGCCCCTGGAGCTGACAGCTGGGAACGCGAGGCTGTGCTACGGAGGTAGCAGAGATCCCGGACGCCCCAATACCACTCATACCGCAATTGTAGCGGTGAAACGTCTGCAGCCCCAGTGCCGGGTAGGCACCCATACAGTAAGAGGCCATTTTGGCTTTTGTTTTTTTTCCTTGTTTTTAAAAAAGTTTTTTTTATTGAATCAGTATTACGCTATTGGCTTCTCCATTGATTTTTTTGCATATCCCTGTTTCGATTTCCCAGTGATGAGGCTAAATATCAATATTTTCCTGTCGGCATGTGTGCAGGCACAATCCTGCATAAGCTCATATGACTAACTTTTTAATTAAAGTAGTCTATACAATCTGGTAAGCGCATCCATTTCTCATCAGCACGGTTTTGGGTGTCAAAGAAGATTGGAGTGTGGTGGTGGCATTTTTCTTTTCACTTAAGCAAGATACAGCAAATTAAGAAGATTTATTATTATTTTCCATTTGTGACACTTCACTTGATATAATATTGGGACTTTGATGTCATTGAATTGTTCATGACATAGAGACACTATATATTTGCAATATTTGTATTATTTTATATTGTTAAGTTCTATTATGATCACTTTACTATTGATTAATTGATTTATCACTGGGTGGTCTAGCGCCCTCTATTTTCCATTTTCACTCATTACAATCAGCATTGTCTAAGAGGAGCAGCTTTATATTATCTATTAATTTATTCTTATATTTTTGGCGCTGAATTCACTTTTCTCACTTTAAAATTTACCAGTAAGGTGCTTTGTAAAAGTTCGGAGAAAATTACATAAAAAGATAAATGGGGAGAAAAAAAAGTAAGAACGCGTAATAAATAAACCAGACTTTTTTAAAGCAAGGTCCACGTAATATGAGTGTGCCCCCTTCCTCATAATTAATTGCCACTTTAAAAGTAAAACAAAAGCTAGAGGGAAAAGTTATTAAAGTAGTATTAAACCCAAAAGCAAACATCTATTAAGCTACAGCTTACCAATCCTTATGCCCCGTACACACCATCACTTTCTGCGATGGAAAAAAACGTCATTTTCAAAAACGTCAATTTAATTGACCGTGTGTGGGCAAAAACGTTGTTTTATGTCTTCTAAAAAACGACAGAAAAAAATTGAAGCATGCTTCAATTTTATGTGTCGTTTTTCAAAAGTGCACTTTTTACCTCACAGAAATTGACCGTGTGTAGCAAAAAACGTCGTTTTCTAAGACGTTTTTTCATCTACGCATGCCCAGAAGCTAGCTTCAATGGTAAAACGTGGTGGAACGTAACCTGACTTTGCAAGATCATTGTGAGAAAACGATGGTGTGTATGCAACTTCGTCTTTGAAAATTGAAGTTTCAAAAACGTCATTTTTTACTTCACAGAAAGTGTCGTTTTTTTTCATCACATAAAGTGATGGTGTGTACGGGGCAGATGTAATGGCTAAATTGGTTTTCTATTTTAGGCTTTCTTTCCTTTAACTTTTACCTGGTGATTCAGCTAGTGTGTCTGTTTTTCAACAGAGTAAAGCTGTCCTGCAGATGCAGCAGTTAGGGGGTTGAGTCAAACCATTTGCCACTGACAAGTGCTCACACTTTCCTCAAATTGTTCCTCAGCTGAGATATGAACTGTTTTATATTTTCTGAAACCAGAGGCCCCTGAGAATATATAAGTGTATTCCTTATTTTCCTGTATCTTTTAACAAACAGTCATACAGCTACGCGGCGCCGCCTTTTTCCTTTTGCTTATGTTCCAGATCCTCCTATTTGTAAGCTGGCAGCCATCTCTGTGATCAGCAATCTCTTGAGTATTCATATGGACTAATTGCTATGGACTAATATATTGTCCTCCTTTGAACATCCAGACCAATCCCTTTCCACCATATATAGTTGTCACTTTATGCACCCGTACCCAGAGTACACTTAATTAACCCTTTGTGAGAATAAAATGGTGGCTGCTGCAATTTTTTAAGTCACACGATATTTGCGCAGCTGTTTATCAAACTCAAATTTTTAGGAAAAAAATTTACTTAAATGAATATGAATGCACACAAACTTCAAACTCCACGCTTTACTGGTTATTAGTTTAGAATTAAATGTGAGCAATGGCTCTAGAATGGATGCTCTCACCCTGACGTTCGTGACAATACCTCATGCAGCGCCCTGCTCCCAATGACTGGGGCGCTATTCTAAATTTAGAGGGCATCTGAGCCAATAATGGGCTCAGACTTTGTTGAATTCCAGTGCAATTAGCCTCTGTTCTGAATAATGGTTATGCTTGGTAGGATTTTCCCCTGTTGCCTGTAGGTGGAGTTATCACCTCAGGCCCATGTTGGAACACAAGCGAACCATGTTGTGTTAAGTGACCCTTCTCGGCGGCAGCCCAGTGGGAGTGGTGCCCCGCTGTGCATGCTGGGAAGGGGTACTTAAGGGGCAGACGCTGTTTTTCGGGGTCCTTCACCTCGTGGCCCTCCTGGCGTGAGGCACGTGTGTGTGATTCCAGCCCGGGACCACGTTGGTCCGAGGCTGCATCTCTATTGAGTAGGCCCAGCTATGCTGGCTGGGGCCTATGATTCTGAAGGGAATCCCAAGCTGTCCATCCAAGTGGGGGAAGCTGCTCAACGAAGTAAACCGGGGGAGGGAGGAGACCAAGTAAGCCAAGCTAATGTCGCGGGATAGGCCTGGTGACTTAGTTATAAAGGGATCCACTAATCTATTTGTCTTACAGTCCGCCAGATTGGCTTAAAGGCTCTTTTACTGTGAGGCAGGAAGTTTAGGACTTAAATCCTGTGGCAGAGGGTCCCTGACTATCCATCTTTCGTTCTCAGATGGTCTGTGGCAGAGACTGTTCTCATACTGTTCGTGCATCATTCTGGCTGCTAGGACATGTGAGAGGGGTCTATCCGGGTGAGCAATACCCACTCAGTGTCATGGAAGCATGAATCAGACGTACAAACCAGATAAAATGAATAAGAAGATTTATTTGATAAAACGAACAGCAAGGTCAAAGTCCACACAGATGATCGAAACAGCCAGGAGAGTCGTCCTACGGTGCCAGGGTCGATAGCCAGGGAAGAGAGTCAACCAAGCCGGAGTCTGTAGCCAGAGACGGGTGAAATGAAGCCGGGAATCAGGAACCAGGAGGAACGTCCAAGACCGGGTCGGAAACCAGGAGCAGGCAGCACGAGCACAGAAGGGATGTCAGACGAAGAGGCCCAAGCGAGGAAATGCTGCAGCTGCCATCCTATATATATATGCTGAGCAGCCAGCTCCTCCCAGTGGAAAGGAGGAGCCGCAGGGTGTGGCAGGTTACAAGAACCCCATGAAGCAAGATGGCTGCCAGCACATGTCAGTGATGAGGAGCCTGTAAAGAGGTAAGACCATGACAGTACCTCCCCCTCAAGGGCCCCTCCTCCGCGGCGCAAAATACAGCTTCTGAGGAAAGCGCGCGTGAAAGGCTCGGAGGAGGACAGGAGCATGGACATCAGCCTGGAGCTTCTGGCGCTGCGCAGAGATCCTAAGGGACCTCTGAATCTGTACCCATGAAGCACGTAGGGCAGAAAGATGGTTCTCCACAGCTGGAACATCTTGGGGAGAGAATGACTCCGGTAATACAGCAGGTTGAAACCCATAATTGGCCATGAAGGGAGACATCCCAGAGGAAGAGTTGACCGCGTGTTCCTGGCAAACTCAGCCCATGGCAGAAGGTCAACCCAATTGTCCTGATGATCGGAGACATAGCAGCGAAGAAATTGCTCCAGGGCTTGATTGGATCATTCTGCGGCCCCATTGGACTGAGGGTGGTAAGCCAAAGAGAAGGAGAGTCGAATACCTAACTGAGAGCAAAAAGCGCGCCAGAACCTGGACACAAACTGACTCCCTCGATTCGAAACTATCTCTTTGGGCAAACCGTGCAACCGGAAGACCTCCCTGGCGAAAACCGTGGCCAACTCCTGTGCAGTGGGTAACTTCTTGAGTGGAACACAGTGGCACATTTTGGAGAACCGATCCACAATTGAGAGAATGACCGTATGGCCTCGGGACACAGGGAGGTCAACAATGAAGTCCATCCCCAGGTGTGACCATGGGCGCTCCCCATTGGGAATGGGTTGTAGAAGTCCCAACGGAAGATGCCGAGGGGATTTATTCTGGGCACAAACAGAGCATGCCGCTACATATGCGGCAATGTCGGACCGCAGAGAAGGCCACCAGAATAAGCGTGAGACGGCCCAGGACAGCTGATTCTTTCCAGGATGCCCCGCGGTCTTGGAGTTATGGTAGGTTCGCAACAGCCGGGTGCACAACTCCTCAGGCACGAAGCACCTACCATCCGGTCTCCCAGAGGGAGCACCAGATTGGGCCGCCAGAATCTGCTCTCCAAGGGGAGAGGTCAAACTGGTACGGATGGCGGCCAAGATCTGATTTGGAGGTTTGACCGAAGTCGGTATCGAATCCTCCCTAGACAGCTCGGAGAATTGACGTGATAAGGCATCCGCCCTGACGTTCTTGGAACCGGGTAAGTAGGAGACCACGTAATTAAAGCGTGACAGGAACAGAGCCCATCTGGCCTGACGGGGTGTCAATCTCTTGGCTTCCGAAAGGTACTTCAGATTCTTGTGGCCCGTCAGGATGAGAACCGGGACCACAGAACCCTCGAGCAAGTGCCTCCATTCTTTGAGAGCCTGCACGATAGCTAACAGCTCTCTGTCACCAATCTGGTAGTTGCATTCCGTGGGAGACAGTCCCCTGGAGTAGAACCCACAGGGAAGCAGGGGTCCCTCTGGTGTCCGACGCTGAGACAGAAGGGCGCCTACTCCCGTCTCAGACGCAATGGTGGGAAGGAGAGAGGGGGGCTGCAATGGTGGGAGAGAGAGAGGGGGCTGCAATGGTGGGAGAGAGAGAGGGGGCTGTAATGGTGGGGGAGAGAGAGGGGGCTGTAATGGTGGGGGAGAGAGAGGGGGGTGCAATGGTGGGGGAGAGAGGGGGAGCTGCAATGGTGGGGGAGAGAGGGGGCTGCAATGGTGGGGTGGGGAGAGAGAGAGGGGGCTGCAATGGAGAGGGGAGAGAGAGAGGGGGGCTGCAATGGTGGGGGAGAGAGAGAGGGGCTGCAATGGTGGGGAAGAGAGAGGGGGAGCTGCAATGGTGGGGGAGAGAGGGGGGCTGCAATGGTGGGGGGGGAGAGAGAGAGGGGGGCTGCAATGGAGAGGGGAGAGAGAGAGGGGGGCTGCAATGGTGGGGGAGAGAGAGGGGGCTGCAATGGTGGGAGAGAGATTGAGGGGGGGCTGCAATGGTGGGTAGTTTGCTTTGAGAGAGAGAGAGATGCACCTTGCAATGATGAGTCTGAGAACCTCCATGGCCGTTCACTATTCTCCTGCTGCTCTCACTCGTGGCTCTTCTTCATGAAGTGGGCGGAGCTGGTGCCGTACGGGATAGATGGAAGGAGGACAAATCAAGCAGCAGCAAGGCGTTCTCCTGCTCCACTCAGGCATAGATATCACTGAGGGAAGCAGGAGAGGAGGCGGTTCAGTAGGCGGTGCCGGATCAGAGTAGGCATTGCGGCGGCCGCCGCTGCTCTTTGTTTAACCGACTGACAGGCAACGGACAAGCTCCCAGCCATTAGTGGCCACAGGGCACTGAGTGCAGGCGGCCTACCGGGATATTTCCCGGGATCCCGGTAGGCCAGTCCGGCCCTGCTGTGGGGACCACGAGAGGATCTCAGCCGATCTCCAATCGAAAGTCGGGTTATGCCTCTGGAGCCAGGGGTACCCCAAGACCACCGAGTAGTGAGGAGACGAAATTACCTGAAGACAGACCGACTCCCTGTGGCTATCTCCACTGGTAGGGTCTCATGAGTCACCTGCGGCGGCCGAAGGGGTCTGCCGTCAATCGCCTCAAGAACCAGCGGAGAAACTCGAGCCTGCAGAGGAATGGAGTTTGCGGCAGCAAATTTACTGTCGATGAAAAGACCACCAGCACCAGAATCCACCAACGCCTGGGCCGCCACCGAGCCCCCGGCCCAGGAGAGGACGACGGTGAGCAGTGGTTTATCAGCACGGAAAACCGGGGACGAAGAAACTCCACCCAAGATCTGTCCCCGACAGGATCTCAGGTGCGAGCGTTTCCCGGACGGTTTGAACATGACAACCGAAGATGCCCACTGAGACCGCAGAACATGCAACGACCCTCACGTCTCCGAAGTGCTCTCTGCCCCTCAGACAGGTGAGCAAACCCCAGCTGCATGGGTTCACCCCAAGGCACGTCAACCCCAGGAGGCGTGGAAGGAGAGGGAGGCACGGGTGGGACAGTAAACGTAGGCGCCAATCTGTTGGAAGGCCTCCGCAGGCTCTCCTTAAAGGAAGGTCTCTCCCTGAGTCTGGTGTCAATCAATATCAGGAAAGAAATGAGAGCCTTGAGCTCCACGGGTAGGTCTTTAGCCGCAGTCTCATCTTTCAAGGTGTCAGAGAGACCATGGGAGAAGGCAGCCACCAGGGCCTCATTATTCCAGCCCACCTCTGCTGCCAGGGTACGAAACTCAATGGCGTATTCGGCTACCGATCGTGAACCCTGTCTGATGGACATGAGGAGCTTCGCAGCAGAGGCAGAGCGAGCCGGCACATCGAAAGACCTCCGAAGAGAAGCAACAAAACCGGAAAACTCGGCCACCACCGGATTGTTGTTCTTCCATAAAGGACTCGCCCAGGCCAAGGCCTTGTCCGAGAGCAGCGAGATCAGGAAGCCCACCTTCGATCTCTCAGTAGGAAAAGCATGTGGCAGCAACTCGAAATAAATGCCCACTTGGTTAAGGAAGCCTCGGGACTGAGTTGGTTCGCCCCCAAAGTGCTGTGGGAGGGGGGCAGAACCGGTCATGCCCCAAGACACCGCAGGCGCAACAACGGGTGGCGGGGTAGACACAGGCGCAACAACCGGAGCGACAGA
This sequence comes from Rana temporaria, assembly GCF_905171775.1. NCBI lineage: Eukaryota > Metazoa > Chordata > Amphibia > Anura > Ranidae > Rana > Rana temporaria. The sequence continues at coordinate 81,126,250 of NC_053500.1, read as the reverse complement.
GGGAGCAGAAACAGGAGCGACAACCGACCTATCAGAAGCGAGATGAGCAGTACGTGCAAGCAGGGTTTGCAACGCCTGAGCGAACTGACCCAGCAGGTGATCCTGCTGATCAAGTCTGGCGACCAGCATGGGTAGTGTGGATGGCCCTGTACTGTCAGGATTCATGGCTTGGGCCTAGTGTCAAGGAAGCATGAATCAGACGTACAAACCAGATAAATGAATAAGAAGATTTATTTGATAAAACGAACAGCAAGGTCAAAGTCCACACAGATGATCGAAACAGCCAGGAGAGTCGTCCTACGGTGCCAGGGTCGATAGCCAGGGAAGAGAGTCAACCAAGCCGGAGTCTGTAGCCAGAGACGGGTGAAACAAAGCTGGGAATCAGGAACCAGGAGGAACGTCCAAGACCGGGTCGGAAACCAGGAGCAGGCAGCACGAGCACAGAAGGGATGTCAGACGAAGAGGCCCAAGCGAGGAAATGCTGCAGCTGCCGTCCTATATATATGCTGAGCAGCCAGCTCCTCCCAGTGGAAAGGAGGAGCCGCAGGGTGTGGCAGGTTACAAGAACCCCATAAAGCAAGATGGCTGCCAGCACATGTCAGTGATGAGGAGCCTGCAAAGAGGTAAGACCATGACACTCAGGAGCGAGTGGTGAATACTGGAACTTAAATATTTTTGTGCATTCTGTACCGCGTACCTGTACTCGCCGATTGTGTTTGATCAAATGCTTTCTCGGCTGTACCAGGCAAGAAAGGATGGCAATGAAACGGGATTTGACAAAATCCTTGTTGTTTCTGTCTTCATGAGCCACAAAGGAGATCCGTGAACAGATGTTCTTCCATTTTCTCTGTGGGCATCCAACCAACCACTTACAGCATTTCTGTGCTCCCCGGTGAAATAGGAAAGCCCAGGGAATGGCGATGGTGGGTGGGGGGGGGGCTTCTGAGCGATGTAAAAGCGATCAGGGGCTGTAAAGCCACTCAGATCACTTTTACTAGAAAGCCAATTGTCGGCTCTAACAAACAATACCAGAATCATGGCTGTATGTGTACTGGGCAGCAAGCGGTTAAAGAGATTTCCTTTGCTTTAAAATGTACTTAAAAAAAGTAAATGAGAACATGAGAACATAACAGTCCAAACTTATAGTGTATATCAGGCATGTCCAAAGTATGGCCCGCGGGCCAATCGCGGCCCACAATCCGGTTTCGGACGTCCCGCCTGGTATATCTTTTGTGGCCCCCAGTGAATCCCAGAGCGTCGGGGGCCACAAAAGATATAAATGCTTGCTGCCTTGGAGGAGACGGGACAAGTGCCATACAGGATACAGAAGCATTTCCTGTTTACATGGCATCCTATGTAAACGGAAGTCCCGTCTCCTGCGCTGCCATTGGACAACTGTTCTGTCCATCACAGGAGGTGGGACTTTCAATTAAGGAGACAGCCGAGAAAACAGGAGTTTCTCCTGTATGTCGGCGCTCGTCCCACCCCCTCCCTGTCTCCTCAAGGCTGCAGATGGACATGAATTGGTTGGCACCGGCCCAATTAGGGCTAGGTGCCACGGACTAAGTGACATGCAGGACAGCCAGGAAGGGGTTAAACGAGCCTCACTCCTCCCCCCCCTTTCTCTCAAAGGGGATGGAGGCTTACCATAGGCCAGCGTAGAACCAATAGTGCAGGAGTAGGGGAGGGGGGAGTACTTGGAGGGGACAGAGGCTATAAAGCAGGGATGCTCCCCCCTCCCCACTTCCTCTTACCGTGCAGCGCCAGCAGAGCAGCTCCCCGCCCTCCCGCCCCTTACTGTCTGGAATTGTCTGCAATTTTACTTACGTTTGTTCTTCAAAAAAAAATAAAAAAAAATTAATGATAATAATAAATAAATAAAAATAAATAAATAAATAAATAAATAAAAAAAAAAAAAAAATATGAGATAAGCGGACGGACACGTTGGACTGTTTTGCTGTAATTCCATGTTTACGGGGATATGTCGTTGGCCTTGCAGGCCCTGTGTTATTTATTTGCATTTATGTGCGAGTGGTTATATTGTCTATTTAAGTCACAGCTGGCGGTACAGGAGAATAATTATGGAAAGGAGGGGTGGAAGGCTTTTATGCCCGTCGGCTTAGGCCGGCGGCTGGCTGGTGCTTCCCCCCTAGTAATCAACCATGTGGTTAATAAAGGTTAACAAGTTACGTTATGTTTAACAAAATAAAGCTGTGGCCGACCCCTACGTCCATTCAAGGTTAAGAAGTTGTCTGTGTCGTCATTTAAGGTACGAGGGAGTGAGACGAACAAAGGGTTACGGGTTGGGGTGTTCAATTAGTCCAGGCTGCACTGACGACAATGGTGAGTCTGCATTCATGTCAATGTGGGTGCTGCATTAATGGCAATATGGTGGGTGCTGCATTCATTGCAATATGGTGGGTGCTGCATTCATGTCACTTGTGAGGCTGCAGATGGGCACTGACCCTTATTTTGCTTCACAGTTCTTTATTTAAAATGTAAGATTTCTTCCTGAAACTTCCTTTTTAAAGTTAAGGTGTGTGTTTTAAGCCAATAATACTGTATATCCAAATAACATGCCTAAGCTCATGTCTTCACCACACACAGCCACAAAGGCAAGAGAATTTGTGTTGGGCAATGTATTATTACTTGTACGAACACACTTCAACCAAATTTTAATGGTTTTAAAGAATGTCAGGCAAAATGGTCGGCCCTCAAGCATGTTCACTTCATCAAATCTGGCCCTCTTAGAAAAAAGTTTGGACACCCCTGGTGTATATACTACAGGGCATATCCTATACAAAACAGTCCAGATCTTTGTTAGTAGATGCAGAGCATTAATATTTTGGTATAATCTGGTAACTGTCCTTATACTGTCCCACTATAACACATGGTTTACAGGAAGGGTGATTAGGGTGACCACATTTCCAAACTGACATTCAGGGACACCCCCCTTTCCCCAAAAAATATGAGGGAGGTGGGTTTGGGGAAATGTAGTCTCGGGATTGACAGGGAATTCGGCACCGGGGGTGATTTTTTGGGAGAATGGCTGGTGTTGTACTACATTGTAATATATATATAATGAAATAGTCCATCTCATCATAATGCAGAATCAGTGGGAACCCTGAGGTTGTCACTTGCCACCAGGTACAGTGTGCCACTTGACACCATCATCGCCTGCCCCCAGATGCAGTTTGTTACTTGCCACCTATGCCTGCTGACTGATGCAGCATGTCGCTTGCCACCAATGCCTACCGCTGGATGCAGTGTGTCACTTGCCACCATTGCCTGCCACCAGATGCAGCGTGTCACTTACCACCATTGCCTGCCACCAGATGCAGTGTGTCACTTGCCACCATTGCCTGCCACAAGATGCAGTGTGTCACTTGCCACCATCGTCTGCCACCAGATGCAGTGTGTCACTTGCCACCATCGCCTGCCACCAGATCCAGCTTGTCACTTGCCACCGTTGCCTGCCGCCAGATACAGTGTGCCCCGTGCCACCCATAGCCTGCCACCAGATGCAGTATGCCACTTTTTCACCCATAGCCTGCCACCAGATGCAGTGTGCCACTTGCCACCCATAGCCTGGTACCAGATGCAGTGCAACTTGCCACCCATATCCTGCCACCAGATGCAGTGTGCCACCCATAGTCTGTGACCAGATGCAGTGAAACTTGCCACCCATAGCCTGCCACCAGATGCAGTGTGCCATTTGCCACCCATAGTCTGCCCCCATTGCAGTGTGCCACTTGCCACCCATAGCCTGCCACCAGCTGCAGCGTGTCATTTGCCACCATTGCCTGCCACCAGATGCAGTGTGTCACTTGCCACCATTGCCTGCCACAAGATCCAGCTATGCATGCCCAATGATTTGGATGCACCCAGTGTCTGGAACCCTGCATTTTCAGTGTATAGGCGGTTAAATCAACACAAGTGTTCTGAAGTCTGCTGATAATTTAGATATTTAGATATTTCTGTGTGTTTGAACTTTGGTTTGGCTTTGATTCACTATTCACATGAGCCAATGAGCCTAATGTTGAGTCACTTCACCATTATAGTGCATCAAATACTCCGGATGTGTATATGTGCGTTTTTCAAAATACCAATATCACCAAAATTCCACACTTATCTAACATAACAGCACGTCATTGACTGTTTTTGCCTTTTTTCTTTATAAATTGAGTCTGAAAATTTTTGATGCCTGTCAGAGCGCTCTGCATTTTTAATTTCTATTTGCTGCAGCATATTTTTTACTTACAGTAAATGGTTAGGTGTTGTGAGATAAACTGTGTTATATTGGATACATTGTTCTCCTCACATGCTTGATATTTAATGTATATGAAACTCCCACCCCAAATAAAGCTTTTTTCATATTTTTGTACCTTAAGCAGTTGTTGACCCACCATTTTTTGCTTTCTGGGGGTTCTCTTGTCCCCTCCACACAATTTTTCTACACTTGCCACTGTTTATAGAGAAATGTGGAAAATGGCGCCAACAACAATAAAAATTAAAGATTAGCAATACAAAATTACAAGTGCAGCTCCAAAAATTTGTGAGTGACTAATACAAACTATATAAAAAAGGTACAAAAGGGCGCAACAAGTGTAAATAATGTCCATATAAACACCAATTAATTATTTATAAAAAAAAACACAGAACCAAAAAAACGCAGATCCAAACAAATTCAAATAATTGCAAATGTAGAACTGGTAGCGAGATTGCTGTGTTCCAGATTTAAGCTCCAACCACCGTGCTCTCAGAAAGTGCAACGTGCATATTAAAGTGCTTCATCCGAAGTGACAATCAAAATACGCTCACCAGATTTAAGCGGCCATATTTGACCTTCAGGCATATAAAGATTCTCTCAGGATCCTTCTTGATACAATCTCTCCCAAATAGGATCAATTCCCAATAAATCCAACACAGATGGCTCCTTGGTGAAAAAACTGTGGCCCAGATTCAAGAAGCACTTGCGCCCGCGCAACCATAGGTTACGCAGCGCAAGTGCTTACTTGCTCCGGTGTAACGAGTGCTCCTGATTCAGGAACCTTGTTACACCGACTGCAGGCTAAAATCTGCGCGGCATAAGGCTCTTATGCCTCGCAGATTTTAGGCTGCATTCTTGCGGGGGCCGCTAGGGGGCGCTCCCATTGTGTATCAGCGTGTAGTATGCAAATTGCATACTACCACTGATTCACAAGCTTGCGCAGGCCCTGCGCAAGCCAGGTACGGAGTTTCCGTACGGCTACTTTTAGCGCAAGGCTGCCCCTTCTAATAGTAGGGGCAGCCAATGCTAAAGTATAGCCGGCCTTCCCGCGCCGTGAAATTTGAATTTCACGGCGTTTGCGTAAGTGAAACGTGAATGGCGCTGGACGCCATTCACGTTCACTTAGAAGCAAATTACGTCATTTGCCGCAATGCACGTTGGGAAAGTTTCCCGACGAAGCATGCGCTGTACGCTTGGCGCGGGAGCGCGCCTAATTTAAATGATTCCCGCCCCCGACGGGATCATTTAACTTGCGCGCGCTTACGCCGGGCAAATTTGCCGGCGCACCCTCGCAATTCACGGAGCTACTGCTCCGTGAATCGAGGGCAGCGCAAAATATTTGCGGGGGCGCAGGGCAAAATCGTTGCCCTGCTCCCCCGCAAATATCGCGCAATTCTACTTGAATCTGGGCCTGTGTGTTCCAGTCATTCAATCTGGAAAAATTCAAACCGGCTACACCGCAATGAGCCACAAAAACGGGGATAGTGTAATACCGTTTTTATATAAAAGCTTTGCAGGGTAAAACAGTGCATACAGGCAAGTACACACACAGCTATGAATGAAGGCAGAGGCCAGGTTTATCACAGAGAGCAATATACACCCCGGCATGCATCTAAGCTGTTTAAAACTTACAAACACATTGCTCCAGGGATTGAGATATGACACAGCATGCCTTCACACTGGAGCGATGTGTATTGTCCCGGAAGGAATGTGCCCGGGACCTGGGACAGAGCTGGCAAGTGTGGGACTGTCCCGGGCAATCCAGGACATGTGGTAACCCTAACTGGGTGATGTGGTGTACTCACTGTTATTACATGTCCCAGGCCTTAGACCTCCTCTGCTCCAAGTGGAGCTCTCCCAAGCTCACAGGGAGATGTTTCTCTATTGCTGCTGGCATCCAAAGAGAGAGAGAGATCCGGGCTCCTCTTCCCACATATAAAGGAGGAGGGCAGGTACAATTCTGATGCCGCGTATACACGGTCGTTTTTTGTTAAAAAAAATGACGTTTTTCAAACTTCATTTTAAAAAACGACGTTGCCTACACACCATTGTTTTTTTAAAATGCTCTAGCAAAGCGCGGTTACGTTCAGCACGTACGGCGGCACTCTGTTCCATTCAAGCTCGTGTCGTGTCGTTTTAAACGTCGTTTTAGCCTACACACGGTGATTTTTTGTGACACAAAAAACGACGTTTTGAAAAACGACATAAAAAATTGAAGCATGCTCAAATTTTTTTTTGTCGTTTTTCAGAAGACATAAAACAACGTTTTCCCCACACACGGTCATTTTAAAAATGTCATTTTTTTTTATCACAAAAAACGACCGTGTGTACGCGGCATAACAGATCCAGCTACTAATTGTAATGTCCTTTAGTTAAATAGTCAAACTTTCACCTGCCTATAAACTTTTAGCCCAAAAGGAACACAGTTGTTGCTGTGCTGTAGGCACAGATGGTGTGTTAAGCCTCGTACACACGATCGGATATCTGATGGAATCTAATCCGATGGATTTTTTCATCGGATATCCGATGACTTTCATCAGTCTTGCCTACACACCATCAGTCAAAAATCCGACGGTGCCAAAACGTGATGAAGTAAAACACTACGATGTGCTGAAGAAAATGAAGTTCAATGCTTCCGAGCATGCGTCGACTTGATTCTGAGTATGTGTAGATTTTTGACCGATGGACTTCCACACAGACGATCGTTTTTTTCTATCGGTTTTTTATCCATAGGAAAAATTTAAAACATGTTCTATTTTTTCTTCACCAATGGAAAACAAACCGATGGGGCCCACACACGATCCGATTGTCCGATGAAAACAGTCCGTCGTGTGTACAGGGCTTAACTGGCCAGATAACCATAGAGAAAAAAACATTAAAAAACAAATGCAGCCACCACATCCAATAATTGGTAAGCAGCAATATATTACATATTTTGCTTTGGGTTTTCTTACTGTTTTAAATGTACTTACTTTACGGACCATGGTAAAGGTCAACATCAAGCACATGAAGCAGCACCACAAACTGTGCAAAAAGTAAAAATAAAGATACAACACTGCAACAATCCTTTAACATCAAAAAATTCTAAATTATCCAGACTACTTTGTAGATAAATATGTACCAATAGTAAAATGTATTCAGGAATGCCAAGAAATATAAACATTATGATATGACAAACAATTACACAACACCAGTGGGAAGATTAAATGCAAAAACCAATAAAATCAATTCAATGCAATGGTGAGGAAATTTCAGGGAGTGCTGAGCAGCTCAAATGTAACAGAAAAATACTCCTGTGCTATCTCATCATTAGCGGGACAATTTTTTCGCTAAAAGTATTTTTTTTTCACTTTAATAATGATGGGGGAGGCAACATGATATAATAAGCAGACCTTGCACTTAACTGCACAGTGCACCATAGTCTAATGAAGTGGTTCTCAACCTGGGAGTCGAATGATGATTTGCCAGGGGTCACCGAATCCTGGGCTGTTCCTGAAGCCCACACAGCTCTCCCAGCCTTATTGTGGCTGCCCAGCAGGGCTGTCCCTGGAGCCTGTGGCCACCCAGTTTGGCTGTTTTTGAAGCCCGCGGCCGTCCCACTCAGCCCTTTTGCAGCCGCCCATTCAATTCACAGCATGGCTGGGGGCAGAGAATAGAGGTCAGCTGACTGGTGAGGAATGTAAAGTGGGAGGGGCTGGAAGAGACCCTATCTCCTGTTTTCAGCATAGGTGTCATTGCTACGAGACACCACAGAGCTGGAGACACAGTGAGTAACACTACCCGTGCTTCTAGTTACCATTAAAAGTCTAAACTACAGTTCTCAGATCAGCAGATTACCTTGATCAAGAGCACCTAAGAGCCGGTTCACACTGGGTTCACGCGCGAGTCGCGTCCCATTCAATGCAATGGAACCGTTCTAATAGGAGCGACACAAGTCGCTCCGACTTAGAAAAAGGTTCTTGCATGACTTCGGGGGCGGCTAGGGCCAACCTGCATTGACTTCTATACAGAAGTCGTTTTGCAGGTCGCCTCTGAAGTCGTCTTCAGGACGACTTGCAGAGTCGCCCCTGAAGTCGTGCCGCGGAAGTGTGAACCAGCTTAGTTGGCTGATCTGAACCCCTTCCCAGCACTGGCACTCATCCCATCCCCCACCAGCACTGGCACTTATCCCAACTTCCCTCTAGCACTGCCACTCATCCCATTCCCCCCACCAAGGAAAAAGAGAAGGAATAAAAAGAAAAACAAGAAAGATGGCTAGAGAGAGGGATGGGGGGGGGGACAAAAAATTAGGATAGAGACAGATAAAAGGGTAAGAAAGGAGAATACATAGAAAGCATGGTACATCCTAAAATGTACCATAAAGGGTTTTAATACTGTACGAGTAGAAGGGACTCAGGGAGCGCTAAATGTCCGTGGATAAGGGGTGCAAATTACTTGTCTTGCCTTGGGTGCTGACAACCCACGCTACGAAAATAATTTTACTGTTAGGGGTCCCTACAACTTGACACTAGAAAGGTTGAGAACCACTGGTCTAATGGATAATATCCTTTGTCTCAAAAGATTAGGCTTTTACTACAGGGAGGACTAGTACAATATTGTGTTGTTTGTTGCTAAAAGAACTAAGACGACTATATATAATACAATTCTAAACCCCTGAAAATTTGCATATCTTTAAACTGAACAATTATTCACTACTCATCGCTTTATACTTATGCCGCGTACAGACGATCGAACATTCTGACAACAAAACCGTGGATACATTTTTGACGGATGTTGGCTCAAACTTGTCTTGCATACACACAGTCACACAAATGTTGTCGGAAATTCCGAATGTCAAGAACGCTGTGATGTACAACACGTACGACGGCACTAGAAAAGAGAAGTTCAATACCAGTCGTGATAGTAGAAGTTTGGTGAGAGACGATTCGCGCTTTTCAGCCTCATGCTTTTCAGTCCGTTACAGCGTGACGAATGTGTGATCTCCATTACGAATGCTAGTTTTACCAGACCAAGTGCTTCTGTCTCATACTTGATTCAGAGCATGTGTGGAATTGTGTGCATCAGAATTGTCCACACACGATCAGAATTTACGAGAACAATTTTTTTTATCAGAAAATTTGAGAACCAGCTCTAAAAAATTTGTTGTCGGAAATTCCGACTGAAAATGTCCAATGGAGCCTACACACGGTCGGAATTTCCGAGCGTGTGTATGCGGCATTAGTGTTAGGTAAGCAGTTCGGGCTGAGCAAAGTTTGGCCTAGACATTGCCTGTTTGCATGTTTGGCAAACACTTTGAATTTACACAGTGAATTTGCACAGTAACCAGCTGCTAGTTCTTAAGGAGTGGGCCGTGAAGCCAGCTGCTGTGTCCTTAACAACGGATTAGTCAACAACTGTCAGCGGGCTTCCTTGCTGACAGCTGAATAAAAAAAACATTGCCAGCAGTAGAAAAATTCTAAATAAAATGGCGTGGCTAAAAAAAAAAGTAGCCGCTATTTGACCCAGGTACCACTCCGGGTCTCTATAATGGGTTCACCTGAACCCTGGACTCTCTCATTTACAGATTCCCTATGGTCCAGTGGACTTGCCTTGTCTTCAAATGGGGGCACACCTCTCTTGGCTAGAGCTCTTAACTTTACCCAAGCCTTGCTTATAATGTGTGCACACCTGTACACTCACATAACCTGTAGGTCTCCAGTAAGGCCTGGACATGGGATTAAGGCCTTTGTCTCTCCCAGGACGTTTTGAAGCATTCAAGCTCCAGAACCTAATACAGGATTATAAAACTGGAGAAATCTGTAACCACAATTTTCTCTACGCACTTAAGAGCCCCACGCTCTGCATACATGTGCACCCTGTGTCAATCCTAGATCCATTTTCGCAGGGCAGAGCCTTGCACTGTCACACAATATAGGCTCCTTTCACACTGGGGTGGGAGTTGCGGTGGCGGTAAAGTGACGCTATTTTTAGCGGAGCTTTACCGTCGGAATTGCGGCGCTATTCGGCCACTAACGTTGCAGTTTTACCCCCGCTAGCGGCCAAAAAAGGGTTAATACCACCCTCAATGCGCCTCTGCAGAGGCACATTGCAGGCGTTATAGCCACGGTTTCCCATTGATTTCAATAGGAAGAAGCCCCCTGGTATTTGTAGTTGCTGACTTCTAATTTTCAAACACCTGAGAGAGGCCCGGAGCAAAACAACAAGACATCAGCGCAGGGCCGGCCATGACGGGGTTAAAGAAAAAGCCCTGCCATGGTCGGAGGGAGGGGTCAGTGAGGAAGGAGAGCGATGGGAGGGAGGTTATATATTTCCCCTCCCACGCTTCCCGGTTAACACGTGGGGAGAAGTTTCTGTGCCTGCTGGGGACTTGCTGCTCTGCCAGATACGTTAAGGGGTGAGGTAGGCCGCGATCGGGTGCTATTTTTACCGTTTTTTCGGCGTTTTAGGTCAGCGCTGCTGGGGGGAAGCTAGGCCCTAAAAAAAAAAAAAAAAAAAAAAAACGAGCGCCGCTAGGCCGCAGCCGGGGACTCAATTTTAAGCTCATCCAGCGGCCTGTACCATGGCTGGGGTCGAGGCCATGATCGCCCAGCTCAGGCAGGAGGCGGATCGCCGCGGTGAGGGGTGGCTGCAGTCCATGCTGGGGCCACTCCTCCCGCACGGGGACACGGGGAACGATTCACCCGGCCGGGGGGGCGGGGGGGGGCACCCCGCGAGCGGGGGGGGCTCATACTGCCACCCAGGATGTAGCCAGCAATCCACCCGTCCGGGGGGGGGGGGAGGAGTACACCCCGCGATCCAGGGTGTCCCGGCCTCCGGCACGCTATTCCCCGGGACCGTCCACCCGGTCCCACAGGAGAGGGGGCAGCCCCATCCGGGCCTCCTCGGGCCCACCCGCAAAACGGACAGCGGCGGCGGCGGGGGGGCGCCAGGAGGACACCGATCGGCAGCGGGGAACGGGGAGGGGGCGGCCAGGGGGCTCCAAGGCGGCGGCCAGGTCCGCTCGGCGAGAAGATCGGAGGGATGCGGGCTCCAACCCCGGTTGTGCACCGGTGGGCCGAGAGCCTCGGCGAAGCACATCTGTCCCTGCGGTGGCTAGCTCTTCAGCATCCGCGGCTAGCCACCTCCAATCCAGCCCCGTGGTGAGGGAGCGAGGGGGAGGGGAAGACGGCAGAGTGTCCGAGGCGCCGAGAAAAGCTATGCGGAAGTCGGTGCACGGGTCCAGGGCGCGCAGCGAGAGTGAGTCCAGCTCTGGGCCCGCGGCTCCCAGGCCCGAGTCGCCTGGAGGGCTTTCATCTGGTGAGGAGGGTCGGCATGGAGATCGATCGGAAGGGGAGCTGTCGGAGGAGGAAGTGGTGCCCAGGACGGAGGTCGCAGCGCGGGAGCCAAGCCGGACGGCTGGTGGGATTGCTTCCAGACAGCCCGGTGAGTCGTTTTTGGCTTTGCCTTCTATTTTACAAAATGTGGGGGTGTTAGCGGGGGGACAGGGGGGGGTCCCCGTAGTCGTGGGGGGGTGCCCGCAGGGGTGAGTAGTGGTGATTCGGGTACACTGGGGGAACGGTCGAGAGAGGATGCCGGTTTGCACCGGTTCCTGGCGGGTTTGGAGACGTTGGTTAGCCAGCTGAAGGGTGGGGTCAGCCCCGCCGTTAGCCCGGCGGCAGCATGGGGAACGGCGGGGGGATACGGGGTTACGGCACCTGCATTAGCGGTCGCCGTGCCGGGGGCTGTGGTGCCTGTGGACAAGGGACAAGAGGTAGGGGCTGTGGCGGCAGGTGCCGTGGTGCCGCCTACGGAAAAGGGGGATGCGGGGGTCGATTCCGCGAAGAAGAGAGAGTTGGTCCGGTTGGCGGACGCGGCTAAAGGGGAGGTTTACACGTGCTGGGAGGCACCGCTGGGTTCGCATTTGAAGCCGGAGGTGCGGGAAAAGATTTGGAAGAGTGAATATGTAGAGATATTTGCGTTGTTACCGCTGGAAAAGTTTAACCTTGATAGGGTTAAGCCGGAAGAGTCCAAGAAAGAGGACGAGGAGAAGAGGAGGTATAGGCTTATACCTAGGACTTTTGCGAATTGGTCGCAGGCCTATTCGATCATGGCGAGCGTGATCGGTGAGAAAAACCCCGAACATTGTTCGGCGCTTTTCAGTTACCAGGAGGCGATTAGCGAGGCCTACCGGTGTTGCGGGGGCACGGGGTGGCTCCGGTATGATGAGCAGTTCCGGCAACGCCGGGCTATCAGGCCGGATATTAGGTGGGACACTAAGGACATTGGCCTTTGGATGCGGCTTATGTCGGCCCCACGGACGTCCACGCCGTTTTTTCAGGGGGGGGCCGGTGGAACCTCTTCCCCAGGACAGTCGGCCGGAAAGAAGAAGGGGGTCTGCTGGCAGTTTAACGAAGGAAACTGCAGGTTCGGAGGGTCTTGCCGGTTCAAGCACGAGTGCTCCGGCTGTGGTGGCAATCACCCCTCTTCCCGGTGTTTTAAGCACGGCAAGGGACGTCCCGGAGATTCTTCAAGTAAGAGGGAGGACTCCGGTGATGGTGGAAAGGATGCGACCGTTTCTCGGTAGATATCCTGATAGGGCGGCCGCCCTGTCGTTGGAAAGGGGTTTCTCGGTGGGTTTTAACATTCCGTGCTCTTTGTCCGTGGTCCCCCCGGTGGCTAAGAATTTACGTTCAGCGTTACAACACCCGGATGTGGTTTCAGAGAAACTGCAGAAGGAAGTGGCATTGGGCCGTATGGGGGGCCCATTCGTCTCGCCTCCCTTGGACGACTTGGTGGTTTCCCCGTTGGGGGTGGTGCCTAAGAAGGAGCCGAACAAATTTCGGCTTATTCATCATTTGTCGTTTCCGAAGGGGGGGTCGGTGAACGACGCCATCAGCATGGAGGAGTGTACGGTGAGTTACACCTCTTTTGATGCTGCGGTGGGCTGGGTCAGGCGGTATGGCCGGGGGGCCTTGATGGCCAAGTCGGACATTGAGGCTGCATTTCGGCTCCTGCCTGTCCACCCAGATAGTTTCAGGCTCTTGGGCTGCCAGTGGGGTGGGGAGTTCTACGTAGACAAATGTCTGCCGATGGGCTGTTCCATTTCCTGCGCGCTGTTTGAACGGTTTAGTTCGTTCCTGGAGTGGGTGGTTCGGGATGTGTCCGGCGTAAGCTCCGTGATCCACTATCTGGACGACTTTCTCTGTATTGGGCCGGCGGGGTCGCAGATTTGCGCAGTGCTGTTGGCCACTTTGGAGCACATTGCGGAGCGATTTGGTGTGCCGCTGGCGCTCGAGAAAACGGAAGGACCGAGATCGGTCATCCAATTCTTGGGCATCGTGATCGATTCAGAGAGGATGGAATGTAGGTTACCGCTGGACAAGTTGGTGGGCCTCAAGGCCGAGATTCAGGAGATGGTGGGCTTGCGGAAGGTGCAACTCCGAGCGCTTCAGTCGCTCCTGGGGAAGCTAAATTTTGCTTGCCGCATTCTCCCCATGGGGAGGGTCTTTTGCAGGCGCCTTTCGGCGGCTACAGCGGGTGTCAGGTCGCCCAGGCACTATGTGCGCCTGGGGAAGGAACATAGGGAGGATTTGTTGGTATGGCACTCCTTTTTGGACTCCTTCAACGGCAGGGCCTTGTGGATGTCCGGTCCGGTTAGCAACTTTGACATGGAGTTGTTCACAGATGCGGCTGGAGGCGCAGGTTTTGGGGCATATTTTCAAGGGCAATGGAGTGCGGGCTCATGGCCTCAGGCCTGGTTGGAGGCGGGGTTCACAAAGAACTTGGTGCTGTTGGAATTGTTTCCGGTGGTGCTGGCAGTAGAATTGTGGGGTGCGGCCTTCCGGGATCGGAAGGTGCGGTTCCATGGTGACAATATGGGGGTGGTCCAGGTGATCAACAGAGTTACGGCGTCTTCTCCTCCAGTTATTCGGCTGTTACGGCACCTGGTGCTGCGCTGTTTGCAGTTGAACATATTTGTATATGCGGTGCATCTACCGGGGGTGGAGAATGTAGTAGCTGATGCTCTGTCTCGCTTTCAGTGGGACAGGTTCCGGGAGCTGGTGCCGGAGGCAGAGGAGCAAGGTGTCCCCTGTCCAGAGTGGCTTTGGAGGATTCCGTTGGAATCGTCTCCGATTGGATCAGAAGGTCGGTAAGTGTGAACACCTGGAGGGCGTATGAGAAGGTGTGGGCGGAATGGCAGGCTCTGGTTAGGGAGGCCGAGGTGGACCCGGCCGGTCCCGAGGTCAGGGGTTTGGTGCTGTATTTCTTGGGCAGGAACATGGAGGCCGGGGTTTCTCCGTCCATGATGGACAAAAAATTGGCTGGATTGGCTTTCCTGTTTAAGTAGCAAGGGCGCCCGGACTTTACTAAGGAATTTTGTGTCCGGCAGGCTCTAAAGGGTTACAGGAAGCAGGGGCGTCAGGCGGATTCCCGTCGCCCTGTGTCGTTTGCAATATTGAGGGGTATTATGGAAAAGTTGGGGACATTGTGTTCATCCCGGTTTGAAGTGTTATTGTTTCGCGCGGCGTTCGCTTTGGCGTTCTTTGGAGCTTTTAGGGTGGGGGAGTTGGTTAGCCCCTCGAAGAAGGTGCAGGGTGGCATGTTGGCTGATGATGTGGTGTGGAATCAAGACGGGGTCGCTTTGTTGCTACGCCGGTCCAAGACGGACCAGAAAGGGAGGGGTAAAGTGGTGCGAGTCTTCCCTATTGAAGGGTCGGAATTATGCCCGGTTAGGGTAGTGCGGGAATTTTTGGATGTACGGCCAGAGTTAAGTGGCTCATTCTTGCTGCACGAGGATGGGACGGCGTTGTCACGGTATCAGTTCGTGACAGTGTTCAGACGGTGTTTGGGGGCATTGGGCCTGGTGGCTCAGGAGTTCTCGGCGCATTCCTTTCGGATTGGTGCCGCGACAGAAGCAGTACGTTGTGGCTTGGACGATGAATTGGTGAAAAGGATTGGTAGATGGGAGTCAAGGAGATTTCGATTATATGTCAGACCTCAGCTCATGGTAGAACTAGGGGGGAGCGGGGGTGCAAAACAATAGATGGCCAGGTAAAGTTCATGTCAGGCCACCTCCAAGGGGGATGGGGAGTGTATCAGGGTTTTGTTTTTGTTTGGTTAAGGGAACATGTTGGGAGTCGGGAGGGGAGCGTCTCCCGATGGGCTTGTGGTGATGGATTTCTTACTTGCTGTCTTTCAGGTGCGGGACAGGGACTGGTATGGATAATAGGCCACTCCTTCGTTCGTAGGGGGGCTGCGAGAGCGGATATGCGGCCGAACGGTCGCCAGCTGGGGGTCCCCAGACAGGAAGCGATGGTGCGGTGGTTGGGGTTCCCGGGGATGTTGTGGAGCAGGGTGGTGCCGGAAGTGCACAAGTTTGCACGCTTGGACCGACCGCCGGACGTTTTGTTGATCCATGCGGGGGGAAACGACTTGGGGGTGCGTTCTATGTTGGATGTCGCACGAGACATCAAGTTTGATTTCTTGAGGATTCGCATGTCCTACCCGGATACGGTAGTGATATGGTCTGACATTGTGGGCAGGTCTTCATGGCGGATGGCTAGATCGTGGGAAGGTGTGAACAGGGCCAGGAAAAAAATTAATCGGGACGTTGCTAAATTTGTGATCCGGAACGGCGGGTTGGTGGTTAAACACCCTGAGTTGGAGGTGGATACGTGGAGGTATCAGCTGAAAGATGGAGTTCATTTGACCGACGTGGGGATTGACATGTGGGTGTTGGGCCTACAGGACGGGATACAGCGAGCATTGAGGGTGTGGAGGTGCGCCCAAAGGTAAGGAGTTACCTTTGGGTGCTGGTGGCGGGTGTTTGGACTTTGCAGGAGAAGAAATTACCCTGAAGTGGATGCCATTACCCAGAGGTGGTATGGGTTCTGAAGGGGCTGTTAGTCCAGTCTACCAAGGTGTAGCTGGCAAGTGGTTAATGGGGGTACTGCGGTCAGTTGGTCGTCTTTGAGTCAGTTTCGGCTTGAGGCCTAAGACCAGAGTTAGGTACTGCAGTGCTCATAAAACTTTTTAGAATGGTTACAAGTGTGTTAATGTGCCTGCAAAGTCCAGCACCAGCAGGGTTAAAAGTGGTATCTCAGGTCTAATAAAGGTTTATGTGTGAAAATGTTATTTAATGTTATTTAATATTTAAAAGGTTATTTAAAAATAAATGGAGGCTGCTACGGCCAGTTTTTACTCCAAAGATTACAGTAGTGGTGTCAGTTATTTATTAAGGTAAAGGTTGAGTAAAAATGTGGGGGGGCTTAGCAGATAAGGGGTTAATGTATTTATACCATAGTCAAGAGAGGCCCGGAGCAAAACAACAAGACATCAGCGCAGGGCCGGCCATGACGGGGTTAAAGAAAAAGCCCTGCCATGGTCGGAGGGAGGGGTCAGTGAGGAAGGAGAGCGATGGGAGGGAGGTTATATATTTCCCCTCCCACGCTTCCCGGTTAACACGTGGGGAGAAGTTTCCCACCCACCCTCCCTTTGTTGGGCATTTTAAAGGGGGTCATTGGTGTAGTGGGAGGTCATGGTATGTGATACGGTGTTGGCGGTTTTGGGTGCTTTTCTGGTTTTTGTTTTTTCCACACAGGTACGAACTTAGGATGTCGTGGCGGCGGCGGGTGTTTTGGACTTTGCAGGAGAAGAAATTACCCTGAAGTGGATGCCATTACCCAGAGGTGGTATGGGTTCTGAAGGGGCTGTTAGTCCAGTCTACCAAGGTGTAGCTGGCAAGTGGTTAATGGGGGTACTGCGGTCAGTTGGTCGTCTTTGAGTCAGTTTCGGCTTGAGGCCTAAGACCAGAGTTAGGTACTGCAGTGCTCATAAAACTTTTTAGAATGGTTACAAGTGTGTTAATGTGCCTGCAAAGTCCAGCACCAGCAGGGTTAAAAGTGGTATCTCAGGTCTAATAAAGGTTTATGTGTGAAAATGTTATTTAATGTTATTTAATATTTAAAAGGTTATTTAAAAATAAATGGAGGCTGCTACGGCCAGTTTTTACTCCAAAGATTACAGTAGTGGTGTCAGTTATTTATTAAGGTAAAGGTTGAGTAAAAATGTGGGGGGGCTTAGCAGATAAGGGGTTAATGTATTTATACCATAGTCAAGTAGAAATCTATTTTAAAAGATGGGAAGCCTTGTGCACTCCTTAATTATTAGCAAATTAGATACTGTAAAAAACTAACTTATAATGTCTGAGGCCATTGCTTTTAATATAAACACCTTTTAGACAGTGAATTAAAGCATATAACTCAAGTTCTTCATGTCTGAAGGGTGCAGACATATACAGGAATGATGTAGGAGGAGACATGCTGAACCTGGGAAACAGAGGAGAAAGTGTACCAGGGAGGGTGAAGCACTTGGAAAACAACAAGAAAATCCTTGTTTAGTTTTCTTTTCAAATCAGTAATTTCATTAGTAGATTCCTAAAACTGATGACACCCTTCAGCCAGCATATGCCTAAAGGGGTTGTAAAGGAATTTTTTTTTTCCTTAAATAGCTTCCTTTACTTTAGTGCAGTCCTCCTTCACTTACCTCATCCTTCAGTTTTGCTTTTAAATGTCCTTATTTCTTCTGAGAAATCCTCACTTCCTGTTCTTCTGTCTGTAACTCACCACCGTAATGCTTTCTTCCTGGTGTGGAGAAAGCCTCTTGAGGGGGGAGGAGGCGAGCAGGCAAGTCCGGACAATCTCTACTTTGCAGATAATGAAAGGAGCTGTGTGTTAGTGGGCGTCCTGACACTCCTGCTTGCGCCCTCAAGAGGCTTTCTCCACACCTGGGAGAAAGCCTCGCATTACGGTGGTGAGTTACAGACAGAAGAACAGGAAGTGAGCATTTCTCAGAAGAAATAAGGACATTTAAAAGCAAAATTGAAGGATGAGGTAAGTGAAAGAGGACTGCACTAAGGTAAAGGAAGCTATTTAGGGAAAACATTTTTTTCCTTTACACTCTCTTTAACCATGCAATTCTCTGCGTTATACTTATATGGAGAGCTCAATAATCGTGGCTAATTTCAACTGTCTGTGCTGCATTTACATATTTAAGGTATAACCCCACCCTTCCAATATTGAAACTATAAAAGGTGCAAGGGCAATCATATTACACTTACACCTTTGTAGTTTCAGTCTTGAAATTGCGCCATCAATGCACAAGTAGGAAAGGAGCAGCAAATGCGGGGGCTGTTGGTGCCCCGAGGGAGGGAAGGGAAACCGGCAGTGAAGCCTTGCAGGTTCAAAGCCAGTTCCCTACTGCACATGCACAAAGCGCACTGTGCTTTGTGAATGGCCCGGTGGCGGAGGAAGAAGGAGGGGAGGCAAACTTCAAGATGAGTTTACCGCACCAAAGTCAGCCGAAAGTGGGAGCAGGTACCTGTCAAAACCAGGTAAATAAGTGGAGCTTCCCCTTTTGATCCACTTTCAGCAGAGAGCTTGTTGAAGAGGCAGGCTGTAATTAGGAGGAGGTGTGTGCCAGGGGCAGGCTGTGGTAAGTTGGGGGTCATTATGGCTGAACAAACTACGCAATAAAGGCATGCTGTGTCCTGTACCTCTTAGGCCTCATTCACACAGGCACCGTCAGTTTAGCCACGTTAAAAACGTATCAGTTCTTATATGTAGAGATGTACAGAACGGTTCGCAGCAATTTTCGCTTGTTCACGTTCGCCGCCGCGGTCGAACATATGCGATGTTCGATCCGCCTCCTATTAATTAACATTGAGCAAACTTTGACCCTCTACCTCACAGTCAGCAGACACATTCCAGCCAATCAGCAGCATACCCTCCCTCCCTGACACTCCCACCTCTAGGGCAGCATCCATTTTAGATTCATTCTGAACCTGCATTCTTAGTGAGAGGAGGGACAGTTGCTGCTGCTGATTTTATAGGGAAAGCGCTAGCTAGGCCAGTGTACTCCAGTCCTGAAAGACTCATCTGATCTCTGCTGTTAGAACAGCACCCCAAACAGCCCTTGTTAGGGCTAATCAATCAGTCTGCTTTTTTTTTCTCTGTAATCTGTGCGACGAGCCAGAACCGCAGGGGAACATGTGAGGTGCACGGTGGGCCGATGAGAGACAGCAATAATACAGTTCATCGGTTTACTCACGGTTAGCAGAAAGCTTCCCTGGGCCGGTCGCACAGTGAAAGGGAAGACAGCACGAAATCCTCCGGGGCACGCTCTGTGATAGGGAAACGCCAGCCGAGATGGTGGTTGAGGTGCCCGTGATGACAGGGGTGTTTAGAGTGCTTGTGGCGGCTGGGTCCCTTGATGATATTTGTCGTGACGCCAGTACCGTTAATGGTGGTACAACCAGTTGTAGTAGCAATGTTGAAGAATGAGGTAGACAGTGGTAGAATACAACTCACAACTTTTACTGTGTCTGGTTTTGGTTGCAGTACAAACATCCAGTTAGAATACAGTCTCTGGGTAAATAGAGGAGTTCTGCTGATCCACTGCTAATAGGCTTTAGTAGGCCTGGACTCAGGCTGTGGTTCAGTATAATGCTTACTTGTGTCTGGTCCCTTTTGAATCCAGTGACATGGGTGAGGTTGCCGGAGGCTAATAAATCCTTCACCTTTATACTCAAAGGTCTTTGCTGCCGATTAGTGGCTTTTATCCTTTGATTTTAGCAGTTTAAATGTGTCCCTTCTCTGGACTGACCTTCTCTCACCTTCACATTCTCCTTTCTCTCTGCACACTGCTTCCTGTACTGAACAACTGACCACAGATAAGCCTGAGCTGGGATAGATATCCCAGAGTGGTGCTATCCCCATCTTGTGGTGGGAAGTATGAAGCACACCTGACCAGCCTATGAACAGGGATACCACAGGTATACAATGCAAAATGACATGCAATATAGCAATGACAAAGAAGTAATACTTTTGCAGATCCCACATGTCCTGAGTGGGACGCTGCATACCCCCATGGTAAAACGTGTGTCGACCTCGGCACACTTTTGACTCGATGTTGTGTCTTCCTGTAAGATATAAGAGAAAGGGAAAAGCATGCATGCATAGGAGATAACAATATAACCCCATTCTTGTACTTCTTGTATCTGCAAGTAAAATGGGTTAGGCAAACATATCTCAGGCAACAACGAAATGTGACAAAAGGTGACAAAAAGGGGTGTAGTTTTTCCTCTGAAGACTGGTATGTATGGCAAAACCAGAATAGTCCACGATGAGATGGAAAAAAGGAAAACAAAGCAAAAATAACATCTCAGGAGGCTCACAGGGTATGAGTCCGTTCCCTGGGCACAGGAAAATGTCAACAGATGAATATCACGGAGGCTCAGGTACGTGAAAGTCTATCTCCGGGTGCAGGCTTGAACGTTGCAAAACAGTAGGTATGTAGTCCTTTTGAAAAGTCCTTTAAAGGAAATAAACATAATATCCCAAGTAAGTCTTCTTCTCACTCTGGAACTTCAGACGATGTAAGGATGCACTCAACGATGAGATGACAGAGTCGGTAGTCGACTTCTCGGCTGCTGGTGCAGGTAATCCTCCAAACGGACAGGTGGTCGTCCTCTTGTAGTTCTGTCGGATCTTCGTAGCGGCTGAGTTTCTACAGGCCTTGTTTCAAGGGAACTTGGTGTCTCTTGAGCTGTAGTAGACACTTCTTGAGATAGCTCCTCTGGTTGAAGTGCGGTTGTATTGGTCTTGGCAGGCACTAAGATATTGAGCCATGGTGTAAGGAACCATTGTAAAGGATCCGAGTCTAGTAATGCTTTTCCAAAAGACTGTAGTGGATTCTCTGAATCAGATGGTTTTGTAGGCTCTGGTTCTATGGATTGTGTTTCCTCTTGGACAGCTTCTTCTTGAAGAGTTTCTTCTTGAGTACTTTCCTTGAGACATAACTTAAGGCGATTGCGATGTACTACACGCGATTTGTTTTCTTTAGTGATCTCATAAGTATCAGTTTCTGGATTGAGAATAGCTGTAATGGTGTAAGGTTCTCTCTCCCATTTGCTATCTAACTTGCTGGTGCGATGGTTGTTTTTTAACCATACATGGTCACCAATTTTGAGAGGTTCTGCTTTGGCAGATTGGTTATAATCTTTTTGTTGCTTTTCATGAGCATGTTCCATGCGATGTTGAACAATTTCTTGTGCATCAATTAGACGTCTTTGGTGCTCACTCACCCAATCAGTCTTTGGTAGGGGGTTGATTGCATCAGGCACTTGTACACCCAAAGTATGGTCAGCAGGTAGTTTACCTTGTCGGCCAAAGATGAGATAGTAAGGTGTATACCCAGTAGAACAGTGAATGGTGAATGGTGTTATTGTAGGTGTAGTTGTAGGTTCATTTTCTCGCAAAGTCCATTCCCTTGAGGGTGGTAGGCTGTGGTCCTGATTTTCTGGCAATTGTGAAGTGTACACAGTTCTTTGAAGAGTTGCGACTCAAAGGCAGATCCCTGATCTGTAAGGATTCTTTCTGGGCATCCATATGGCAGTAGGAAATGTTTCCAGAAGGCATCTGCAGTTGTTCTAGCGGTCAGGTCCTTGACAGGTACGGCTACAACAAATTTGGTATAATGATCAATGATGGTCATGGCGTATGTGTAACCTGAGCGACTTGGTTCCAGCTTCACATGGTCAATTGCAACTATTTCTAGCGGTGTTCGGCTTACAATGGGATGTAAGGGTGCTTTCTGGTCATGTTTTTCATTTCTTCCAACAGCACAGGTGGAACACTCTCGACACCACTTTTCAATGTCTCCTCTCATCCCAATCCAGTAGAATCTTCTACGGATGGTGGCTTCTGTCTTCTGCACGCCAAAGTGTCCTGATTGATCATGATACATCTCAAGAATGATTCTTGCATCTCGGCGTGGTATTAAGATTTGGTATAGACAATCCGAGGTAATTGGGTCTAAAGTTCTTCTTAATAGTAGGCCCTTCTGTAGGAAGAGATGTTTTCTGTGTCTCCAAAGTTTTGACAATTCTGGATCAGCATTTCTTCTGCGAATTCTTTCAGGTGTTCTTACGCTGGTGAAGAAATCTTGCAGTTCTCCCAACACTCTGCTTTCATTTTGCAGCTTGATCCACCTTTCTTTGTCCACTTGGGATCTTGGATCCACTTGTTGTTGAAGATTAAGGACTTTTCTTCCTTTGATGGTGATAATGTCTTGTTGGGCAAAATTTTTGTAAAAAGCTGGCATTTCTACCTCTTCCCAAACATCTTCCTGTGTAGTAGGGTCTTCTTGGGTAGGCAGACGGGATAATGCATCCGCATTTTCATTTGCTTTTCCTGTTCTGTATTTTATGGTGAAATCGTAGTTAGCTAGGCGTGAGGCCCATCTTTGTTCCAATGCTCCCAACTTGGCGGTATTCAGATGTGCTAGCGGGTTGTTATCTGTGAAGGCCACAAATGGTGTTGCGGCAAGGTAATCTTTAAATTTTTCTGTAACAGCCCACACGAGTGCGAGGAATTCCAATTTGAAGGAACTATAGTTTTGGTCGTTTCTTTCAGTACCTTTAAGAGATCTACTAGCGTAGGAAATAACTCTTTCTTTTCCTTCCTGTACCTGCGATAGGACAGCTCCCAGACCTTTCTTACTAGCATCTGTGTAAAGATGAAATGGTTGCTGGTAATCTGGATAGCCTAGGATTGGTGGTTCTGTTAACTTCTTCTTTAGGAGCTGGAAGGCAATTTCTCTTTCTGTGTTCCATTCAACTGGTATTGGAGACTTTTGGTACCTCTTAGGATGTCCTCTCAGAAGTTCTAATATTGGCCCCTCAATTTGGGCAAAGTGAGGAATAAAGCGTCTGTAGTATCCTGCGAAACTGAGAAAGCTCCTCACTTCTTTCACTGTAGTAGGAGTAGGCCAATTTCGGACTGCGGCTATCTTCTCTGGATCCGGTTTAACACCTTCAGAGCTTATAATATGCCCTAAGTATTTGACTTCTGTCTTCAGTAGATAGCACTTAGATGGTTTGACTTTGAGTCCATGTTAAATGAGGATTTGAAAAACTTCGGCCAAATGTTTCAAGTGATCTTCATAAGATTTGGAGTAGATGATGACATCATCTAAGTACAACAGGACGGTTTCAAAATTTTTGTGTCCTAAAAAATGCTCCATTAATCTTTGAAAGGTTCCGGGCGCATTGCAAAGTCCAAAAGGCATGCGGTTGAACTCAAATAGGCCCATCGGGGTGGTAAATGCAGTCTTCTCACGATCTTCAGGTGCCATGGGTACTTGCCAGTATCCACTGGTTAAATCAAGGGTAGAGAAGTAGGCTGAAGATCCTAAAGCTGTCAAAGATTCCTCTATGCGTGGTAAAGGGTAAGCATCCTTGTGGGTGATTTGGTTAATTTTTCTGTAATCCACACAGAATCTGATGTTACCATCCTTCTTACGGACAAGAACTAGAGGTGCAGCCCATGGACTATGGCTGTCTCTAATGACATTGGAGTCTTGGATCATTTGCTTTACGGATTGGTACATAGTTGGTGGTATAGGCCGATATCTTTCCTTGATCGGTGGGTGTGAACCTGTACGAATGGAGTGTTTGATAATATCCACTTCTCCATAGTCTGTGGGATGCTTACTGAAGGCAAGGTGAAGCTCCTTCACAATTTTTAGTACTCCCTCTATTTGGTCTGCTGGTGTGGAAGCATCTCCCACATGAAGTTCTTTCCACCAGGATGTGTTTACATTTTGGTCCTGGGGGTTCTGTCTCTTGGGAATTTGCTCTGTGGTAGCTGTAGCCACACTGATGACATCTTGAAAAGTGACTTGGATTAGCTGTGCAATAGGAAGGTGTTTTGATAGTGTTACACTTCTATCACTCAAGTTTAGGAGTCGTATAGGCACTTTACCTTCAGAGACGGTTACTAGGCTCCTTGCAGCTCTAACTAGAGGATAGTCTTCCAAAACAACAGGCTCTACCAGGGCTTGGTAGTCGTGACCTTGGATTCCGACTACAGCTCGGCACCACAAGAGAGTTTCGGTGTTGGGTTTGAGGATCACAGGTTGCTTATCCCGGATGCGGGCACAGCAAATTTCTCCTTTTTCGTTGGTGAATCTCTGTTGCGCATTTAGTACACGGATGGTTTGTTGGATCACCTTCTTAGAATCAGGAGGGGCAGTAGGCACTAACTGGTGCAAGGCTTCTAGCATCTCAACATAACAGTTCCTGAGGACATTCATTCCTAGGACTATTGGAGGGTTAGGGTTATTGTCTCTGACTTGTACCACAATAAGGCCTTGTCGAGGTAGTGTAGTTCCTCCTACTTGAATGGTAGGTTCCCAATAACCATGGACTGGTATGGGTTTGCCGTTACTGGCTATGAGACTCAGCCAGGATTCTGGAGGCTGGGTAAGCTGATTTTGATCCCAGTATTTTTCAAAGGCTGCTTGTTGGATGGTGGTGACTTGGGATCCGGTGTCAACTAGGGCAACAAAAGGAACTCCATTTATTTGAAGTGCCACTTCAGGACGGGATCCAACGTATCTTGGCATCCAGTGGGGATCTTCTGGACCTATTGGTTTACCTCCCGAGGGGTGGTCCTTGGCCTCGGGGGTTTCCCGTTTAACTGCCAGCAGGTTGCTTCTGTATGGCCTGGTTTGTGACAGTACGTGCAAATAGGCCGCTTAGGGGTACTAGTGTGGTCAGGGGGGCGTCCGCCAGAATTTCTGGAATAAGTCTCTCTAGAATTAGAGGGGAAGAGTCTTCTGGACACAGGTTTCTCATCCTCTAGCATTAATGGTTTTTCCCATTGTTCCAATTTTTGGTGGACTTTCTCCAGACTTTTAGTCAGAAAACGGACTTGCTCAGTCAAGGCAGCAACTGCGTCAGGAACTGGAGCTTGGGTTGCCTGACTGACTATAGGTAAAGACTTTACAGGGGTAACCAGCTGTGATACAGGCACGTCAACAGATCTAACAGGTTCTGTTGGTGGGCTTTTTCCTAGGATGCTGATAGCTAATTCTTTGAAATCTAAGAAGGTAGCGCTTGGATGTTGGGCGGCTAACATTCTTAGTTGGCTCTTTAGATTGTCTGTATCGACGCCTTCAATAAATTGTTCTTTCAGGGTTTTGTCCTGATTTTCTGCCTCACGGGGGTCTACTTGGACAACAGCTCTAAGGGCTTCCTGCAAAGATAATGCAAAGTCTCTGAGTGACTCACCAGATTGCTGTCTCTTGCTGAAGAACCTCATCTTGACCTCTGACACGGTTCTGGGTTCAAAGGTGGTGTAGAGACGTTGAAAAATCTGCTCCATGGTCTTTCTCTCTGAGCTCGGCCAAGATTTCACTTCTCTGAGCGCAGCTCCTTCCAATTGCGCAAGAAGAATCTCCATCTGTTGCTCTGAGGATACAGGGTACAATCTGAACATAGCCAGAATTTTTTCTTTAAAGTCCCTTAAAGTATGAATTTCCCCAGAATATCGTGGGAACCAGGGGGCCCCAAAATAATAAGGCATGGTTAAAGGCATTAAACTTGGTGCTGCAGCGGTTGGTATTGCATTGGGACCGACTGCGGCTGATGCAGGGGGTCCTCTGAGGTCGGGCTGCACGTCATCTCCTTGCACAGACATGGTAACAGCAGGTGAGTTCTAGTTAGGTAAGTCAAATGCGTTTTTAGACACTTTTTGTGCGGTGTTGCTATGGGCAACCGCTGTCTTGCGGGTGTATGGCCCTTTAAGAATTTAATGCCAGCTGAATACAATGCTGCAGCAATGTTGATTTTGGATCTCTAGCAGAGTTCCAGCTATCAGTGTTCCTTATAGTTAGTAGAGGCAACTGACAGGTTGCGATTACTGCTCGGACGGCAAGCAATGCGATTATTTTCTCTCCTTTTGCTCACATGCGAAGTCTCGCGACTTCTGGGGCGTGCGTTTGTCACACTCTCCTCCCAGGATTGACACCGCAAAGGTAAGGCGATTTTGCATGAATGGGTGGCACCAAACTTTCCCGCTCTTCAGGGGGTGTCACTAACCTATCCACAGTGATGGCGCAGGAATTTTTGGACAAGAAGGTCTCTGGCAGCCATTTTAAGTGAATGGAAATAGTCAATTCAAATACTGCATGCAGTTTTGTTAACACACAAATGTCTGATTTTCTCACTTTGGATGCTGCGATTTTTATGCTGATAACTGGGATAACGCTTCCATGCAACTTTTAAACAGTTTAAACAGTTCTGTGGCCCCACACAGCATGCAATAAGTAAACAGTCTCTCAATAAAGCAAAGGGGCTTATTCTGATGCAACAGTCTTTTAGATAGGGCGCAGGGGTAATAATCCTGTTCGTGACGCCAATTTTTTTTATGCGACGAGCCAGAACCGCAGGGGAACACGTGAGGTGCACGGTGGGCCGATGAGAGACAGCAATAATACAGTTCATCGGTTTACTCACGGTTAGCAGAAAGCCTCCCTGGGCCGGTCGCACAGTGAAAGGGAAGACAGCACGAAATCCTCCGGGGCACGCTCTGCGATAGGGAAACGCCAGCCGAGATGGTGGTTGAGGTGCCCGTGATGACAGGGGTGTTTAGAGTGCTTGTGGCGGCTGGGTCCCTTGATGATATTTGTCGTGACGCCAGTACCGTTAATGGTGGTACAACCAGTTGTAGTAGCAATGTTGAAGAATGAGGTAGACAGTGGTAGAATACAACTCACAACTTTTACTGTGTCTGGTTTTGGTTGCAGTACAAACATCCAGTTAGAATACAGTCTCTGGGTAAATAGAGGAGTTCTGCTGATCCACTGCTAATAGGCTTTAGTAGGCCTGGACTCAGGCTGTGGTTCAGTATAATGCTTACTTGTGTCTGGTCCCTTTTGAATCCAGTGACATGGGTGAGGTTGCCGGAGGCTAATAAATCCTTCACCTTTATACTCAAAGGTCTTTGCTGCCGATTAGTGGCTTTTATCCTTTGATTTTAGCAGTTTAAATGTGTCCCTTCTCTCACCTTCACATTCTCCTTTCTCTCTGCACACTGCTTCCTGTACTGAACAACTGACCACAGATAAGCCTGAGCTGGGATAGATATCCCAGAGTGGTGCTATCCCCATCTTGTGGTGGGAAGTATGAAGCACACCTGACCAGCCTATGAACAGGGATACCACAGGTATACAATGCAAAATGACATGCAATATAGCAATGACAAAGTAGTAATACTTTTGCAGATCCCACATGTCCTGAGTGGGACGCTGCATCTGTGCTGCGTGGTTTACAGAGAGAGAGAGAGAGAGAGAGAGAGAGAGAGAGAGAGAGAGAGAGAGAGTGTGTAATTTTTTGGAGTTAGATAGAGCAGGCAGGTAGGCTAGTCAGTTAATGTTACAGTGTGTAGAGGATATATATACACATCACCCGGAGTTGTACATACACTGTATAGTTTAGTTAGATTAGTGGTGCAGGGTGCTGTGTAATATAAAGGGGTCCAGTGGTGCAGGGTGCTATGTAAAGGGTCCCAGAGCTGTGGGGTGCTGTGTAATGTAAGGGGCCCAGTGCTGCAAGCTGCTGGGTAATATAAAGGGGCCCAGTGGTGCAAGCTGCTGTGTAATATAAAGGGGTCCAGTGGTGCTGGGTGCTATGTAGAGGGGCCCAGAGCTGTGGGGTGCTGTGTAATATAAGGGGCCCAGTGGTGCAAGCTGCTGTGTAATATAAAGGGGCCCAGTGGTGCTGGGTGCTATGTAGAGGGGCCCAGAGCTGTGGGGTGATGTGTGATGTAAGGGGCCCAGTGGTGCAAGCTGCTGTGTAATATAAAGGGGTCCAATGGTGCTGGGTGCTATGTAGAGGGGCCTAGAGCTGTGGGGTGCTATGTAATGTAAGGGGCCCAGTGGTGCAAGCTGCTGTGTAATATAAAGGGGTCCAGTGGTGCTGGGTGCTATTTAGAGGGGCCCAGAGCTGTGGGGTGCTGTGTAATGTAAGGGGCCCAGTGGTGCAAGCTGCTGTGTAATATAAAGGGGTCCAGTGATGCAGGGTGCTATGTAAAGGGGTCCAGAGCTGTGGGGTGCTGTGTAATGTAAGGGGCCCAGTGGTGCAAGCTGCTGGGTAATATAAAGGGGCCCAGTGGTGCGAGCTGCTGTGTAATATAAAGGGGTCCAGTGGTGCTGGGTGCTATGTAGAGGGGCCCAGAGCTGTGGGTGCTGTGTAATGTAAGGGGCCCAGTGGTGCAAGCTGCTGTGTAATAAAAAGGGGCCCAGTGGTGCAAGCTGCTGTGTAATAAAAAGGGGTCTAGTGGTGCAGGGTGCTATGTAGAGGGGCCCAGAGCTGTGGGGTGCTGTGTAATGTAAGGGGCCCAGTGGTGCAAGCTGCTGTGTAATATAAAGGGGCCCAGTGGTGCAAGCTGCTGTGTAATATAAAGGGGTCCAGTGGTGCTGGGTGCTATGTAGAGGGGCCCAGAGCTGTGGGGTGCTGTGTAATGTAGGGGGGCCCAGGCTCACAGTGTAAACTGTGCCCACCTGCCAGTGCCACATCTCATATTGTGTTGGCACAGTTGATAAGATATAAAAACAAAATTCACTGCAATACTAAATAGTAGTCTTTTGTCTGCCAGGGTGTCTTTGCCTCACAGGGTAAACTGTGCCCACCTGCCAGTGCCACATCTCATATCCGGTGGCACAGTAGCTTGCATGCATAGTACAACTAAACTAATCTAAAAAAAATTACAGGCAGAGGCAGGCCACCCGCAGGGGCCGTCGTGGTCATGGTGCTGTGATTCCCTTTGGCCCTAAAATAATGCCAAGTGTTCAGAGGCTACGTACCCTGAACTCGAAAAGTTCTGAGGACATAGTCAGAGTTTGGTCTGTCACTGTGAACCCTAACCCTATTACAGACAGGGTTAGGGTTACAGATAGGGTTAGGGTTACAGATAGGGTTAGGGTTACAGATAGGGTTAGGGTTACAGACAGGGTTAGGGTTACAGACAGGGTTAGGGTTAAAGACTGTAACCCTAACCCTATCTGTAACCCTAACCCTGTCTGTAACCCTAATCCTAACCCTATCTGTAACCCTAACTCTAACTGTAACCCTAACCACAGTCCAGGTGTTAGTCCCCTTGAAACAACTTTTCCATCACTATTGTGGCCAGAAAGAGTCCCTGTGGGTTTTAAAATTCGCCTGCCCATTGAAGTCTATGGCGGTTCGCCCGGTTCGCACCTTCGCGAACATTTGCGGAAGTTTGCGTTCGCCGTTTGCGAACCGAAAATTTTAGGTTCGCGACATCACTACTTATATGTTGCTTCATCCGTCTTAAGTTCCGTTATTCTCCGTTTTCATCCGTCTTCCGTTCCGTTAACATCCGTTATTTACCTGTTTGCATCTGTTTTCATCTGTTTACAGCAGTTTCTGTGGCTTTGATGCCATTACCCAGAAAGCATTGCTCCTTCAATGCTGCACTGCAGTTTTCAGTGAGTGACTTGTCCTTGTCCTTGTGTCTGCTATCTGTGTAGTGCGATGGATTCCAACAATTTTTGGAACAGCGTGACATTGTTTGTCATATGTGCCTATAGGTTTTGCCAACATGTTGAGTCCCACAAGCCTGGCCTTTCATGCACCAGGTTTATTAGTTGCTCCTGGGAGACATCTCTGGCCATGCTTCTCCTTGGGAACATCCGGTGGTCGGTCCAACCGTGCAAACCTGTGCACTTCTGGCACCACCCTGCTCCACAGCATCCCAGGGAAACTCAGCCAGCGTATACAAGCCTCCTGTCTTAAGACCCCCAGCTGTCGACCATCCGGTCGCACATCCGCTCTCTTAGCCCCCCAATGCACGAAGGAGTAGCCCATTATCCAGACTAATCCTTGTCCTGTACCTGAAAGACCGTAAGCAATATATACATTACCAATCATGACCCATCAGGGAGACCATCACCAGCCCCCAAAACAAACAAGTCCCCCCCAACGAACAGCACCCCAAACATTGGTGTTACCACAGATTTTTTTTTTTTTTTAAACCTCTTACGCCAAGCCCACCAGCAATTGCTGCCTTACATATAGTCGAAACCTCCTCGACTCCCACCTGCCTATCCTCTTGACTGTTTCCTCATCAAGACCATTACGTGCAGCCACTGTCGCTGCCCCAATTCTAAAGGAATGCCCCGAAAATTCCTTCTCCGCGAGGCCCAATGCCCCCAAGCACTTTCTAAACACTGCCACGAATTGATACCGCGACAACGGAGCCCCATCCTCATGCAACAAAAAGGAACCGCCCACTTCCAGGAACTCCCACACCACCCCGACTGGGCACAGGTCTGAATCAACAATAGGGAACACCTGTACTGACTTACCCCTCCCCCTCTGATCCGTTTTGGATCTCCTTAGAAACAGTGTGACCCCTTCTTGTGTCCACCCCACGTCAGCAGCCATCATGCCGCCCTGAACCTTTTTAGAGGGGCTAACTAACTCGCCCACTCTAAACGCTCCGAAAAAGGCCAGCGCAAAAGCTGCACGGAACAACGCTACCTCGTACCGGGACGAACACAATGTCCCCAATTCCCCCATAATGCCTCTCAAAATGTCAAACGACACCGGGCACCGAGTATCCATCCGCCGCCCCTGCTTCCTATAACCCTTGAGCGCTTGTCGCACCCAAAAATCCTTCGTAAAGTCCGGACACCCTTGCCACAAAAAGAATGCCAGACTCTCCAATTTTTTATCCAATACCGACTGTGACACTTCAGCCTCCATATTCCTAGACAAAAAATACAGCACCAGAACCCGCACCTCTGGTCCGGCAGGATCCACCTCCGCCTCCCGAACCAGCGCCTTCCACTCCAACCAGACCTTCTCATAGGCCGCTCACGTCCCCTCACTCACCGACCTTCTGATCCAATGGGAGACTATTCCAACGGAATACTCCACAGCCACTCTGGACAAGGGACCCCATGCTCCTCCGGCACCAACTCCCGAAACCTGTCCCACTGAAAGCGAGACAAGGCGTCAGCCACCACATTGTCCACTCCCGGCAAATGCACCGCGTACACAAAAATATTCAATTGCAAACAGTGTAGCACCAGTTGCCTGCAGAAGCCGAATAACTGGGGGAGAGGACGCCGTCACTCTATTGATTACTTGTACCACCCCCAAATTATCCCCGTGAAAACGAACCTTCCGGTCCCGGAAAGACTCGCCCCACAACTCAACCGCCAACACCACCGGAAATAGCTCCAGCTGTACCAAATTCTTTGTGAACCCCTCTGCCAACCAGGACTGAGGCCAAGGGCCAGCACTCCACTTGCCCTGAAAGAATGCCCCAAACCCCGGCCGCATCCGTGAACAGCTCCATGTCAAAGTTGCTGACCGGGCCGGACATCCACAAGGCCCTGCCGTTGAAGGACTCCAAAAAGAAGTGCCACACCCACAGGT
This sequence comes from Rana temporaria, assembly GCF_905171775.1. NCBI lineage: Eukaryota > Metazoa > Chordata > Amphibia > Anura > Ranidae > Rana > Rana temporaria. Next base: position 81,094,691 of record NC_053500.1, on the reverse strand, counting down.
CCTCCCTGTGGTCGCTCCCCAGCCGCACATAATGTTTGGGCGACCGAACACCCGCCGACAGCCGTCGGCAAAAAAAAATCCCCATCGGGAGGATGCGACACGCGAAGTTAAGCTTCCCCAGGAGCGACTGCAGCACTCGGAGTTGCACCTTACGCAAACCTAACATCTCCTTAATCTCCGCCTTGAGGCCCTCAAGTTTGTCCAGCGGCAACCTGCATTCCATCGCCTTTGAATCGATGACAATGCCAAAGAATTGGATGACCGAGCTAGGTACCTCCATCTTTTCAGGTGCCAACGGAACGCCAAACCATTCGGCAATGTGCTCCAGCGTGGCTAACAACACCGCGCAGATACGAGTTGAAGCCGGACCAATGCAGAGGAAGTCGTCCAGATAATGGATCACGGAGTTCACACCGGCCACATCACGAACCACCCACTCCAGAAAAGAACTGAATTGTTCAAATAGCGCACATGAGATGGAGCAGCCCATCGGCAGGCACTTATCCACATAGAACTCCCCATCCCAGTGGCAACCCAACAGCCGGAAGCTGTCCGGGTGTACCGGCAAGAGCCGAAAGGCCGCCTCGATGTCCGACTTGGCCATCAAGGCCCCCCGACCATACCGCCTAACCCATCCAACCGCCGCATCAAAAGAGGTGTAACTCACCGTACAATCCCCCACACTGATGGCATCGTTGACCGACACCCCCTTTGAAAAGGAAAGATGATGAATGAGCCTGAACTTGTTCGTCTCCTTCTTCGGTACCACCCCCAATGGGGAAACTACCAACTCCTCCAAAGGAGGGGACTGAAACGGCCCCCCATCCGACCCAGCCCCACTTCCTTCCGCAGTTTCTCCGAAACCACTTCGGGGTGCTGTAGCGCTGACCGCAAGTTCCTGGACACCGGAGGGACCACGGACAACGAACAAGGAATGCTAAACCCCTCCGAGAAACCCCTCTCTAGCAGTTGGGCAGCCACCCTGTCAGGATACCTACCTAGAAATGGTAGCATCCTTTCCACCCTCACCAGAGTCCTCCCTCTCACTCGCAGGCTCTCCGGAACGTCCCTTGCCTTGTTTGAAACAGCGGGAATACGGGTGGGTGCCCCCGCAGCTTGAGCACTCGTGCTTGTACTGGCAGGACCCACCAGATTTGCAGCTATCCTCATTAAACTGCCAGCAGACCCCCTCTTTCTTTCCGGCCGATTGTCCTGGGGAAGAGGTTCCACCGCCCCCCCCCCCTGAAAAAACGGCGTGAACGTACGTGGGGCCGACATAAGCCGCATCGAAAGGCCAATGTCCTTGGTATCCCAACGAATATCCGGCCTGATCGCCCTGCGTTGTCTAAACAGCTGGTCATAACGGAGTCACCCCGTGCCCCTGTAACACCTATAGGCCTCGCTGATCGCCTCCTGATAGCTGAAGAGCGCCGAACAGTGTTCGGGGTTCTTCTCGCCTATCACGCTGCACCCAAGCAGCCGCCGGGCCGAAAGGCAGGGTTGTCCCCCCCTTCAGCTGGCTCACCAAGGCCTCCAGCCCCAACAAAAATCGCTGCAAGCCCGAGTCACCCGCAACTTTCCCGCCGTGGGCACTGACCCCCCCAACGGCCCCCCCACTGCCACCCGCCACCGTGGGCTCCGTCAACCCACCATTATACTGTAATGAGGAATGAATAGAGGAAACAAACTTACCGGGCTGCCTGGAAGCAATCCCACTCGTCTCCCTCGGTGCCGCCGCCGTCCTCAGTACGCTCTCCTCGTCCGAGCCTGACAACTCACCCTCCGACCGGTCCCTGGGCCGAACGTCCTCCTCCGATAGCGGCCCACCAGGCGACTCGGGCCTGGCGGCTGAGGGCCCATCGCTCGAATCACTCTCCCTGCACACTTTGGACCCGCTCACGGATTTCGCTGTCGCCTTTCTGGGTGCTGGGCCTCTGCTACTCACGCTGCCATCTTCCTCCCCCTCTCGGACCTCTCGCCAGGGCTGGAATGGAGGTTGCTAGCTGTGGATGGTGAGGGGCTAGCCACCGCTGGTACAGATCTCCCCCGCCGAGGCTCTGGGCCCTCCGGTGCACAAACGGGGGCGGAGCCCGCTGCCAATTGATCCACACGTCGGGCGAGCCTAGCCGCCGCACCAGAGCCTCCCGATCGTCCGCCCCCAGTAGTTTGGCTGCGTCGGGGGTCCTACCGGAGCACCCCGCCACCGCCGTAGCCGTCCGCTTAGCGGGGGGCCCGGCTTGGACTCCCCTCTGAGGCCTAGTGGAGGGGCCTGGGAAATACCACTCCGGAGGCCGTGACCTGCGCGCTCGCGTGGCCTCCCTTCCTGCGTCCTGTGTGCTCTCACCCCCAAGCGGGAGAAGCGGCCCCAGCATCTGCTGCAGCCACCCCTCCCACCGCCGTTTCCGCCTGAAGTTTTTCCAGCATTGCTTCTACCGCCGCCATTCTATACAATGCACTTTTTCTCCCACGCTGTGCTGCCCGGGAAGAGAGGGAGGAGGAATTTATCACCTCTCCTCCCCTCCCCACTGCCCTGTCTCCTAACCACTCCTACCTGGCTTGAAAGGGTTTCTGTTAACCCTTTCATGCTGGCCCTGCGCCTAGTGCATGCTTTTCTTTTGCTCCAGGCCTCTCTGGACCCAGGTCCCCAAACACTTTGTATTGACAATAAATTGCACATTAGCCTTTAACCACTTCCTTACTGGGCACATATACCCCTTCCTGACCAGGTGAAATTTCAGCTTGTGGCACTGCGTCACTTTAACTGACAATTGCGCGGTCGTGCGACGTGGCTCCCAAACAAAATTGACGTCCTTTTTTCCCCATAAATAGAGCTTTCTTTTGGTGGTATTTGATCGCCTCTGCGGTTTTTATTTTTTGCGCTATAAACAAAAATAGAGCGACAATTTTGAAAAAAAACAATACTTTTTACTTGTTGCTATAATAAATAGCCCAATTTTTTTAAAAAAAACATTTTTTTTCTCAGTCTAGGCGATACGTATTCTTCTACATATTTTTGGGGAAAAAAAAAAATCGCAAGAAGTGTCTGGTTTGCGCAAAAGTTATTGCGCTTACAAAATAGGGGACAGAATTATTATTTTTTATTATTTTTTTTTACTACTAATGGCGGCGATCAGCATTTTTTTCGTGACTGCGACATTACGACGGACACATCGGACACTTTTTACACATTTTTGGCGCCATTCACATTTATACAGCGATCAGTGCTATAAATATGCACTAATTACTGTATAAATGTGACTGGCATTGAAGGGGTTAACACTAGGGGGTGAGGAAGGGGTTAAATGTGTACCCTAAATTGTGTTCTAACCAGGGCCGTGGAGTCGGAGTCGGGGGAAATTTTGGGTACCTGAAGTCGGAGTCGGCAAACAATGCACCGACTCCGACTCCTACTAAATTTAGATTGGAATTAAAAAAAAAAAGCAAGTTTAAATGTCCCAATTCACAAAAAGTTATAATTAATGACTTCTCTACTGTAAGAATAAAGACCAATGCATGCAGTGCCTCACGTAACCGCAAAACGAACACGTTAAGTGACCGTGAAGAAGCATGCTTTTCATGTGCTTCACTATATGGCACGCAACGCACAATTAGGAGCTGCAATACTTATACTTTCCATAGTGTTGTGTTCTGCTTTTACAGGGAACGCAGCGTCCATGTGTAACCTAGCCTCTCACTGATAAGGGATTAAATAAATATGTTTTTTGCAGTACTAGAGAGTGAGACACTTGTATAAGTGAAGGGAATAGAGGGCCAATAGTTCAAGACTGAAGCTGTAAACCATTGGAAAAACTGCTGTCATTTAGCTAAGGCTATAAAAACTTGTAAACTCCGATTGTTAGTTTAAACTTTAAACATGACTATGGGATTCTCCTAGGAAAATCATGTTTTAGAATAAAAAACGTTGTTTTCATTGTGTTTGTCTTTTGCTTAAACTGTGCAATACAGTAGACTGTTGGCTTCCCAGAGGAGTAGTCCTGTGGTAGGTTGCGTTTCTTTCCCTCAAGGAATGTATAAAATACATTCGCAAATTAATACAGAGGAGTCGGAGTCGGGGAGTCGGAGTCGGAAGTACATAAAACTGAGGAGTCGGAACATTTATCTACCGACTCCACAGCCCTGGTTCTAACTGTAGGTGGAGGGGAGGTGACCGATCTATGTCCCTATGTACAAGGGACACAGATCGGTCTCCTCTCTCCCCTGACAGGACATGGATCTCTGTGTTTACACACAGAGCTCCACGTCTTGTCCCTGTAGCCGCCGATCCCGAGTCCCTGGCGGACATCACGGCCGCCAGGCACTCGCATCGGCATCTCAGCGCTGCGGCGAGCGTGCGCCGCCGGACGCGCGCGCCGCTGGATGCGCACGCAGGCTGTCTTTTTACGGCCTGTTAGAGATTCACAACCACCCCGCAGCCGTATAAAGTCGTACGGCCGTTGGGTAGTGGTTAAAATTAGCACTTTTGAATTTTCACGTTTAGGTTCCATAGACTTTAACGGTGTTCGCACAAACTTTTTGACAGTTTGCATCTTTTCCTGCCAACCGAACCGAGGGTGTTCCGCTCATCTCTAATAATAGAGACCATAATTTATAAAATACACATACTGTATGTAAACACACACATAGAAAAAAAATAATATTTAAAGTGCACTTTAATTAGAAGAGCACTATTTGGCTCGGGAGCCACCAGTCATGGCATGACCTCCTTTAGAAACGGCACAATCACCGTTTCTAAAGTGTGCCTGCGCCGTTGCCTATGACGCATGCGCTGTAGACATCGGTGCATGGCTCTTTTGTAAATATCTCCGTGGAGGTTTAGGAGATCTTTCCAGCACCTACAGGTAAGCCTTATGCCGCGTACACACGATCGGAATTTCCGACAAGAAAAGTTCAATGTGAGCTTTTGGTCAGAAATTCCGACCGTGTGTATGGAATTTCCGACACACAAAAAAACATGCATGCACGGAATCAAGTCGGCGCATGCTCGGAATCATTGAACTTAATTTTTCTCGTCTCGTCATAGTGTTGTACATCACCGCTGTAATGTTTGGGGGACCAGCTTGATCGCAGGACACAGGCTTCTTAAATCAAAACTGAGGTTTATTAAACTTAAATGGCTTAGCAGCAGCAAAAACAAAAGAAATAACAGTCTCACCGACTTGTACAGCTCAGAACTGCTATCGCAGTTAAACAGTCCTTGCAGGTAAGTCCTTCAGTAGCAGGCTTTCAGGCAACACACTGCCAAGTCCTTTCACAGCTTTTCATAGCTTCCACAGCTTTCCTTGTCCACCATTCACCATGCATAGACTCTCCTACACTCCCTCCCCTCTCACCTGCACTTCCTGTCTGCTTTAAACTACTTCCTTAGACAGGTGCATTAACCCTTTCCATTCCCTTAAAGGCACCACAGTCCAAACAGAGGGGAAATATAACGTCCTTCCAGGACCCAGCCATGGCGTCCTGTACATATTCCCCCCCCCTGTGCCCCAACGCCAAGGAGGTGGAGGCAACAGTGGAGCTCAAACAATGGACTCGGGAGAGGGCATCTGCATTTTGATGCAGTCTCCCGGGCCTATGCTCCACTACAAACTTAAATTCTTGGAGCGCCAGGAACCAACGTGTAATCCTGGCATTAGTCCCTTTACCTTGCCTTAGCCACGTTAAAGGGGCATGATCAGAAATTAACATAAATTTTCTCCCCAAGAGGTAATATCTGAGGGACTCCAGAGCCCACTTAATGGCCAGACACTCTTTCAATAATAGCGTAGTTTTTCTCCGCTGGTGTCAACTTCCTACTGAGGAAGACTACTGGGTGCTCCTCACCATGAACAACCTGTGATAATACAGCTCCCAATCCTACATCGGAAGCATCAGTTTGGACAATGAACTCTTCAGAAAAATTGGGCGCTATCAAGACAGGGTGTTGGCACAGTGCTGACTTGAGCTCAAAAAAAGCCTTCTCAGCGTCTGCATTCCACTCCACCATGACCGATTTCCGACCCTTAGTCAGATCGGTCAATGGAGCTGCCAATGTGGCAAAGTTGGGTACGAACCTCCTGTAGTATCCCACCATGCCCAGGAATGCACGTACCTGCTTTTTTGTGAGTGGGCGGGGCCAACTCTTTATAGCGTCTACCTTGCTGACTTGAGGTTTCACCACCCCTCTACCCACGATATAGCCCAGGTATTTCACCTCCTCCATTCCCAAAGCACATTTTTCAGGGTTTATTGTAAACCCCTCCTTCCAGAGAGAGTCCAGTACTGCCTGGACTTTGGGCAAGTGTGACTCCCAGTCTCTGCTAAAAATTACTATGTCGTCCAAGTACACTGAGGCATACTCCCGATGAGGTCGTAAAATCCTATCCATTGCTCGCTGGAACGTGGCTGGAGCAGTTTGCAGTCCAAAAGGCATTCGTTTGTACTGAAAACTCCCCTCTGGGGTAGAAAAAGCAGTTTTCTCTTTAGCAGCCTTAGTTAATGGGATTTGCCAATACCCCTTGGTAAGGTCTAATGTTGTCATATACCTGGCTGGACCTAGTCTCTCAATAAGTTCATCTACCCGGGGCATGGGGTAGGCATCAAACCGTGAAACCTCATTAAGTTTCCGGAAATCATTGCAGAATCGCAGAGTCCCGTTGGGCTTTGGTACCAACACAATCGGGCTTGACCACTCACTCTGCGACTCCTCAATGATCTCCAGGTCTAGCATCTTCTTTACTTCCTCTGAAACGGCCTTCCTTTGAGCCTCTGGGATGCGGTAGGGCCTGACAAAAACTTTGACTCCAGGTTCTGTGATAATATCATGCTCTATGATACTAGTTAGCCCCGGCAAGTCTGAAAACTTCTCTTTATTTCTCTGCAAGAACTCCTTTGCCTGCTGACTTTGGTATTTAGATAGGGTATTTGCTACTTGGACACTCTCCACCCCAACCTGAGGCTCAAGTCTTGCACTAGCCAGGGAGGTCACCGGTTCCCTGTCTGTCCAGGGCTTTAACAAGTTGACATGATATATCTGATACGGTTTCCTCTTGCCTGGCTGGTGGACTCTATAATTGACCTCTCCCACTTTTTCCACAACTTCAAAGGGTCCTTGCCACCTGGCTAAGAACTTACTTTCCACAGTGGGAATTAGCACCTCTACTCGATCCCCCACTTGGAAGTGCCTTATTTTAGCACCCATGTTATCGACCCGTCATTGAGCCTCCTGGGCCTTTTGCAAATGCTCTTTGACTAGCGGCATCGCGGTTTGGATCCTTTCCTGCATTTGGGAGACATATTCCAGGACACTCTTATGCTGAACAGGTTCACTTTCCCATTCCTCTTTAACCACGTCAAGAAGTCCGCGAGGTCTCCGCCCATATACCAACTCAAAGGGCGAAAACCCAGTGGAGGCCTGGGGCACTTCCCGGATAGCAAACAGGAGAGCTGGTAACAGGCAGTCCCAATCTTTCCCATCCCTTTGTACTACTTTCTTGAGCATAGACTTAAGGGTCTTATTAAAGCGTTCCAACAACCTGTCCGTTTGGGGATGGTAGACCGATGTGCGTAGCTGTTTAATCCGGAACAGCTTGCACACATCGGCCATAACCCTTGACATAAACGGGGTACCCTGGTCTGTGAGTATTTCCCTGGGGAAACCAGTCCGTGTAAACATCTGGAATAATTCCCGGGCAATGGCCTTTGAGGAGGTATTCCGCAGGGGTAGCGCCTCAGGATATCGGGTGGCATAGTCAAGAATCACCAATATGTAGGAGTGACCTCGAGCTGACTTTACCAAGGGGCCCACTATATCCATGGCTATCCTCTCGAATGGGACCTCAATTATTGGCAGAGGGACCAAAGGGCTCCGAAAATGAGTCACCGGAGCGGTCAACTGACAGGTGGGACAAGAGGTACAGTATCTCTTTACCTCTGCTTTCAGACCTGGCCAGTAAAACCGGTCGGTGATCCGTGCCTCCGTTTTTTCAACTCCCAGGTGTCCCCCTAACACATCGTCATGGGCCAGGTCCAGAACCTTTCGTCTATATTGTTGGGGTACCAACAATTGCTACCACATTTTCTCTCTCCTTGGTAACCCGATACAGCCATTCATTATATATTGCAAAGTGTGGCCACCTCTCATTCGCACCTGGCTCTTGGGGAACCCCATTTATTACTACAACTTGTTCCCGTGCATGGGCCAAAGTGGGGTCCTGCATCTGAGCAGCCCCAAATGCCCCCTGGGGAACACCCAAATCCGGCAGTGCAGGGGTAGAGGCCACTTCCTCATCCTCTTCCCCCAGCATTACCTGAAGTGGGGAAGGCTCCTCCCCCTTAGGGTTTTGATAGGTCTGTGGACCACATATCTTGACATCCTCAATAGTATCAACACTACTTTCATCACCATTAACCCAATCATTAGCATTTTCCTCATCTGGGTCCACATTAACATTTGGCAGTTCAGGGTTATCCCTCTCAGCAGCAGGAACAGGGGGGCTAGTTTCTCCCCAGTCTCTGAACTGTTCTCCTTGTTCCCACAGTTTTGTAAACAATGGACAGTCTCGTCCTATTATAACATCATGCACCAAGTTCTTTACCACCCCCACCTCTTGAGTAACAGTGCCACATGCTGAGGCGATAGACAACGTGATGAGCGTGTCCCCGTGAATGCATACCACCCGTAAAGTTTTTCTTACCGGACCGATCTTCCCAATCACTCTAGGATGAACCAGGGTAACCATGCTTCCAGAGTCCAACAAAGCCCGGGCAGGGAGGTGGTTCACTTGGACTTCACACTCAAACTTTTCCTCATCCAGGTCGAGGTGTGTGGTGCACACTTTATGGGCACAAAAAGACCCCCTCTGAAGAACCCCGCATTCCATGGGCTCCTCTTGCAGTGGGCAGTGTGTCCGGGTATGACCCCAGGAATGACATCGCCAACATTGTACATCCCCTCCTCTCCGAACAGGAACAGAACGCTGAGGAGGTACCGGGAGTGACTCTTGGCCTTCCGGGGTGTTTGTCCCAGGGCTCCTTGGAACATCCTTTCGAAGGGCAGCAGTTGGTCGAACAGGCCGTGGCAGACTGGGCCCTATGCGCTTGGTAGGTCCGAGCAGGTCCTCCACCACTGTATATCGTTCCACCATCTCAACAAGGAGGTTTGCTGTTTTGGGGTCTCCATGGCTGACCCACCGTTGAAGGTCATCTGGCAGGGACCTCAGGTATCGGTCCAGCACGACCCGCTCCACGATTTGGGGGCCAGACAACACCTCAGGCTGCAGCCATTTTTTTACTAGTTGCACCAGGTCATGCATTTGAGACCGGGGTGGCCGATCTGGATCATATTTCCATTGGTGTACACGTTGGGCCCGAACGGCCGTAGTCACCCCCAGACGAGCCAGAATTTCTGCCTTTAACTTTTGATAGTCTTTAGCATCATCTGGTGGCAGGTCAAAGTAGGCTTTTTGAGGATCTCCAGTGAGAAAAGGAGCAATGAGGCCGGCCCACTGGTCCTGAGACCATCCTTCTCTCTCCGCTGTCCTCTCAAACGTAGCAAGAAATGCCTCTACATCATCGCTCAGGGACAATTTCTGTAGAAAATGGCTTGCCCTCGCAGTCACCTGGTTGCCAGGGGAAACAGACGCTTGTTCCCGAACCTGAGACAGCTGCTGCACTGCTTCCTTTAAAGCCGTCACCTGAGCCTGCATAACCCCTTGCTGCGTCGCTTGCTGGGCCGCCAACAGGCGAGTATTTTCTTGCTGCAGAGCCAGCGCCTCTTTGTGGTAAGTTTGTTGTGCTTCCAGCTGGGCTGCTAAGCGCTGATTAGCTTCCTCATGGCGAGTCTGCGCTTGCATGTTAGCCAAGGTCAGCTGTTTAACCACTTCCATACAGGGCACGTATACACCTTCCCGCCCAAGCCAATTTTCAGCTTTCAGCACTGTCGCACTTTGAATGGCAATTGCGCGGTCATGCTACACTGTACCCAAACAAAATTGGCGTCCTTTTTTCCCCACAAATAGAGCTTTCTTTTGGTGGTATTTGATCACCTCTGCGATTTTTTTTTTTTTGCGCAACAACTAAAAAAAGACTGAACATTTAGAAAAAAAATTACGTTTTTATTTTTTTCTGTTAATTTTTTTGTAAATAAGTGCGTTTTCTCTTTCAATTACGGGCACTGATATGGCGGCACTGATGAGATGGCACTGATGGACATCGATGAGGTAGCACTGACGGGCACAGATAAGGTGGCACTGATTGGCGGCGCTGGTATGCGGCACTGATGGGCACACATAGGCGGCACTGATGGGCACACATAGGCGGCACTTATGGGCACATAGGCGGCACTGATGGGCACATGGGCGGCACTGATGGGCACTCATGGGCGGCACTGATGGGCACTCATGGGCGGCACTGATGGGCACACATAGGCGGCACAGATGGGCACTCATGGGTGGCACTTATGGGTGGCACTGATGGATACTTATGGTTGGCACTGATAGGTGGGCACTGGGCATGGATGGGCACTGTGGGGTGGCACTAATGGACACTGTGGGGTGGCACTGATGAACACTGTGGGGTGGCACTGATGAACACTGTGGGGTGGCACTGATGGACACTGTGGGGCGGCACTTATTTTTCCTATGTTGCCAGTCAGTGCCCATTTGTGGGCACTGATTGGCATCTTTTTTTATTTTTAATGGGTTTTTTTTTTTAACTTATTTTTTTTTTTTGAGACTTTTTTTGTTGTTGTTGCCCTTCCCTGGTGGTCCAGGGTGGGCTTCCCTGGTGGTCCATGTGGCGATCCGAGGGGGGGCTGCGCTGATAAACAATCAGCGCGAACCCCCCCTGTCAGGAGAGCAGCCGTTCGGCTCTCCTCTACTCGCGTCTGTCAGACGCGAGTGAGGAAGAGCCGTCAACGGCTCTTCCTGTTTACATCGTGATCAGCCGTGGTTGGACACGGCTGATCACGTGGTAAAGAGTCTCCGTGAGAGACTCTTTACCGAGATTGGTGTTGCGGGGTGTCAGACTGACACCCCGCAACAACGATCGCCGCGATGCGCGCCCCCGGGGGCGAGCAGCGGCTTAGAATCCTGAGGACGTCATATGACGTCCAGTCAGGATTCTACAACCACTTTGCCGACGTCAATTTGTCATTGGCGGGCGGCAAGTGGTTAATTAGCTCCTCCATTGCTTCAACTTTCAATGTTTGTGCAGCTTTAACCCAGGACATAAATTCAATGTACTGTCTCTTTAAATGTCAGTTCAATATAAAGTCCAATGCAAAAAGAAAAAAAAAACGTTTTTTTTTCTCTTCTTATGCCTGTTATTCTGTCCTGCCCGCATTCGAGCACCAGTGTAATGTTTGGGGGACCAGCTTGATCACAGGACACAGGCTTCTTAAATCAAAACTGAGGTTTATTAAACTTAAATGGCTTAGCAGCAGCAAAAACAAAAGAAATAACAGTCTCACCGACTTGTACAGCTCAGAACTGCTATCGCAGTTAAACAGTCCTTGCAGGTAAGTCCTTCAGTAGCAGGCTTTCAGGCAACACACTGCCAAGTCCTTTCACAGCTTTTCATAGCTTCCACAGCTTTCCTTGTCCACCATTCACCATGCATAGACTCTCCTACACCCCTCCCCTCTCACCTGCACTTCCTGTCTGCTTTAAACTACTTCCTTAGACAGGTGCATTAACCCTTTCCATTCCCTTAAAGGCACCACAGTCCAAACAGAGGGGAAATATAACGTCCTTCCAGGACCCAGCCACGGCTTCCTGTACACCGCGTTCTTGACAGTCAGAATTTTGTGTGACTGTGTGTATGCAACACAAGTTTGAGCTAAAATTCCGTCTGAAAAAATCCACGATTTTCTAGTCGGAATTTCCGTTCATGTGTATGCGGCATTAGTCTAGGCTTACCTGTAGGTAAAAGTGGTTGTACAGGGTGTACAACCACTTTAACTGCCCTTTACATTTTGCACATTTTATGTGTTCTTGTTTCAAAGAGGAAAACTTGTATTTAATTTCTGAATTTAGCCCACAGGAACTGTGGATGAGATTTCATGCTGCAAAGGGTTACTACTGGTGTCACATTAGAGGCTGTGGTGAAGGTGATTACATGAAGGCCATGTAGTTCTTATCTGCGTTGGGAACTGCATTGAATCTCAGTTTCAAATTGGGAGATTGGGTACAAGGTCAGTTGGTGATGGAAGAAAAATGAAAAGTAATTTAATAATCAGGGTCCCTGGTAAGGGTATGTCAGTGTAGACGGCAAGCTCAGTAGTGCATGGACATGGATCCTCTTTGTTTGTTAAATACATTTGTACGTTATAGTCCTATAGCCCAGCATTGTGTGTTGGACTGAAATTGTCAAATCGTGTTTTAAAGTAGAACTTGGAAAAATAAATTGTGAGCTGCATTAAACAAGCTCATAAACCAAGTGTTCCTTGAAAGATCATGTGCCTGCTTCTATGTTATTGCAGTTGTTTGCATAGTAAAATAAATTAGAAAAGCACAATGGTGGCTACAGGAGTGATGTAAAAAGTTGTTCTTTCATATGTGAGCAGCTAGGACAATGTGTCCTTTGCTTAAACAGAAATAATATAGCTTATACTACTGTTGTGGTACTTGGGAATGAAAATGCAACTTATGATGTCTGTCACATAATTATAGTGAAAAGCAATTCAGCTATAGACATACAGCACAATGTAGCTAAACAGACCAAAGCTACAATCAGTTCCTTCTCTTCACCAAATGTAGTTGAGGGGACTAACATGCCTTTTTTTTACATAAAACGTTCCTTCACCATTCATGAGAATGGGAGCCATTATGTACACATTGGTAGGCATCTTAGTATGTCAAGCTGGATCTCCTATAATTGTGTTGAACATTCTGACTGCATATACCTTAAAGCGGACCTTCTGTAATTTTTTTTTTCATCTTTCCATGTACTAAATCTTCTGCCCTTGTTGTTTTAACGTTTAAAGGTAAATGCCAGTAAATACCTTATACAGCCCACTTCCTGTTTCTTGTCTGGTCATTAGCCTAGGCTTATGACATCATGCACAGAATTTGCCAGGAAGGTGGGGGATGGATAAGTCATAAGAGGGCCAATGAAAGCTGCAGAGCTGGAGGTGTGACTCTGTGTGTCTGTGTAAATCCAGGAAGTGAACAGGCAGCAGCTTCAGCTGCCCACAGTTCAAATGGTTCCAGCCAGATTCAGTGGAGGGAGATTTCTGCCGCATATTCGGCAAGTTCAGAATCACAGTATATATAAAATAATATACAAAGTGGTTGGAGGGCAGCTTCGGAATGGCAAAGATGTTTTTATTATAAATTATGTTTGCAGACTGCAGTTTCTCTTAACCACTTCAGCCCCGGAAGAATTTACCCCCTTCCTAACCAGAGCATTTTTTGCTATTTCGCACTGCATCGCTTTAGCTGACAATTGCGCGCTCATGCGACGTTGTACCCAAACAAAATTGATGTCCTTTTTTTCCCACAAATAGAGTTGTCTTTTGGTGGTATTTGATCACCACTGCGTTTTTGTTTTTTTGTGCTAAAAAAAAAAAAAATCAACAATTTTGAAAAAAAGCTATATTTTTTACTTATCGCTATAATAAATATCCCCCAAAATATATAAAAAAACAATTGCAATAAGTGTATATTGATTGGTTTGCGCAAAAGTTATAGCGTCTACAAAATAAGGGATAGATTTATGGCATTTTTATTATAATTTTTTTTTTACTAGTAATGGCGGCGATCTGCGATTTTTATCAGGACTGCAACAGATCGGACGCTTTTGACACTATTTTGGGACCATTGTTATTTATACAGCGATCAGAGCTAAAAAATAGTCACTGATTACTGTATAAATGACACTGGCAGGGAAGGGGTTAAACACTAGGGGGCGATCAAGGGTTTAAATGTGTCCTAGGGAGTGAATCTAACAGTGGGGGGTGGGCTACCACTGACATGACAGCAATCACTGCTCTCGATCACAGGGAGCAGTAGATCACTGTCCTGTCACTAGGCAGAACAGGGAAATGCCTCTTCGTCTCATGATCGTGTGTGGCACACGTGCACCCGCAAGGCGCAAATTCAAAGGGATGTACAGGTACGCCCATTTACCTCTACGAGCCATTCTGCAGACGTAAATGTGTGTGCGGCTGTCGACAAGTGGTAACTACTCCGGGATTAGAGCAATGTTTTGCACACATTTAAATATGAGCATTTTTACCTAAAACTGACCTAAAACCCCCTAAAAATTATATATTTATTTGAAAGCAGAGGCCTTTATAAAACTAAATAAATAGACAGTAGTTGCAGTTTTTTATGTTGCATAATATTTGTGCAACTTTTTATCAAATGCATATTTTCCAAAACAATATAATAAAATACATTTTAGTCACACAAACACAATATACCGTATTTATCGCGGTATAACGCGCTCCCGCGTATACCGCGCACCCCTAATGTTGCCCCCGAAATTCCTGTAAAAAAAAAAGTTATATGATTTTATTACTTACAGTTTTGGTGTCTTCCCAGCATCCATCGTCCGGTCTGGCGTCCGTCTGCGGCCTCGATAGTGTCCTCCCGGCTTCTCCAGCACGCGCCTCACGTCGAGTCCCCGCTTCCCGCGCTCAGTTCGAACGCCTCCGCCGACATATACCGAGTGCAGTACACTCGGGTACATTCGGCAAGGCTCGGCTTAGCTCACGCTCTGTGACGTTTATGCGTTAGCACGAGCGAAGCCGAGCCTGGCGGAATGTACCCGAGTGTACTGCACTCGGTATATGTCGGCGCAGGATTTCAAACTGAGCGCGGGAAGCGGCTATCGGCGTATATCGCGCACCCACGATTTTCCCCTTAAAATAGTGCGCGATATACGCCGATAAATACGGTAATCTCCAATTGTTGGTAAAATATAAAAGTTGGGGTTGTGTCCAGTAAATAGACACCAAACATGTTAAGCAGTGGTCTCAAAGTACCGGCCCGCGGGCCATTTGCGGCCCCCGGACCAGTTATAAATGGCCCGCAGGCAGGGCAGAAGTGGGGGGAGCAAAAAAAAATTTTTTTTTTTTTTTTTTTTTGTGAGCTGGCGCTATTTGGTGGTGAGCCGTTGGTATTAATTACAAGTTATTACCACCAGATGTGAGCTGGCGTCATCTGGTGGTGGACGTTGGTATTACAAGTTAAGCATTACAAGTTAAACAGCAATTCTAATGTCATTTTACACTATTTTCACTGCCATCTTCTTCCCTCTAATTAGAACCCCCCAAACATTATATATATTTTTTATCCTAACACCTTAGAGAATAAAATGGCGATCGTTGCAATACTTTCTGTTACACCGTATTTGCGCAGCGGTCTTACAAGCGTACTTTTTTTGGAAAAAATTACACTTTTTTTAATAAAAAAATAAGACAACAGTAAAGTTATCCCCATTTTTTTAAATATTATGAAAGATAATGTTACGCCGAGTAAATTCATACCCAACATGTCACGCTTCAAAATTGCGCCTGCTTGTGGAATGCCGACAAACTTTTTTACCCTTTAAAATCTTCATAGGCGACGTTTAAAAAAATCTACAGGTTGCATGTTTTAAGTTACAGAGGGGGTCTAGTGCTAGAATTATTGCTCTCGCTCTACCAATCGCGGCGATACTCACGTATGTGTTCGCTTCTGCGCGCAAGCTCTTTGGGACGGGGTGCGTTTTCTGGCTCCTAACTTTTTTAGCTGGCTCCTAGATTCCAAGCAAATTTGTCAAACCCTGACTTACACCAGTGCAGGTGGTAATAATGCGCTCGCTGACACCAGTGCTGGGGGTTAATAATGTGTTCGCTGACACCAGTGCTGTTGTTTTTGAAGTTTAAAAGTTTGCATGCGGCCCCCCATGGCATATGAAAACTTGTCTTGTGGCCCTCAGGTAATTTGAGTTTGAGACCCCTGATGTTAAGTCTTATTTGTGCATGCCCTTGGAATCGCAAAAAAGTATGGTACCCAAAATTCTAATGCCGCGTACACACCATCACTTTATGTGATGAAACTTCATTTTCAAAAACGACGTTGCCTACACACCATCGTTTTTTCAAAATGCTCTAGCAAAGCGCAGTTACGTTCAGCACTCTTTTTCATTGAAGCTTGCTTCATAACTTGCTTCTGAGCATGCGCGGATTTGAAAACGTCGTTTTAGCCTACACACGGTGATTTTTTGTGACACAAAAAACGACGTTTTGAAAAACGACACAAAAAATTTAAGCATGCTTCAATTTTTTTTTGTCGTTTTTCACAAGACATAAAACAAAGTTTTCCCCCACACACGGTCATTTTAATTGACGTTTTTCAAAACGTCGTTTTTTTCATCACATAAAGTGATGGTGTGTACGCGGCATTACACTTTAAAAGCCTTTATAGGTTATCAGTTTAAATTTAAAGGATAAATTCACCTTTTCACAAAAAAATAGTAGGCAGGTAAAAAAATGTGCATTTATTATTTTTTGTTGTAAGAGCCTTTAAAGCATTGCATCAACGATCATCAGATCTCCTGCAGATCTATCAGTGCATCCTCATACGAGGAAGCCAATACATTCTGACAGGAAGACTCAAACTACCACAGCGCTTATGGTAGTTTGTTGAAAATGACAAGCTGACAGCCACAAAGGCTGCCGGACCTTGTAGTGTTCCATTCACAGGACTCTGTGAATGAGTGATGTGGCCGGGTGGGTGGAGTTCCACTCAGTCACTTTTTTTAAACCGGGGAGAAGATAGCTCTCAGATTGGGGATTGGGGAGGTGAGAGGGCTGGTTCATTCGTAATATGTTGCACCCGGGATATGGACAGTTATGAAAGTTGGCCACCCATCCAATAGGGGTGCACGGGCGCCGCCCCCCCTAACCATTCGTCCGTTTTTAAGCACATGATTAGAGCCAGAGGCTGTAATAGGCTTCAAAAAAACTGAAATATATATATATATATATATATATATATATATAAATAAGAAGGCCAGTATGGTGGCCCGAGTTTATGGGAGGAGCCCGGAGGGTATTTAAGAAGCCCACTCACACATGCTCTCTCGGTTCAGTGTGCAGTACTACACGTCACTGGGCCGACTCTGCCCAGCTCACCACATGTCCGTGAGTCTGCGCATTCAATCGCATTCGACATCGCAAGCGCTTTGCGGCTTCTCCCTTCATGGTCTTCACCGGCGGTTCCCGCTTACTGTTGCAGGTAGGATTCAAACCTTTTCGTATCTTGTGCAATCTTACAATTCGTTATGCTTCCTATCCTGCATCCCTTTTGGGAAAAAATCTGCCTGAGTTACTTTTGCTCATGTTCCAACATCATTCGGCTCAGTCATAGTACATTTGCAACTTCCTTCTGCCAAACATACGATTCATTTGAAAATCCATTTGGAGATTGACATGTGTTTGTATGTGTGGTGTTCCAGTACAGGTATTTGCTGTAGGCCCTGTCAGATTGAGGCCCTCGGCTTGTGGGGTCTCCCCTGCAGGGACTCAGCTAGTTATGATGTGATTTATACTGTTATGGTTGATAATACGTTTATTAGGTGTGTATAGCTTTAAGAGGTTTAGTCAGCCATCTCATGTTCAGTCAGAGTGTATTACCATCTCATGTTCAGTCAGTGTATTAGAGTCGGGAGGACTAAGTGCTAGACAAGACCTTATTGTGTTGTGTTATACTACAGGTCAGTCTCTATGATCCACAGCTCTCAACCAATGGGCTTCAGTCTGATCAGGCCCTTATAAGGGATTGTACTTCCTGTTTAAGCCAGTCTAGACTACACACAGTTCCTGGCAGAGCAGAGCAAAACACAGTCAGAGTAGAAGCAGTGCAGGCCAGAGGCCTCCAGTTCAGGAGAAAGCACAGCAAAGCGTGGAGTATCCCTAAACACTACAGAACCAGTACTTCAGCTCATTTATCGGATCAATCCGTTATTCCAGCGAAAAGCCTCAAGTCTACCGACACTTCAGTAAGTGTATCTATTTTTCAGCCTAGTTAAGCATAGGCCCTGAATTACTAATCCGGCCTCAGCAGCCGAGTATATATGTGATCAGCCAAGCTCAAGCATTATCAGCTGTGTGATCCTCTAGAGACTGTCTGCAGAACCTTTGTGACACGCTGTGTAAACGCTGTGAAGATTTTGTCACCTGCCTTCATGCCAGTAAAGCCTTCGTTGTATTAACCCCTGTTGTGGACTGCGTTATTACCATCCTAACTAGCGGGGATACGGAGGCCCCCGGAGCTGTAGTTTCCCGGGGTATACCAAGACTACAGTGGCGTCACGTGACAGAGAGGGTTAATACCATCTGGCCCTCACTAAGGGTTAATACCACCTGACCCTGGGCTCCTAGCCCCAAGAACCAAGTAGCCATCATCAAGCGCATGTGTGTGGCCGTGGGGCTCACCCTCCCCGGTCACCACATCGTTTTCTGGCGTCACGAACAGGATACGGGTATACGCCTTAACCATTCAGCCACTAAAGCAAGTCCCCCCCCCCCCCCAGAATCTGAACTGTGCCATTGAAAGTAATTTACTCAGCGAGGCGCATATACAAGTGGTGGGGGAGGTGAAGGAAAGACTGTTAGCTGCCATTGTTAAGTGGAGAAAGTCTGTACCTGAAGGGGTTAAATTGTTTCCAGCATTTCCCACGCGCGGGAGCGGTCGCAGCTCCGCCCAGTCAAGCCCCGGCGGTGACGCCTCTTCAGTGTGCAAGCCGGAACTAGAGAATCCACTCTGTGTTGCACGGAGGAAACAATTGCTGACCGGACCAAAAAAGGAAGTTGCCGGGCGCAGCCATAGCAACGTGTCCGGCAATAAAAGACAGCGCACTCAACGACATCGCACTCAAAGACAGCGCTCTCAAAGACAGCACTCTCAAAGTTTCTTAAAGTGACAGCGCACTCAAAGGCATCGCACTCAAAGACAGCGCTCTCAAAGTTTCTTAAAGTGACAGCGCACTCAAACAAGGCTACAACATGTCAGCCGCAAGATCACCAGATGCAGCTGATGTACCAGATCCTCTTGCGGCTCCTGCACAAGCTACCCCTCCGGGATCACCTCCAGTACGACGTCATGACAGTGGGGCCCCCCCATTCTACCTGGGGAAGCCTGTGTTGCCTAACTACAGAGGGGATCCCTTTTCCCTCAAGGATTTCCAGGAGAGCTTCCAAAGCATTTTCTCTCTACTCTCTCCCCCCTAACCAACAGGTGCTGTTGCTCATGGGACAGTTGCAGGGACCTGCACGTGAGGAAGTCCGTACCTGGCCCACTTCTGAGAAGACTACAGTAGATCAGATCTTTGAGGGATTACATCAGGTATTTGAGTCCCACTCACCCTCAGAGGTCCGCCTCAGGCTGTACGAGAGGCGACAAAAGCCGGGGGAAACACTAAGGGCAAATGCAGTAGCCTTGCAGAATGCCCTGGAGGCAGTCCAGAAACTGGACAATATCACCCCTGACCAGGGTAACAAACTATTGATGGATAGATTCATAGAAGGGGTCCAAAATAAATGGGACAAGGCGCAATTAAAGATGTTAGCTGTACAGAACCCCAATATATCTTTTTCTGCCTTTAAGCGCCTAGCCCTTCAAGTTATAGAGCAGGGGGCAAGCCCTGAGGAGCATCCTGACCCTAAAACGGAACCCATGGGTGCGGCGGCGTGGCCTGCACCACTGTTACCACCAGCCCCCGCACCCGTGGCTGTCACCCCGGCCTCCACTACAATTACTGAGATTCAAGAGGTTAGACAAGATATTGCCCAGCTTACCCAAGTGGTAAAGGAGTTGGCTAATCACACCACTCGGGTACTTAGAGAGCCTCCAGAGACTAAGAGACCTACTCCTGCCCCTCCTCCCCGTTCTATCGGGCCTCGCTCGGGACCTTCTAGTAGGCCTTACTGTGATTTCTGTGACAAACCCGGTCATTGGAAGATGCAATGCTGGGCTTTAAACGGGCGTCCCCTGAGGTCGAGGACCGGCCCTCAGGAAAACGAATCACAGGTCCAGCAGAAGAGCCAATATACTCAGGACAGTCCTTATACATTGCATCCTGCCCCTATGTAAATGTTACCATAGATGGTGTCCAACTGCAGGCCCTGATTGATACAGGCTCGCAGGTGTCTACCATCTCTAAGGGCCTATTCTATAGGTACTGGAATGTCGATTCATTGTGTGAACCAGATGATATGGATGTTAGTGTCATGGCAGGGGACGGGAAACCAATTCCCAGACATGGGTACTGGGAGCCCACTATTCAGCTGAGAGGTCACACACTTAGAGGTCAAGGTATAATTGTCACTAATGTCACGGTACCAGGGGCCACAGAGTTTATATTGGGGATGAATATAATGAGACATTGCTTCAGTGATATTATGGATGCCTTGCATGCCTCTCTCCCCCACATGTCTCCCTCAGGTCAGAGGACTGCGCAACACCATCTCAAAATTCTGAACGCAAAACAGAAGTTCGCGAACCGGAGAGGAGAAATCTGTAAAGTTCGGATCCAAGACATGAGGTCTGTGACCCTGCAGCCGAACACAGAGACAATTTTGTGGTGTCGGGCGCGCCCTGGTGTAAGGAATCAGGACTATCAGGCCTTACTGGAGCCCATACAATCTGAAGATTTTCCTTTGGTCCGAGCTGCAAGGAGCCTAGTGATGGTGGTGAATGGACGGTACACTCCAGTGGCCCAACTTGTTTTCTTGGACTCCAGTGACATACTCTCTTCACGGAAGGCGGCCCAACAGCTGAGTGCCCAAACCGTGTCAGGGGCTACCGAAAATTCTCCAGAACCTTGGTGGCGCCAACTGCAAATAGGAGGATCTCTCACCCCACCAGAACAAGTCGAAGGGGTCATCGAGGTGGTGAAGGAGTGCCAGAGTGCCTTCAGCAAACACCCAACCGATTTTGGAAAAACCTCCATGATTAAGCATCGAATCCTGACCGGCGATAAACCCCCCATCAAGGAAAGGCATCGGCCTGTGGCACCAGGCATGTACCAAACCGTCAAGAAACTGTTAACCGACATGAAGGAGGCGGATGTAATACAAGAGAGCCAGAGTCCCTGGGCAGCACCCATGGTGTTAGTTAAGAAGAAGGATGGGACCATCCGTTTTTGTGTTGATTACAGGAAATTGAACGACATCACCCATAAAGACGCATACCCTCTCCCCCGGATTGAGGAGTCACTCACCGCGCTGAGTTCTGCGGCCTACTTCTCTACATTGGATCTGACCAGCGGATACTGGCAGGTGCCCATGGCCGTCGAAGACAGGGAGAAAACAGCCTTTGTCACCCCATGGGTCTTTTCGAATTTAAAAGTATGCCCTTTGGGCTGTGCAATGCCCCAGCTACCTTTCAACGGCTGATGGAGAGATGTCTGGGACACCTTAACTTCCAGAGTGTCCTACTCTACCTGGATGACGTGATTGTGTATTCCAAATCCTATCAGGAACATTTGACTCACCTGTCCGACGTCTTCCAAGTACTGATCCAGCATGGTCTGAAAGTCAAATCCTCCAAGTGCCACCTACTCAAGCCACAAGTACATTACCTGGGCCACGTCGTCAGTGCCGAAGGGGTCCAACCTGATCCAGCTAAAGTCGAAGTTGTCAAGAATTGGCCTATCCCACGCACGGTTAAGGATATTCGGAGCTTCTTAGGATTTGCAGGATATTACCGCCGCTTTATTCCTCATTTTGCACAAATTGCCGAGCCATTGACCTCTCTCCTGCGAGGCCACGGCGAAGGGGAACTATAATGGCAAGCTGCCTGTGGAATGGGCCAAAGAGCAAGAGGTGGCCTTCCAGGCTCTAAAACATCTATTGACAGAGCCTCCCATCCTGGCCTATCCGGATTATACTCAGCCTTTCCGACTGTATACAGATGCCAGCTTCGAAGGACTCGGGGCAGTGTTGTCCCAGATGCAGGGAAAACAAGAGAGGGTGATAGCTTACGCCAGCCGGAATCTGCGAGGGGCTGAGCAGAATGATTCTAACTACAGTTCCTTCAAGTTAGAGCTCCTGGCCCTCGTGTGGGCAGTCACCGAAAAATTTAAGGACTATTTGTCAGCCACCTCATTCACGGTCTACACCGATAACAACCCCCTGGCTCACCTGAACACCGCTAAACTAGGTGCTCTTGAGCAAAGATGGGCCTCCAGACTGGCCAACTATGACTTCTCTATCAAGTACCGAAGTGGCAAGTCTAATATTAATGCGGATGTGCTATCACGCATTGGCTCCTGGCGAAGATCCCCCAGTGGAGGACAAGTGGGAAGATGTGGAGATGCCTCCCTTCTATCAAAGATTCGTGAATCAGGATGTGGTCGTCACCCGCGAGGGGAGTGAATCTGGGTCTAAAGCAATCCAGGAAGACCTGTATACCTGGAGGACCCTACAGGAAGAAAGTCAGACTATGGGAGATCTGCAGGAGTATTTATTGACCAGGAGGGTACCTCCCCGGTTACGACGGGGCCAGAATGACTATGAATTGAAGCGATTGTGGCGTCAGAGGAAAAGACTATTTGTGCACAAAGGAATGGTGTACAGGAACTTCTTGGACCCAGTGTCGGGAGAAAGGCTACACCAAATTCTGATCCCTCGGAGAGATGCCGCCATGGTATTGAATGCCTACCACGACCAGTTAGGACACTTTGGGGTCCATAAAACAGAAGCCACCATCCGACGCCGGTTCTACTGGATTGGAATGAGGAGCGACGTTGAAAAGTGGTGCAGTGAGTGTGCAGTCTGCAATATCACCAAGAATGGTCGCAAGAATGCACGATCACCTCTCCATTCCATTCAGAGCGAGAGACCCAACCAATTGGTCGCCTTGGATCATGTCAAGCTGTCACCTACCCGGTCCGGGTATTCATATGCTCTCACCATGGTGGATCACTATTCCAAGTGGGTAGTGGTTGTGCCAGTCAAAGACTTAACAGCCAAGACAACAGCCCAGATGTTCTACACCCATTGGGTACAGATACTTGGATGTCCTGAAACTGTCTTGTCTGACCGAGGTCCGGCCTTTGAGGCCCAACTGTTTCAAGAATTGTGCCAGTTCCATGCTTGTAAGAAACTCAGGACCACTGCCTATCATCCGCAAGGGAATGGACTCTGTGGGAGAATCAACCAGGTGTTTATCCACATGCTGAGAGCGGCTTCTGTATCCCGACCTGAAGAGTGGCCTCAACTAATGCCCGAACTGTTGGAAATCTACAACAATACCATCCACTGTTCCACTGGTTACACTCCATTTTACCTCATGATGGGCCGACACGGTCAACTGCCTAAAGACAGGGCCTTTGGACTTCAAGCACCTTTCAACCACTCCCCCCAAGCCTCTTCAGAGTGGGTCTCGGAACATCAGAAAAGGATTCAGGAAGCGAGAGAGATAGTCAACAAAAAGATGGGCGAGGCACACTATAGGCAGCAACAGGACTACAACCGCCATGCATCTGCCCAGCCGTTGCAAGTTGGTGATAAAGTCTGGCTGAAGAAGCATCCTAGAACCCATAAGTTGGACTCCCTTTGGGAAACTGAACCATACACAGTGATTTCCATCCCTTATCCGGACTCTGATGTCTACTCAGTTCAAAAAGCCGGATATGCACCACAAGTTGTAAACCCGAAACCGGATCAAGCTGTGTCACAAAGGGAACCTGCCTGTGTTGGTGCCTCCTTCTGCACCACCAAGTCTTCCACCTCCAGTTCAGCCAGCACAAGAGCAGCCCACCAAGCCAGTTGAGCCTGAGAGGCCACTCCTGATGTTCGAAGATGATCCTCTCTTCCCTTCTGATCAAAACGTCTTCTTTGGTTATGTGCCAATCAGTTCCATTCCATCCACCTCAGTCTTGGCACCAGAAGCTCCAGAGTTTACTCCAGCCATCCGCTCACCTGCTGCAGTCCCATCAGAACCTTCTAATGTGGGAGAAAGCTCCATAGGTCAAGAGCCATCACAGGCCCCCATTGTCCAAGATGAAGGTGCAGCTGTCAGTCCAGAAGAAGCAAGTGTTCAAGGAGAAAACAGTGCTCCAGAAAACTCAGAAATGGTGTTGCGTAGATCCACCAGATCTAATTTCGGATATCCCCCAGCAAGATATAGGGATTAATCTATTAATTATACATACAATATATGTAGATAGACTACATACACCTCAGTTAGTGTCAGGGCCAAAGCGCTGTACTTCCTCCTTTGCCACACCTGCGCAGTAGATTGGCTTCCCGGCGGCTAATTGGGCACTTCAGACCTGTGCGCATGCGCACGCATGGCGCGGCGCGTGCACGAGCGCGCGTACGGGCACGTGACCTCTCGGGGCCAATCACCAACGTGACCGCCCTATTTAAACCAGCTCCTGTCAGTAGACAGGTTGCTGGTTTATCGTCAGCTACTTCCTGAACCTGTTTCTCTGTAACCCTTTCCCGTTGGAATTCCGTTCGACTCACCTCTCACCCGGAACCTGACCTCGGCTTGCTTCACCACTCTATTTGAACTCTCCTGATCCAGACCTCGGCTTGTGACTTGGACTCTGTTGTTGTTTCTCCTGCCCTTGAACCTCTTGACTTGTGACCCGGATTTGCTGTCTTCTCTGCTCCCCGAACCCTGGCTTGCACCCCGGACTATCCAGCTTGTCTCCTGAACTCCTTCAGTACCGGCTGTCCGGATTCATTACTGTCTGTTTCCAGTTCCCGTCTGCCGCCATCCAGAAGCACCTGCTATCTACGACCATCGCTAAGCAACGCTTCTCCACTGGCACCGGTACCGCCTCGTGCTTCCGCCACCTGTTCCAAAACTCAGTGGGCGGGCGCGCCTGGTCGTAAAGGTGAACCACCCTCTGCATTTCGGTCCCGGTGAGTACTTGATTCCTGATAGTTAGTATACATCTCAAGTATACATCATTACTAACTAATATGTCACTAGTTACCTACTTACCTTATTTAGTGTATAGGAACATACCTGGCCAGTAAGTCTCCAATCCCTCACTTAAGCACTACAAAAAGAAAAGGGTATCCTCTAAGAAATGTCTAATTGTGTACTTCAGGCATAGAATAAAAATGTCTAGCAAATATTAAAGTGTGTTCTGGGGAGAAGAGCTAATAGCCTAAGGGCCCCAGTAGCCAAGGCATTGGGTAGAAAGCCTCCGGCAGCCCAATCCAAAACCTGCTCAGTCTTAAAAGTGTAATCTAACAATAATATACTGTTCAAAACTGAGTGATAATGTTTAACAGATATGTATTCTGTCTGGGACCCAGATAACCACTTACCCTGCACAAAATAATGATCTCACTTTATCTAATAAGCCTGCAAGGGACATTTATGTGTATAATGCCTCAGGACTTATCATATGATCCTGTTCGTATATGTTTATTTTTCCCAAAGAACCTGGAACGGACATTGGTGTACAAATGCCTCAGGACTTCTAGTGGCCCCAAGGTCACCTCGTTCCTCAATCCATCAGTGCCTTAATCGTCGAGGACGACTTCTGTTTAGTGGTGGGGTTTGTGGTGTCCCAGTACAGGTATTTGCTGTAGGCCCTGTCAGATTGAGGCCCTCGGCTTGTGGGGTCTCCCCTGCAGGGACTCAGCTAGTTATGATGTGATTTATACTGTTATGGTTGATAATACGTTTATTAGGTGTGTATAGCTTTAAGAGGTTTAGTCAGCCATCTCATGTTCAGTCAGAGTGTATTACCATCTCATGTTCAGTCAGAGTGTATTAGAGTCGGGAAGGACTAAATGCTAGACAAGACCTTATTGTGTTGTGTTATACTACAGGTCAGTCTCTATGATCCACAGCTCTCAACCAATGGGCTTCAGTCTGATCAGGCCCTTATAAGGGATTGTACTTCCTGTTTAAGCCAGTCTAGACTACACACAGTTCCTGGCAGAGCAGAGCAAAACACAGTCAGAGTAGAAGCAGTGCAGGCCTCCAGTTCAGGAGAAAGCACAGCAAAGCATGGAGTATCCCTAAACACTACAGAACCAGTACTTCAGCTCATTTATCGGATCAATCCGTTATTCCAGCGAAAAGCCTCAAGTTAACCGACACTTCAGTAAGTGTATCTATTTTTCAGAAAATGTATAGAACCTGCGCTAGGATATCCAAGGTGTAAGGCTGCTGCCTCCCTAGAAACTGTCCCCTAAGGGGCAGAGATAAATAATAAGCTGGGAAATAGGGATAATGGCGCTGCCTGTAAAGGAGCTAGATCAGGGACAATAACGTGTCCCCCAGATAGAGCGCTGAGTGTGCAATCTGCTAAGGTAAAACTCCTCAAATACCTCTGGTCACTAAGGTGCGCAGCTCATAAGATTATTATTTACATACAATGTGCTCTGTTATGTAAACAATGTGCTCTAATTGTCCCAGTGTATGCTATTCAGTAAACTATGTGTATTATCTGATATACCATAAGTTAATCCTAAGTGTCAGATAAGAAGTTTCTACAAAGTAAATAAATGAGAGATATACTAAGTATATAACCTATTCCTGGTCAGTTGCCCTCACGGGGAAATGCCAAGTAAGTGCAGCAGGTATCTGGCTCATATAACCGCGTGCATGAGTCAAAATGTGTGATATAAATCAAAAATAGAGATTTGCATTAAATCATACACGACTGTCCATAAAATAAAATGAGAAATGTCCAGATATAATAATAATTAGATGGGCTCCTGCCCCCTGTGGGAAAGAAAAGGTATCTATATAGTCCAGCACCAATGGTGCAATGAGTGAACTGGTATGTACACACTATATATATATATTTTGTCCGTACTCAAAGAGGAAGCAGTGTAATAACTCTTATATGCATATAAAGTTCATCATTATTCCTTATATTAGCAGGACCGTGGGACAATGTGCAGGATATCTTGGTGGATTGGTGAAGGTCCAGCAGACAAGTGAGTGTGAAAGGAGTGCCTCTGTCACACAACTCGGAGTGCTCCCGGTGCTCCCCTCAGGGTTCCCCACTCACCAGATAGAAGTCCCCTCTTGGGGTGATCCGCATATATCGGGGGTTCAGGCAACCGCTGCTCCAGTCTGCTGCTGGGTCCTTCCTCCAGACAGGTGTGTTACTGCTAATGGTCCGGTTAGTACAGCTCCCTCGGTCCCTCAGATAGGAAAAAAACACATACGGGGGGCTCCGATAGTGTAATAAGGTCTGACACCTTTATCTTGTAAAATTGTTATTTATTCAAAAGTGCATGTCTGATACAAGCCAGTAACAGATAATGAAAAATGAAAAATGAAAAAATGAATGAAAAAATAAAAACTAAAAATGGCAGTGTCCGCACCTGCTTCCTAGGAGGAACGTGTATGGGCTAGGTGCCAGTAAAACGATTGTACCATAAAAACCTAAACAAAAACAAAGTAAGATAAAAGAAAAAATCACTGGTAGCTGCAGTTGGCTGGCTTAGGTCCGCCCTATATGACAGCTCAGCCTGGCTACACTAGGTGATAGCGTGTGTGTCCTAGGTAGTGGCGTGCGTTCCAGCCAAAACCACCTAACGTACACCCCCGGAAGTGACGTCACACGTACAGGCCTGACGTACGTTTAGAATTTGTGATTCGTCTTCTGAGGCTTGTCAGCGTGGCGTCAGCTGCTGATATTTATGGGAGTCGCCGAGCAGTGCTGGTTAGCCCTCCCCCGGGAAGTCTCCAATCACTATATCCTATCCCCGGACTTGTGTCCAATGAGAGTATTCTGGTGGAAGCTCTAAATTACACCCCGGGAAGGATCACCGCAGCTCTGCGTCTCGCCCATATATCAGAATAGATGGCTGGTATAACTATATACTATACTCTCCATACGGATAGATGGAAGCTATGCTAACCAGAACAGAAAACAGGTAAATGTATATATATATATATATATATATATATATATATATATATAAAGTGTACCAGATGGACCCTGTGTGCTAGGTCATTGTCAAGAAGATTCCTAGTCAATTTGACCTAGATGCATCCAGTATGAGATAATAGGTGATAGGTAGGGAAGTTATTGTGAATAGTTATGTAAGGGTGGGACACTGGAAATCAGGACCGCCTAATTTGGCCAGCTGTTGCCCCTAACCACCCCTATGCCCACGGCATATGTATAAGCCTATCGAGTCCACGTAATATTAGATATGGTTTTAGGCAAAGGTTGGGAAGTGAGATGAAACATCCTGTGTGAGGGAGTAGGTGCGTTAATTAATTGGGTGAATAAAAATACCACATATTACATAAAAGTGCTCCCATAGTGTATATCCCAATATGTTAGGGGGCGATATCCTCCCCAATATTACACCTATTGGTATGAAACCAAGGTGTAGAGTTAACTGATCCTCAATTAGAGTGAGGGAAAACTGTGATGACTAATTGATACATGGGTAGACATGATGTCCTACCCAATGCATCAAACGCTCAGTGGTGGATACAATAAAATGCTAGTGTCATCAGACTGTGATACATGTGTTACATAGTGTAAGTGAGGAATCCCATTCTCCAATCATGTAAATAGATACATATTATTACCTAAAGTGAATTCCTATATTATAAAGTATAACAAAGTATCAGTAACGACTATATAATGTGTGATGTGAGTGAGTAGATGAAGAAGAAATAATAAAACTAAATAATAATGTTATTAAAAAGTGATGAAGTAAGAGTGCTAATAGATAACAGAGGTGTAGTCTTCTCACTATTAGGGATTGGCCAGAAAGCAGTTAAGATCTATATCGACATTCAGGCCATGTGGCACAAGTGTTCCTAGGCGATAGATCCAGCTAGTTTCGTTCTGTGACACTGCGATTTCTTTATTGCCTCCCCTCCAATTATCTTTGATACTGTCTATGCCGTAGAATATGAGACCTGAAGGATCCTTCTGATGTACTTCTTCAAAGTGGCGGTATAAGTGATGTTTAGAGGACCCTTTCTTGATAAGGTTTATATGTTCCCGTATCCTCACCCGCAATTCTCTTATAGTTCTCCCTATATATAATAGGTGGCATGGGCACTCAATGGCATATGTAACATGGGTGGTGTTACACGTTATCAAATTTCTGATCTTATACACTTTGTGGTCATTCCTCGATCTAAACTCGGTTTTCCTACGTGGTTGTTTTTTACTTTCTCTGCACGCTAGACACCTTTGACATTTGTAAAACCCCTTGAGGTCTGGGCATATCTCCACTTGCTTAGGAGGATTAATAATGTTGTGCACCAGATGTCTGAGAGTGGGTGCTTTTCTGTAGATGAATGTAGGCTTATTGGGAAGAACCTTTGATAATATACAGTCTTCCTTGAGGATCGGCCAATATTTTTTGAGGATACTTTCGAATTCCTTATACTGGGAGCTGAAACCAGTAACAAAAGGACAGTCATTTCATCTTTGGCTGGCCCTTGTATTCTGCTTAAGTAGGTCTTTCCGGTCTTTTTGTGAAATTTCTCTTTTCAGTTTCTCCAGGCTTTCAGATGTATATCCCTTCTCCTTGAATCTGTCCACAATAGTCTGGGCTTGCCTTTCGAAATCCTCGTTAGAGTCACAATTCCTTTTCAGCCTCAGCAGTTGTCCTTTTGGAATATTGGCCTTCCATTTCGGATGGTGGCAGCTGTTGATAGGAATATATCCATTCCTATCGGTGTCTTTGAAGAATGTCCTTGTGTGAAGTGCTGTACCATTCTTATAAATTTCTAGATCCAAATATTCGATTTTTTCGGTACTGTACTTCCCAGTAAACTTAAGGTTGAACCTATTATTGAGGTCAGCTAGAAAGAGTTGTAATGTCTCCACTGGTCCTTCCCAGAGGATGAGGAGGTCGTCTATGTATCGGCGGTACAACTTGATCTCTGAATGTCCTCTTTGGTAAATATACTCATCCTCCCAAACATTCATCATCAGGTTAGCAACACTGGGGGCATACCGAGCCCCCATTGCAACCCCCTTTGTTTGTACATAGTACTCATCAGCATACCAAAAATAGTTGCACCTCATCGCCAACTTCAATCCTTCTAGTATATACTGTATTTGCTCTTGTCTATATGTGGTCTTCTCATATAGAGCTGTGGCCACCCCCATGATACCGTCCTCCTGCTCAATGCTTGTATACAAGGAACTCACGTCTATGGTGACTAATATGAGATTTTCAGCTCTTACTATTCCTTTCAATTCCTGTATCAATTGAAGGCTGTCTCTAAGGTACGATTTCCCTTGTTTGACTAGTGGCTGTAAGAAAGTATCGAGGTATTCCCCTAGCCTTGAAAATATCGAGTTTATGCCACTAACTATTGGTCTTCCAGGAGGTTTTGGCATCTTTTTGTGAACCTTTGGGGTATAATATATGACAGGTGTTTTTGTGGAGCTGGAGATGAGGTATTCCGCTTCTTTGCTGCTGAGAATTCCTATGTCTTTTCCCTTTTGTACATACTTCTCAAGGTTTTTCTGGTACTTTTGTTTGGGATTGCCGTTAAGTTTCAAGTAGGTGTTAGGTACTGTAAGCAGATTGTTCATTTCTTCTTCGTAGTCTTTCAGGCTTAGAATAACTAGGCCTCCCCCTTTGTCCGCAGGGCGGATCACGATTTCATGTTTGTTCCCAATATCTTTAATAGTTTTCCATATGCTTTTACTCTTTTTATCTATCTTCCTTTCCAATTTCCTAAGGTCGTTCACCATTTTTTTGAATGCAATAACACATTGATTCCCTGGGTTAGTTGGATTGAATGTGGAGTTGTTTTTCAGCCCTGTTTGTTTATATCGCGAATCAATGTTCACGCTATCTTCTGTATTAATAGCGAAGTATTTCTTTAGATTAATCTTCCTCAAAAACTTTTGGAAGTCTATGTATACTTCGAATTGATCTAGTGGTTTATTGGGGGCATATTTAAGTCCCAGATCAAGGATATTAATATCTGCTTTCGTGAGGGCTACTCCACTAAGGTTAAAGATGCCCTTCCCTAATGGTGTCTTGGCCTTTTGTTTATTCCCTCCCCTGCATCCTCTTGGCCGTTTTCTCTTTGTGGGTATCTCTGTGGTAATCCTACTGGTTGTCCCATATGTCTGTTGTCCCGTATCGGTTCTTGGTAGTCCGTTTGTTGTTGTTGTTGTCCTATCCGTGGCCCTCGATATTCTTCTGTTCTTCGGGTATTTCCACGGGTACCCCCTCGGTTGCCATTCCCCCTCCACCCTGAGTTGTTGTATGTGGGTCTCCCCTGCCAGCGGCCCGGAGGTCTGTTGCGGGATCCTCCCCTGCGAAAATCCCCATTATCTCTCGCTCTCATATGGGGGGAAGTTCCCCTAGGCCTCTGCTGTTGGCCATAATGGCGATTTCCAGGTGGGGGATGTCTTGGTGCGGGTTCGTATTCATCAGAATATTCATCGGAGAGGGAGGAATATCTGTTATGGGTGCTTGGTGTTCTTCTCCTATTAGCAGGGCTCCTAGTCTGCTGGTACCTCACTCTTCTGTTCCGCGGTCTTGGTTGATGCCATCCCTGGGTTGATGCTGTTTCATGGTTTCTATCTCCCGGTGTTGTTGTCGAAACTTGGGAAATCGCTCCAGGTATGGGGGAATCTTCCAGGTGCAGGAATATAGGATCCGTCCCACTAGCTTCCATCAGTGTATCCTCAAGGTCTTCGTTTGGGTCTTCCATCGAAGCTTGCCATTTATATACTCTGAGTTCTTTATAGTCAATAACGTCTCTTTTATACTTTTTCAGTTTTTTTGCTTGTATGTCTCCATCATATTTTTTAATGATTTCTTGTAGTTCTAGCATTTTGTCCTTATAGTCTTGTTGGTTCAGAAACGGTATCAGTAGTCTTTTGATTTCAGCAATGTTAGACTCAATAAGTTTGAGTTTAAACCGTCTTCTGCTCAAAATCTTATGTAATAGCTCGTTTTCACATTTATTGAAGAACAGGTACCATTCTTCCATAAGTTCTGCATCCTCGATGTTGTCATTAGGATGTACATCCCACCTAAGTCTTCTCGGTGTGATTTTTTCTTTAATGTACATCTCCAATGAAGCAATGTCCCACCACACTCGAAGCTGTTTTTCCATTGTGTGTCTAAGGGATTTCATCAGCCCCTGCATATCCTGTCTATTGGTGATATCTTCCTGGCTGAAAATACCCCCTACATCTACCAAACAGTGGTCAGTGCAATCAGGATTCCTGAACACACCCGAGCTCATCACAGCTGACAAGGCTTAGCTGGATAATCAGTCAGTGTCAGTTCAGTGAGGGAGTAGGACGCTTCCCGACGAGTCTGCTCTCTCCAGGGACCAGACAGATAGCCAGCTAGACACCGCAGACAGGCAGGCAGGCTCCTACAATCTTTGCTGCATGAATCAACTTGCAGCCCATAGGACCGGCTCCTTCCTTCCCTTCGTGGGCCCCTCTCTTCAGGTAAGACCCTGTCTTTCAGGGCCATCTTTCCACCCCCAGGAATCGCTAGTGACCGTCCTTTTCAGGACAGCCACTCCAGCGATCCAAATTGCGGCTGTTTACCTTCTCTTAGAGCCGCATGCACCCAAATCAGTCACCCATAATCACCCCGGCCACCCGCCGCGCATAGCAGCGCTTTTTTCTGGCGATCTGCGGCTCTTTCCCGCATCCGCGCCAGACCAGGCCTTACTCGCGGCCGACGCAATTAGGAAAGACCGCGGCTTCAGCCGCGGCATAGTGGCACGCCACAAAAAGGAGTACTGACAGCCTGGAAATTTTCCTAGAATTGTCAGGGATCATCCCCCTATCCCTGGAGGATCCCATCCTCCCCTGGATTAACAACCAGCTCATACCCACCAAGCCAAACAGCCCCCAAACCTGAGGCCTGTGGCCCGGTCGGCGGCCATCTTGGTACTCCTCAGCTACAGTGACACCCTTCTTCCCCCCCTTCCCCCCCCATTCCAAACAGTACTTGATCCAGGGTTTCGTCCGATCGCCTTTCAGGGATCAGGAAGGAATTTTTTTCCCTGCGGCAGCAAATTGGCTTAGCACTGCCAGGTTTTTTTTGCCTTCCTCTGGACCAAGGCCAAGCGAGAGGATTCAGCGAATCTTCCCTCTATTGCAATTAATCCCCCCCGGTGACTGGCAACAATGGTTAAACTGCGATACTCTGCAGAAACGATTTGGGGTCTGAGACAATTCGCAACAGTATTACCAGCCGTCACCAAAAAGGCCTTAAAAATAGACCAACTTTTGAGATTCGATCAACGATCGACCATCAAAAATTTCAAGCATTTAACCCAGCTCAAGCACATATCATGTGCTTTGATCAACACAAGATCGGCAGTAAAACACCGATCAGAAATCCACGATTTCTTACTACAAAACGATCTAGACTGCCTCTTTATCACAGAAAGCTGGCTTTCAGACGACTGCAACACCATTCTTGGAGAATTGGTGCCAGAAAATTATCGAATTATAACGGAAAACAGAATAGGGCAAAGAGGAGGAGGCCTGGCGGTGATCCATAAGTTTCATATTGCAATCACTAAGCCGGTCCTTCAAAATCCTCTTCCATTTATGGAAACCCTTACTCTTCAACTTCAAACTAACCCCCAGGAGACTGTTCACATTCTCCTCTGCTATAGGCCACCTGGGCCAAAATCGCAGCTTCTACCATCATTAACGGAGTTCATATCCACTTATACCCTCAACAGCAAACACCTTTTGCTGCTCGGGGACTTCAATCTGTGGGCCAACTCCTCACAGGATCCCATTGTGGACGCCTGCATCGATCACCTGGAAGGATTAGGACTACAGCAACTTATATGCGGTCCCACGCATGCTTCAGGTCACACACTCGACCTAATTTTCAGACAAAATCTGAAAATAAACATTTTGGGAAATGAACCTTTGCCATGGACAGACCACCATGCAATTAGTTTCATAATTTCCAAAATTCCACCAGTGATAAAAGCACCCAAGCCGGTGACAATACACTGGGCTAGATCTCAGAAGAAGCTCCATTCGGAACTCTTCAAATCTACCTTGGGAAACCGAATTGAAACTATTCATCCTCAGTTAACAGCCTCAGATACACTGGATGCCATAAATGCAGCTCTGCTACAATCAGCCGACTTAGTAGCACCGAAACGCAAAGTCCGCATCCGGAAAAAAAAGTCCGGCTGGTTCAACAACCAGCTGTCGCTTTTGAAGCAAGAGCGCAGAAGGGTGGAAGCCGCCTGGAAAAGAAGCCCTTCAGAAGATCACCTCATCATCTACAAGGCAATAACACAATATCATAAAGAAATCTTCAAAGCCAAGAAACATCATTTTTCTATGACGATTAACAGCGCCATGAACCGCCCCCGAGAACTCTTCAAGATGGTCACCCAGACCATGAATCAGGGATGTC
This sequence comes from Rana temporaria, assembly GCF_905171775.1. NCBI lineage: Eukaryota > Metazoa > Chordata > Amphibia > Anura > Ranidae > Rana > Rana temporaria. Next base: position 81,060,343 of record NC_053500.1, on the reverse strand, counting down.
TTGAAGTCCCCAATTCAGACACCCAAGAGTTCTGTAATGAACTATCGGATTTCTTCATCGACAAAATCGAAAGAATCCGGGTAAGTATTCTGCAAAATAATACCCCCCTCAGCCCCCTCTTCAATCAACTACAAAACACCAACAGAAACCTTCTACAATCAACTAAGTTCACTCTGGAACCCATCTCCATCGATACCACCAAAAATATCATTGGTGCGTTGCGGAACAGCACAGCACCCAATGACATCATTCCCACCAAGCTGCTGAAGGAATGCGCCGACATTCTGGCGCCTCCCATCACACAGCTTAAAAAATCGGTCATTTAAGGAAGGCATAGTGCCATCCCTGCTGAAAGAGGGCACAATCCAGCCCATCTTGAAAAAACCTAACTTGGATCCCAAGGACCCAACTCACCGCCGTCCCATAACAGGCCTAAATATTCTCTCCAAGATAATGGAGAAAATAGTGGTACAACAGCTGCAACAGCATCTGGATACCCACAATCTACTCGATCCATTTCAATCAGGTTTCCGTCCCGGACACGGGACAGAAACGGCCTTACTCAAAATATGGGACGATGCCCTCGAGGCCGCAGACGAGGGAGAATCCTGTCTCCTGGTTCTGCTGGACCTAAGCGCAGCCTTTGACACAGTAGACCACAAAATGTTACTGATGCGACTGGCCGAGGTAGCCAGAATCGCAGAAGGTGATTTACCATGGTTTTCCTCCTTTCTTGAAAACCGATCACAAACAGTGAAACTGGGATCTTTCACGTCGGAAAAACGCACGGTGCCATGTGGAGTCCCCCAAGGATCCCCCCTGTCACCGGTACTGTTCAACATCTATCTTCGCCCTCTCTTTGATATTATCAGTAGCCAAGAACTACTTTATCACTCTTATGCAGACGATACGCAATTGTATTTTCACATCTGCAACAAAAAGGATCATCATCTCAGTTTAGAGAAATGTCTCTCTTCGATAGAAAACTGGATGACTAAGAGTTATCTTAAACTCAACAGTTCCAAAACAGAACTTCTTATGTTTCACGCCAGCCGAAAGAGTCAACTGGCAACAACCTGGACACCCCCGCCCATTCTGGGCCAAAGCATCACTCCTAGCTCCAAAGTCAAAAGTCTAGGAGTCATTTTTGACACCTTCATGACAATGGACGCACAAATAGGGTCAGTAGTCAGCGGATCGCACCATTTGTTGCGCCTACTACGCAGACTTTTTCCATTTATCCCCAAAGAAGACGTAGCAGTCGTGGTGGGAACAATCGTGAATTCCAGACTGGACTATGCAAATGCCCTTTACCTCGGGCTCCCAAAGTACCAAATCGCTCGTCTGCAAGTCGTACAGAATACGGCCGCCAGACTGGTGACTGGGAAAAAAACATGGGAATCAATCTCACCTTCGTTGAGAACCCTTCACTGGTTGCCAGTAAAAGACAGAATTGTATTTAAAGCACTCTGCCTGACACATAAGTGCATCCATGGGAAGGCGCCGCAATATCTTTGCGACAAGATAGAACCTCACAATTCTAATCGCGTTCTGCGATCCACTGACCAAAATCTGGTCAAGGTGCCAAAAACCAAATACAAGTCCAAAGGAGAAAGAAGGTTTGCTTTTCAAGGTCCGAGACTATGGAACGCTTTACCAACCAGCATTCGGTTGGAGGAAAACCACCTGACTTTCAGAAGACAGATTAAAACTCTGCTCTTCTGATGTCATTGAGACACGAAACATCAAGCGCCCAGAGGCGATTCAGTTCGCATGTGCCGCGCTATATAAGTTTTTCATTCATTCATTCATTCATCTGTCTATTGCTCATATAGCCGAAGATGTCCATAGCTGCTAGGAGGAAATCTCACCCTAGGGTGAGAGAGAAAAAGAAAATGTATAGAACCTGCGCTAGGATATCCAAGGTGTAAGGCTGCTGCCTCCCTAGAAACTGTCCCCTAAGGGGCAGAGATAAATAATAAGCTGGGAAATAGGGATAATGGCGCTGCCTGTAAAGGAGCTAGATCAGGGACAATAACGTGTCCCCCAGATAGAGCGCTGAGTGTGCAATCTGCTAAGGTAAAACTCCTCAAATACCTCTGGTCACTAAGGTGCGCAGCTCATAAGATTATTATTTACATACAATGTGCTCTGTTATGTAAACAATGTGCTCTAATTGTCTCAGTGTATGCTATTCAGTAAACTATGTGTATTATCTGATATACCATAAGTTAATCCTAAGTGTCAGATAAGAAGTTTCTACAAAGTAAATAAATGAGAGATATACTAAGTATATAACCTATTCCTGGTCAGTTGCCCTCACGGGGAAATGCCAAGTAAGTGCAGCAGGTATCTGGCTCATATAACCGCGTGCATGAGTCAAAATGTGTGATATAAATCAAAAATAGAGATTTGCATTAAATCATACACGACTGTCCATAAAATAAAATGAAAAATGTCCAGATATAATAATAACCCTTTAAGGCATAGGTCCCTATGGACACAAATACTTACCTATAGCCTACATCTTTTTTTGGATAACACATGTATTTTATTTATTCATTTATATATTTATATATCCTATCTGTTTATTTTTTATATGGGCCTTATATGTCAAGGTTTATATATATATACACATTTATCTGTTTTCTGTTCTGGTTAGCATAGCTTCCATCTATCCGTATGGGGAGTATAGTATATAGTTATACCAGCCATCTATTCTGATATATGGGCGAGACGCAGAGCTGCGGTGATCCTTCCCGGGGTGTAATTTAGAGCTTCCACCAGAATACTCTCATTGGACACAAGTCCGGGGATAGGATATAGTGATTGGAGACTTCCCGGGGGGAGGGCTAACCAGCACTGCTCGGCAACTCCCATAAATATCAGCAGCTGACGCCACGCTGACAAGCCTCAGAAGACGAATCACAAATTCGAAACGTACGTCAGGCCTGTACGTGTGACGTCACTTCCGGGTGTACGTTAGGTGGTTTTGGCTGGAACGCACGCCACTACCTAGGACACACACGCTATCACCTAGTGTAGCCAGGCTGAGCTGTCATATAGGGCGGACCTAAGCCAGCCAACTGCAGCTACCAGTGATTTTTTCTTTTATCTTACTTTGTTTTTGTTTAGGTTTTTATGGTACAATCGTTTTACTGGCACCTAGCCCGTACACGTTCCTCCTAGGAAGCAGGTGCGGACACTGCCATTTTTAGTTTTTATTTTTTCATTAATTTTTTCATTTTTCATTTTTCATTATCTGTTACTGGCTTGTATCAGACATGCACTTTTGAATAAATAACAATTTTACAAGATAAAGGTGTCAGACCTTATTACACTATCGGAGCCCCCCGTATGTGTTTTTTTCCTATCTGAGGGACCGAGGGAGCTGGACTATCCGGACCATTAGCAGTAACACACCTGTCTGGAGGAAGGACCCAGCAGCAGACTGGAGCAGCGGTTGCCTGAACCCCCGATATATGCGGATCACCCCAAGAGGGGACTTCTATCTGGTGAGTGGGGAACCCTGAGGGGAGCACCGGGAGCACTCCGAGTTGTGTGACAGAGGCACTCCTTTCACACTCACTTGTCTGCTGGACCTTCACCAATCCACCAAGATATCCTGCACATTGTCCCACGGTCCTGCTAATATAAGGAATAATGATGAACTTTATATGCATATAAGAGTTATTACACTGCTTCCTCTTTGAGTACGGACAAAATATATATATATAGTGTGTACATACCAGTTCACTCATTGCACCATTGGTGCTGGACTATATAGATACCTTTTCTTTCCCACAGGGGGCAGGAGCCCATCTAATTATTATTATATCTGGACATTTCTCATTTTATTTTATGGACAGTCGTGTATGATTTAATGCAAATCTCTATTTTTGATTTATATCACACATTTTGACTCATGCACGCGATTATATGAGCCAGATACCTGCTGCACTTACTTGGCATTTCCCCGTGAGGGCAACTGACCAGGAATAGGTTATATACTTAGTATATCTCTCATTTATTTACTTTGTAGAAACTTCTTATCTGACACTTAGGATTAACTTATGGTATATCAGATAATACACATAGTTTACTGAATAGCATACACTGAGACAATTAGAGCACATTGTTTACATAACAGAGCACATTGTATGTAAATAATAATCTTATGAGCTGCGCACCTTAGTGACCAGAGGTATTTGAGGAGTTTTACCTTAGCAGATTGCACACTCAGCGCTCTATCTGGGGGACACGTTATTGTCCCTGATCTAGCTCCTTTACAGGCAGCGCCATTATCCCTATTTCCCAGCTTATTATTTATCTATTTTTCAGCCTAGTTAAGCATAGGCCCTGAATTACTAATCCGGCCTCAGCAGCCGAGTATATATGTGATCAGCCAAGCTCAAGCATTATCAGCTGTGTGATCCTCTAGAGACTGTCTGCAGAACCTTTGTGACACGCTGTGTAAACGCTGTGAAGATTTTGTCACCTGCCTTCATGCCAGTAAAGCCTTCGTTGTATTAACCCCTGTTGTGGACTGCGTTATTACCATCATAACTAGCGGGGATACGGAGGCCCCCGGAGCTGTAGTTTCCCGGGGTATACCAAGACTACAGTGGCGTCACGTGACAGAGAGGGTTAATACCATCTGGCCCTCACTAAGGGTTAATACCACCTGACCCTGGGCTCCTAGCCCCAAGAACCAAGTAGCTATCATCAAGCGCATGTGTGTGGCCGTGGGGCTCACCCTCCCCAGTCACCACATATGGGTTCTTTGGCAGATTGAGGTGGTAATTGGACTCACATGGTGCCTTCTCTGCACTTGATTAGCCTGGGGGGATGGGTGGTTGGTAGGTGTTCAGTTTCAAAGCAAGGGGTAGCATACACTCTACAACCAATTCGTATCAGATTCGTTCAATACTCCTTACTATCAATTCGTATCGGATTCATTTCATGCATTTTACAACCGTTTTGTATCAGATACATTGCATACTTTCTACCGTTGTCATTCATTGTTTCCCCCATGTCGTGTGTTTTAGTTCCCGCAGCGGAACTTACGAATTGCTTGTACCGGCTCTTCTCTCTCATTTAATTACCAAAGTTATTGCCTGTGTGTCATGCATGGCACCACACTCTTGGGATGTGTTGCACATCCACTCCAGACCAAAGCAAACCCAGTCGCACGTTCACTGTCCCAGGTAGGATTCGTTAGCTTGTTTGTCATGTCAAATTTGTGGCCACTCATGGTGTCACCTTTACCATATGTTTGGTTCCCGCAGTGGAGCTTACAAAGCATTGATACGCACTTCTCGTGTTCTAACCTTGTTGTTTTCCCCCATGCACGGCATCACGCTACACGTTCCTGACATGTTTCACTCCAGCCACAGTCCGCCGCAAACTCACTCGCATGGCCCACTGTCGCAAGTAAGATTTGTAATTACATTCTTTATGTCTTATCAATTTGCTACCATATCGTTCATTAGTGGCCCCTGCGGAACCTACGATTCAAACAGGCGTTGTCATTCTACCTTATACTGCTTGCTTAAGGTACAAACAAACCAGGTGTTTCTATCCTTTCTCAGTAACCCAATTCTTATTGATTGAGACCTTGCAACCATGCAAATAATCTCAGCAGTCGGATACCCTTGCAACACATGACCCTTAGAAAATGCAAAAAAAAAAAAAGGAAAAAAATATATAAAAACGCAAAAAAAAACAATTGCCACCACGTAATCTCAGCCCAGCAACCTGACACCTGTTGAGACCGTTGCAACGATGCAAAATTCGTCTCACCAGCCTGACACCCTTGTTAAGACCCTTGCAAACGCAATACCGTCTTAGCAGCCCCACACTCATCAAGACTCTTGCAACCACACTAAATCGTCTCAGCAGCCTGACACCCTTGTTAAGACCCTTGCAACAATTGACCCTTACAAAACGCAAAAAAAAAATTATATAAAAAAAAAAAAAAAAAAAACGCAAAAAGAAAAAAGAAATATAAAAGTGCAGAAAAAAAAATTGCCACCACACAATCTCAGCCCCGCAACCTGACACCTGTTGAGACCGTTGCAATGACGCCAAATACGTCTTCGCAGCCTGACACCCTTGTTGAGACCCTTGCAAACGCAATACCGTCTCAGCAGCCCCACACTCATGGAGACTCTTGCAAGCACAGAAAATTCTCTCAGCAGCCTGACACCCTTGTTAAGACCCTTGCAAACGCAATACCGTCTCAGCAGCCCCACACTCATGGAGACTCTTGCAAGCACGCAAAATTTGTCTCCGCAGCCTGACACCCTTGTTAAGACCCTTGCAAACGCAATACCGTGTCAGCAGCCCCACACTCATGGAGACTCTTGCAAGCACACAAAATTGTCTCAGCAGCCTGACACCATTGTTAAGACCCTTGCAACACATGACCCTTACAAAACGCAAAAAAAAAATAAAGAAAAAAAAAAAAGCAGAAAAAAATAAATTGTCACCACACAATCTCGGCCCAGCAACCTGACACCTGTTGAGACCATTGCAACCATGCAAAATCGTCTCAGCAGCCTCACACCATTGTTGAGATCCTTGCAAACGCAATACCGTCTCAGCAGCCCTACACTCATCAAGACTCTCTTGCAACCACACAATACCATCTCAGTAGCCTCACACCATTGTTGAGACCCATGCAAACGCAATACCATCTCAGCAGCCCTACACTCATCAAGTCCCTTGCAACCACGCAATACCGTCTCAGCAGCCTCACACCATTGTTGAGACCCTCGCAAACGCAATACCGTCTCAGCAGCCCCACACTCATCAAGACCCTTGCAACCACGCAATACCATCTCAGCAGCCTTACACCATATTTCAGACCCTTGCAAACACAATACCGTCTCAGCAGCCCCACACTCATCAAGACTCTTGCAACCACGCAATACCGTCTCAGCAGCCTCACACCATTGTTGAGTCCCTTGCAAACACAATACCGTCTCGGCAGCGCCACACTCATCGAGACCCTTGCAACCACGCAATACTGTCTTGAGCAACCTCCCACTCGTCAAAGACCTTTGTGACCATACAGTCTCGCCCCAGCAACCTGGCATTCATTGAGACCCTTGCAGCCAGACAAATCATCTTTGGCCTCATGTACACTGCTGTTGGTAAAAAAAAAAATGGGTTCAGACGGATGTTCAGAGGCATTCGAAACGCATTCGAAACGCCAATGCCTGTAACAACTTGTAAACACTGCCAGATACGGTAACTCATGTTTACCAGCGTTTCATTCACAGTCGTTTTCATTAAAAAATTTAAATAAAGGGGAATATTGTCTCAGCAACTTGACACTCATTTGAGACCCTTGCTAAATGTAATATCATCTCAGCTACCTCACACCCTTCTAGACCTTTGCAACCACACAATCTCATCTCAGCAACCTGACACCCGTTCAGACCTTTGCAGCCATACAAAGTCATCTTAGCAACCTGACACTCATTTGAGACCATTGCAAATGCAATATCGTCTCAGCAACCTGACACTAGGGGTGCAACGGATCAAAAAACTCACGGTTCGGATCGTTCCTCGGATCAGGAGTCACGGATAGGATCATTTTTCGGATCGGCAAAAAAACAAAAAACTCCCCCACTGTAATATCCACGTGTCCCCCCCCCACCAACTATAGTACCCCCTCGGTGCAGACACCCCCCTCCTCTCAGTACAGTGACCCCCCCCTCCTCTCAGTACAGGGACCCCCCCTCCTCAGTACAGTGACCCCCCCTTCTCTCAGTACAGTGACCCCCCCCTTCTCTCAGGACAGCGACCCCCCCCTTCTCTCAGGACAGTGAAGTGACCCCCCTTCTCTCAGGACAGTAAAGTGACCCCCCTTCTCTCAGGACAGTGAAGTGACCCCCCCTTCTCTCAGGACAGTGAAGTAACCCCCCTTCTCTCAGGACAGTGAAGTGACCCCCCCTTCTCTCAGGACAGTGAAGTGACCCCCCCTTCTCTCAGGACAGTGAAGTGACCCCCCCTTCTCTCAGGACAGTGAAGTGACCCCCCTTCTCTCAGGACAGTGAAGTGACCCCCCTTCTCTCAGGACAGTGAAGTGACCCCCCTTCTCTCAGGACAGTGAAGTGACCCCCCTTCTCTCAGGACAGTGAAGTGACCCCCCCTTCTCTCAGGACAGTGAAGTGACCCCCCCTTCTCTCAGGACAGTGAAGTGACCCCCCTTCTCTCAGGACAGTGAAGTGACACCCCTTCTCTCAGGACAGTGAAGTGACACCCCTTCTCTCGACAGACACTCCCCGAGCGCGGGCTCCTCCTCTGTGGGTGTAAACAGAGGAGGGCCGCCGCCGGGTGTACCAAGATGGCCGCGGCTCCGGAGCTAGGCCGAAGCCGCGGCCTTTCCTAATGTTACGGCGGCGGCTCCGGAGCTAGGCCGAAGCCGCGGCCTTTCCTAGCGTTATGGTCGGGGCTCCGGAGGTAGGCCGAAGCCGCGGCCATAACATTAGGAGAGGCTGCGGCTTCGGCCTAGCTCCGGAGCTGCCGCCGTAACATTAGGAAAGGCCGCGGCTTCGGCCTAGCTCCGGAGCCATGGCAATCCGCGGATCACAGTGTGTTCCGATCCGAAGGGGGTGACCCGTTCGGATCACGGATCAACTGTGATCCGTTGCACCCCTACCTGACACCCATTCAGACCCTTGCAGCCATACAAAGTTGTCTCAGCGGCCGACACTCATTTGAGACCATTGCAAAACGCAACATCGTCTCAGCAACCCCTCACTTGTTGAGACCTGTGCAACCACACCATGCCATCTCAGAACAAACCTCATAATCATCGAGACCTTTGCAACCACGCAATATCGTCTCAGCAAAACCAGACTGAGACCCTTGCAACCACCAATACCATCAAACCTTCATACTCAAGGCCCCTGCCACCACACAATATCGTCCCAGCAACCTGACACTCACTGACACCCTTGCAACAATATTGTCTGCAGTAGTATAAAACACTTAGCGGCACGCACCTACGTGCAAACCCGAATACAAACTAAACTTGCAAACACACCTCAGTGACAAACAATCAGCCACACAAACACACAGTGGCACCCAGTTGGCCATTCATCTTCAGTGGCACTCGGGCCACTCATCTTTTCTCTGTTTTTTCCCTGCGGTTAGTTCAGGTTTTCATCCAGCACCAGCGAGTGCACGTTGGCCTGCGAGTGCACGTTGGCCTGCGAGTGCATGTATATCGTCTTGTTGAGCACCTGTGTATTGTCTTGATTTTCTCACACCAATGCAAGATCCAGTCCAAGTTCTCAAACTAGACCAAGCATCAGTAGCAGACTTAGCTATGTGGGACAACTTCCCCACCTGATAGAACATCATTTCAATCTTCATCCCGGCAGTGTCAGCCGAGCCACCAAAGGCTTTTGCAGCCATTTTTAGGCCGCCACTGGTTCTCCAAAACTTGGCCCCCAGAAATTCTCTTAAATTTTTGCTTCACCCAGTTTTCATCACGCCTCGTGCTGCACCCCATCGTGGCAGCTGCCCAGGTCTGGGACCACACTTGAACAGGACAGACACTGTTCTTCACCACAGACAATCAGGCCACAGCCGACATCATCAATTAAGATAGATCTTAGTCACTCCCCATCACTTCCTGCGCAGGCTCGCGCAGCTGTCACTCCGTCACCAGTTAATATCTTATGTAGACCTTTTCCAGGCAAATGCAAAAAGCAGCTGATGCGCTTTCCTATTCCAACCTTGGAATGGATGTTTTTTCCACCAAGAGCCTGGAGCCGACCCAACAACTATCCCTGTCCCACCATGGACATTGCTGACGATGGACTGAAGTCGCATCTCGCCAACGCAATCCAACTTATTAACCACTCCTTGGCACGCAACACACTGAAGGCCTATCGCACTGCTTGGAACACTAATCGCAAATTTTTGGCCCCTTGCCCCGGAGCAGCAATAGGCAACGTTGGACACATCCTAGCCTTCATATCGTATTGCCACATGCAGCTGACCATTTCTCAATACTTTCACGCCATATCTAGATGGCATCCAGCATTTCCTGTCCCTGCAGGACCCCAGTAAACCGTCAGTATTCTCGAGCCCATGCAGTCAAGTCCCTCCTACAGGGCATACAGAAGCACCAACCTGTAGTCAGTGGCAAGCGCCTACCTTTCAAGAGTCCCCTCTTTAGGGACATGTCTAAAATCCTTACTCGTTCCCTGTTTAGGGCTTTGCCCAGTCTAGTCACCCAACAGCCATCTACCAGGCCTTCTACGGTTCCCTACAACCTAGTGAATTTAGTCAGCGGCTCCGGCAGTCACACACTGTTCCGACGCCACCCGACTCGCTTTCGAACCACTACACTCTCACAGTCTGCAAACGCAACAAACCAGCCCCTGGGGTTGACATCAACCTGTTTCAGACTGACAACGCCTGACTCCCAGTGACGGTGCTCGACCCACTACTGCTCCATCTACCTATCTGATGGTAGCTCGTTGCTACCCTTTCTAAACCAGCTCCCTGAGTGTCAGCCAGTGTGTCAAGCATGTCAGAATCCTCCTAAGTAACTTGGGCTTCAAACCCCAGTCAGTTCTCTGGACATTCTTTCCGAATTGGAGCAGCCTCAGTTGCCTCCCAACAGGGAGTACCAGACTACATAATCAAGATACCACTCTGATGGAAGTCTCCTTGTTTTGCCACATACATCCCAAATCCTTAGGAAGGAATGGCACAAGCCTTTACCAAGCTGGCTCAATAAATACAAGAAATCAATATAAACTATTTCCCTATCTGAGTCTTTTGCCCCCTTTTCTTGGCATACTGGCCAGACCACCAAGGCACACTTCAGGTCTATTTATGTTGTAAGTCTTGTCGCGTGTTTATGTGATCCACATCTCTCTCGGTCAGAGGGTAACGACCATAAACAGCCTATAATAACACCAACTTTTTTTAAATACTGCAATGTCTGAGATTCATGAAGGAAGGTATTCTACCGCATCGCTGCACCACCACCAACTCGGCATCCTAGCCCCTAGCCATGATCCCACCAGCTCAGGGACAAACTATTGCCAACTTCTTGCTACTGCAGCCCGATGACCGGTAGCCCATTATTTCAAGATAGGGAGGGTACCAATACCGAGATAGGTCCAACCCGTCCTCAGACCATATCCTATTTACCTTCCACCATTCCAACCTTCACGAAACCAGAGACCCCCACCCAATATCAACCTCAATACACAACAACATTACATTCCACATAGCTCCCAACAGTCCCTGATTCCAAGGGACTGTCCCTGATTTGGAGCAATGTCCCTCTGTCCCTCATTCCTCCTCATTTGTCCCTCATTTTGGTCTGATCTATATAGTTGTATATAAAATGCACTTTTTATCTATCAAAATGTGTTTTCCAGCACTAAACCTTTCATCTGATCTCTAAATTGCTGCATTTATAAATTCCAAAAGCCAATAGTAGTGGTAAAAAAGCACTTGTGAGTTTAACCAATCTTGTTTTTTTTGTACAATTCTCCTTTAAGGGGGCATGGCAATGGGTGTGTTCTATGCCTGCATACCTTTGCTGATAGGTGTCTTTCATTGTCATCTCAAAAAGTTGGCATTCCATACAGCCACAAACAGGAAGGGAGGGTGGGAAAACTTACTGCTTTTGCCCTGTCTCTCACACTGCTGCAGAGGCGGCTCTAGGCTTGTGAGGCCTTAGGCAAAATTTAGACACAAGGCCCCACTTGTCCTATCCAAGCACACAGGAGGGCTGCACGGCTGGGCACTCACTTTTTCTCTGGGCAGTCGGCCAGGCAGCAGCAGGCGCTGGAATGGGATCCATCCACCAAGGCTCCTCCTTCCCCTTCACAGACAGTCATAGGGCAGCTGGATAGTGAATAGTGAGCGGCGCAGGCTGAAGGAGCAGCTCAGCTGCCACATGGACTTGCAGCCCGCCCGGTGCTACTTTCACAGATGGCCCCTGGAGCCAGTTGGTCAGTCCGCATTAGTGATCGAGCTCAGGCAAATTAGGTGGCAGTGAGGCCCCTGTGAGTGTGAGGCCTTAGGCGGCCACCTAATTTGCCCAATTAGAGAGCCGCCTCTGCATTGCTGCCCCACGAGTGAGCTGACCCCTCTCTTTGCAAGGGTCAAAATTAACTACAGCCACACCTACCCCTCAGGACTGACCATAACTTCCCCCCTTTTTGCCCTGTCCCACTTCCTAACAGGAAATGCCCTGTGCTACCTACCACAGCTCCCCCCAGTGATGCTGGCCCTCCACCCAGTGTCATGGACATGCAATAATGTCTGGGAGCTTACCTTCTTCTCATGTCTCCATCAGAGGCCTGACTCTCTTCTGGCTGCCTTTTTATCACCTCTCCTTCCTGTATGGCCCCACCCCAGGCCATCCCAGGAAGTCTATATTAACTGTTGCACTGAAGGTCTGCTTTGCTGTTCAACAGTGTTGTTAGCTTAAGTTCCTGTCTGCTACGTTTACCTTCCTGTGTACCGTTTTTGGCTCATCCCTGACTTCTCCTGTTTGCCTGTGACCCTGACCTTTTGCCTGTCCCTCGGTTACCCTTGTCTGCCTGTTGCCCTGACCTCGGCTTACCCATCACTATCGCTTGTCCTGGTTGCTGCTTCCCCTCTCTCCCTGTGGAGCATGACCTAGGGGATCCCAGGGGTCGCGACCTGGATCCAGCTGTGGCGAAGGCCATCCTCACCACTAGAGGCTCTGGTGAACACAAAGCTGGGTCTTAGACTCTACACCCTGGGGAATCTTGGGTTCCTGCTTCCTCTCTGATTGCAGCAGTCAGCTATAGGGTTCACTACCCTGTGGTGCATCCCTGACCCCAATGGGATGCACTTGTCACCTGGCCACAGGTGACCTGACACCCAGGTTCCCTTTAGCTGTTCTTGACTGGTGTATAGCTGATGTCCCTATGCCCCACCTAAAACCATAACCCCAACTTATTTATCTTACCTTATTTAATAAATAAGTACACCACACCATCTGGATTAAATGGCCATCCAGCCCCTTTATTAACATATGACTAATTTTATAAAAATAACTCTATTTAAATATATATACTGTGTGTGTGTGTGTGTATGTGTATATTATATATATATATATATATATATATATATATATATATATATACACACACAGCCTATAATAACACCAACTTTTTAAAACTACCGCTATGTCTGAGGTTCATGAAGGAAGGTATTCTACCACATCGGCTGCACCACCACCACCTCGGCATCCTGGCCTCTAGCCGTGATCCCACCAGCTCAGGGACAAACTATTGGCAAATTCCTGCCACTGCAGCCCGATGACCGGTAGCCCATTATTTCCAGATAGGGAGGGTATCCATACCGACATAAGTCCAACCTGTCCCCACACCATATCCTGTTTACCTTCCACCATTCCAACCTTCACGAATCAGACCCCTGCCACAGACTCCCACCAGTGAAGACCTCAGTCGTGGGAGGCCCGTAACAGTCGCCAGGCCCGTTGTAGCCCATCCTGGAGCCCCAGGAACCACATGTCAATCCCCACTGCTGACAAGTGAACCCCATCAGCCCTCAAATACAGGCCGATGTTCTTCTCCAACTCGCAGTGGCAGACCACCAGTCCCCCATTACACACTACGAACTTCGCCACTGCCTTATTGACCTTTATCCTGGTCTTGTTGATCCGTTCAACCGACCAGGCCCCCCGACCAGGGCCCTTTTTGCCTCCCAATGGACATAAGAGTGCCCCAGGATCCACGTCAGTCACACCGGGCCTGTAAGACAGAAAACACAAAGGGAAACATAGACACACAAAACCAAACACTATTCACACCACACCACAAAAGAAAATACATACATTACCCAAAGACAAATAACCCCACAGAAGACATACACAGACAACACCAGACAGGACCTGTCTACCCGGGCACTACCATACTCCCAGACCACTTCCCCGACCCATCACAGTTCTTTTTTTGACTTACGGATGACCAATGTGACCAATCTGTCCTCCACGGACACATCCAAAGCCGCCAACCCCCAACTGACTTTGAGGGACTAACCAATTCACCCACCTGTAACACCCAGAAAAAACCACAAAAGCTGTCCTGAACAACTGTACCTCAAATGGCGAAAAACAGACCTGGGGTAAAACACCCGTTAAAAGAGCTAACATCCCCAACGAAACCGGTCGCCGGGAATCTAGCTTGCATCGCCCCCTTCTGTAACCCCTCAAAGTCTTGCGCACTATAAGCGCCTTTCGTAACATCCTCAAACCACTCATCTGAAACATAAATGCAAGGCCCGACATTTTCTTGTTGATCGAAGCAACGGACACCCCTTCTTCACAGTTCTTACCCAGGAAATACAACAGTACCTGCAGCCTATCCTCGTTGCTGGAACAACTGCCAACACTACTCACCAACTCAAGCCATTCCTGCCATACCCGCTCATACGCACGCCATGTAGTGTTTGCCACCGAGCGCCGCACCAATGACATCACGGTGTCGAGATGAGCTCCCACATCTACATGTGGCACGGAAACCCCTGCAGCTCCGCCCCCGGTGCCAATTGCCAGAACCGCTCCCACTGTAAACGAGAAGCGCATCAGCCACCTCATTTTCCACCCCAGGGATATGCACAGCAGACACACAAATATTCAGTCGTAAACACAGTAACACCAGATGTACCACAGGTAAAGAAAATGCCGACAGGGAAATGATGGCCTGTACTCCAACTGTAAATGAGAAAGCGCATCAGCCACCTCATTCTCCACCCCAGGGATGTGCACAGCAGACACACAATAGAGTAAATATAAGTAAATAGAGTAACACCAGATTTCGCAGTAGACGTACCACCGGTAAAGAAGATGCTGACAGGGAATTGATGGCCTGTACCACCCCCAAATTATCGCAATGGAAACGAACCCTCCGGTTCATAAATTCCGAGCCCCAAAGTTCCACCGCAATCACTATTGTAAACAGGTCCAACAGCATAAGATTACGGACGAGAGCAGACCCCAATAACTCCTCCAGCCACCGGTCCGCACACCACCGCCCATTGAAGCAAGCCGCATATCCCACAGACCCCGCCGCATCAGTGAACAACTCAAAAAGACCTACCATTATAATGCTCCAAAAATGAATCCCACACCTGCAGATCATCCCAATGGTCCTGACCCAGACGCATAAAAGGATGCAGCGCCTGAAAAAAAACTCCCCATTGGCATAATTCTGCATGCGAAATTCTGTTTTTCCAACAAGAACTGCAGCTCCTTCAGCTGAACCTTAGAACTCCAAGCGACCGCAGCCACCGTCACTCGAAGATCCTCAAGTTTATCACTTGGTAACCTGCAACTCCATAAATGTACAGTAGTATCAATTGTGATACCCAAAAACTTCAAGACCATGGTCGGGCCCTCTGTTTTTTCTCGAGCCAGGGGAACCCCAAAAACCTGAAAGATATGCTGCAAAGTAGCCAACAGAATGAGACAAGACCGCTCACCCGGCAGACCTATCACCAAGAAATCATCCAGATAGTACAAAACAGAATCAAGCCTGGACAAGTCCTTGATGACCCATTCCAGAAAGGAACTGAAAAACTCAAAGTAGGAACAAGAAATAGCGCAGCCCATAGGTAGGCACATATCCACAAAGAACTGGCCCTTCCAACAACAGCCCAACAAATGAACACTATCCGGATGATCCAGGAACAAGCAAAAAGCCGACTCAATGATGGCCTTGGCCATGAGCGCCCCTTCCTGAATCTCTGCACCCACCGCACCGCCTCGTCAAACAAGGCGTAAGACACAGTACACAACTAAGGATCGATTGCATTATTTACCGATCCTCCTTTTGGATGAGACAAATGGTGGATCAGCCGGAATTGATTTGGCTCCCTCTTGGGCACCACACCCAAGGGGGAACCACCAAGTTTCCCACCGGTGGCCTATCGAATGGGCCAACCATCCTCCCCAACGCAGCCTCTTTACGCAACTTATTCCCCACCACCTCTGGATGCTCGTACGCTGATCTAAGATTAGCCAAAACAGGGGGGACCCTATCTAACATGCTTGGAATAGTGAAGCCCTCCCAAAAACCCAACCACAACATCGGGGCAGCCCCCTGTTAGGATACCTACTTAGGTACGGCACCATTTTTTCCACCCTCACCGGAGTCATCCCTTTTTCCGGTTTCTTACCTTTCTGGAAGCATTTGGAAAAAGGGTGGGCACCCCCAAAACCCGAACACTCATGTCGGAAACAGCAGGCTCCCCCAAATTTGCAGGTCCCTTGATTAAACTGCCAACAGGACCGATTGCGATTTGTGTCCGTTGGTGACGAGGTGTTGGCACCCCCGGGCCCTTCTATGAAAGGGCACAGCCCTGGCTTGGGTCATGAGCTTCATCCACAACCCGATATCTTTCTGGTCCCACCGCAAAGACGGCCCAAGAGCCTTCCGCTGCCGCAACTGCTCATCGTACCAAAGCCAAGCCACACCCCCATAAACCCTTTGCGCTTCACTGATGGAATCCAGGTAGCAGAAGAACCCTGAACAATTGTCCGAAGCCTTCTCCCCATGATGCTTGCCAGAATGTGAAAGAGCGCCGTTTTTTTTCCTCCTCTTTTTTGCTCTCATCCGGCTTAACCTTGTGCAGGTTAAACTTTTCCAGTGGAAGCAACGAGCGCCGTCACATCCGCCAATCTCACCCCATCCACCACTAACCCCCCTGGCGTCACTGCACTCGTACTCACCTGGGAAACCACAGCCGTTGCTGCCACCACAGCAAGAAGCGACGGAGCCGCCACTACAGAAGGTGTCGGCGGAGCCGCAACAATGGCAGGCGTCGGCGGGGCTGCCACTCCAGCAAACGGTGGTGGAGCGGCCACTACCTTTGGCGGGACCCCCACCGGTGAGACAAGAGAACAGAAAGGGGGCAGCGTTTACTGGAACCAATGCTCTGTATTTTCCTGCTGTAGCAGTGGAAAGCTGGCTTCGCCTCTTCTCCCTCCCTTCGGCGTTTAGATGTCACAAGGCTAATACAAAGGATCGGTTCCAGTAAATGTCGCCTCACCACCCCTTCTGTCCAGGATCCCTTTACTTTTGCTGCATACCCCCCTCACACCGCTCTTAGCTTCCTCTCCTTTTCTTCCAACTGCTATGGGGATCTTTAGTATGGAGAGCGCGGGTACAGATCACTCACTGTCTCCATTCATAACTGAAGCATAGTAGACAGTGTTTACTATGCTTCAGTTTGTGAATGAACAGGGAGACTGTGTTTCAAAAGTGAGACATCAGAGGTCTGTTTAAAATCCTGATATTTCATGATATTGATATTTAAATTTGCAAAAAAAAAAAAGAATAAGAAATAAAATAAGAAAAATAAGAAACCATCCCCTGCCCTTCTGACACCAACCTCTGCCCTACTGACACCGCCCTCTGCACTACTGACAAAGCCCACTGCTCTACTGACACCATCCACTGTTCTACGGATGGACACCGTCCACTTCCCTACTGAAACCAACCTCTGCCCTACTGACACATGCACTGCTATACTGACACCATCCACTTTTTTACTGACAGCATTCTTCCCTACTGACACCATCCACTGTTTTACTGCCACCATTCTTCCCTACTGACACCATTCACTGCCCTACTGATACCATCCACTGCCCTGTTGACACTATCCACGCGCCGTACATTTATATTTTTCTAAGTTTTCCTGGCTATTTAGTTAGGCCTTGCTAGTTAAAGTGGAACTTCACTCTCTCGATCAACATTGACTATGTTGAATCCTTATGCTGCTAGCACTAGAAACTAGATAGGAAAGTAAATCATATTTATTTGTTTTAACCACTTCAGCCCGGACCATTTTGCTGGTCAATGACTGGGCTACTTTTTGTGATTCGGCACTGCGTCGCTTTAACTGACAATTGCGCGGTCGTGCGAAGTGGCTCCCAAACAAAATTGGCGTCCTTTTTTTTCCCACAAATAGAGCTTTCTTTGTGGTATTTAATCACCTCTGCAGTTTTTATTTTTTGTGCTATAAACAAAAATAGAGCGACAATTTTGAAAAAAAATGAACATTTTTACTTTTTGCTATAATTAATATGCCCCAAAAATATATAAAAAAACTATTTTTTTCCTCAGTTTAGGCCAATACGTATTTTTCTACATTTTTTACTAAAAAAAAAATCGCAATAAGCGTTTATTGATTGGTTTGCGCAAAAGTTATAGCGTCTACAAAATAGGGGATAGTTTTATGACATTTTTATTAATTTTTTCTTTTTACTAGTAATGGCGGCGATCAGCGATTTTTATCGGTACTGCGACCTTAGGGCGGACACTTTGGACACTTTTGACACATTTTTGGGACCATTGGCATTTTTAAAGCGATCAGTGCTATAAAAATGCATTGATTACTGTAAAAAAAGTCACTGGCAGGGAAGGGGTTAACACTAGGGGGCAAAGAAGGGGTTAATTATGTTCCCTAGGTGTGTTCTAACTGAAGGGGGGGGGTGGGACTGACTAAGGGAAATGACAGATCGCTGTTCATACATTGTATGAACATGTGATCAGTCATTTCTCCCCTGACAGGCCCGGGAGCTGCTTGTTTACACACACAGCTCCCGGTTCTCGCTGTAACGAGCGATTGCGGGTGCCCGGCACCAGGGGCAAGCAGGGGGCACGCGCCCCTAGTGGCTGAAATGCAAAATCACGTAATATTACGTGATTTTGCGCAGCCGAGCCGACTTGCCGCCGTAAAACTGCGGCGGCTGGTCGGCAAGCAGTTAAACGTTTTTTTTTTTCATTTTTTAGTTACTTCCTAGTTTCCATGCCTAGGCAAATAATGTCATACATCCCAGGAGTCTTCAGGAGGCAGTAGGGGTTTTCTCAATTAAGCACACCCTCCTGTCTGTATGTCAGAGCTAAGGGAAGATGGATTCCAGGAAGTAATTGATACATGTGTAGCAGTCCCTAGCGTTTATAGGGTGCTAGAGTAGGATGTTTGTGTTAGTGTAGGTACATTTTCAGGTTTGGCTGGCTGTGTGTTTTTCTGGGTCAGGCGAGTGACTCGGGTAGGCTGGATGACTCAGCAGCAGTTTCTCTGGTAACATAGTTACATAGTTACATAGTTACATAGTTAGTCAGGTTGAAAAAAGACACAAGTCCATCCAGTTCAACCACAAAAAACAAAATAAAAAAACAAAATAAAAAAACACACAGTAAAATCCTATACACCCAACTCCATACCCACAGTTGATCCAGAGGAAGGCAAAAAACCCCAGCAGAGCATGATCCAATTTGCTACAGCAGGTGAAAAAATTCCTTCCTGATCCCCCGAGAGGCAATCGGATTTACCCTGGATCAACTTTACCTACAAATCTTAGTACTCAGTTATATTCTGTACATTTAGGAAAGAATCCAGGCCTTTCTTAAAGCAATCTACTGAGCTGGCCAGAACCACCTCTGGAGGGAGTCTGTTCCACATTTTCACAGCTCTTACTGTGAAAAAACCTTTCCGTATTTGGAGGTGAAATCTCTTTTCCTCTAGACGTAAAGAGTGCCCCCTTGTCCTCAGTGTTGACCGTAAAGTGAATAACTCAACACCAAGTTCACTGTATGGACCTCTTATATATTTGTACATGTTGATCATATCCCCCCTTATTCTCCTCTTCTCAAGAGTGAATAAATGTAGTTCTTCTAATCTTTCCTCATAGCTGAGCTCCTCCATGCCTCTTATTAGTTTGGTTGCCCTTCTCTGCACTTTCTCCAGTTCTCTGATGTCCTTTTTGAGAACTGGTGCCCAAAACTCGGAGAAGGTTCCAGAAGCAGTTAGGAGAAGCTAGCTGGAGTATTCTGAGGGCCCTGGAGGAGTTAGGAGGAGCTAGCTGGAGTATTCTGAGGGCCCTGACCAATCCCCAACAGAAGGGTTGGTAGGGGGCAGGCCCCTTCAAATACTCAAGGCCAGCCCAGCTGAGGCAGTGTGGAGTTTAGGTGAAAGATGGAGATGGAGTGTTAGGCTGTTGGAGGTCTTTGAAAGTAGCCCCCTAGTCTGGGTAGGGTGAACTCATGCCTTGGCTCAGGTGTGGAAGGGACCCCATCTCATGACACATGGAGGGATCCTGACCAGGAGGCACAGGAGCAAGGAGAGGACAGCAGGAGGACACTGCTGTGCAAAACTCCAGGGAGAAAGATAGTCACGTGGACTGGTGAGTTATGCAGTCAGAGGACTGAGAGGCATGCTTAAAGGGACTGGGTGCAAGCAGTCTGGGATGGATGCTGAGTCAGTCTGGGAGGACTATGGAGAAGTAGCCAGGTGGGCTCCTGTGGGGGAAGCTCTACACATGAATCATCTTCCCTTACTCAAGATGGCCACTGCCAGAAATGCTAGGGGGGTGTTTTTCTAAGTGATTTCTCATCAAAATAAAGCATGGAGACATGGATGGATGGGTGAGTTTGCTTTGAATATTAAACATTTATTAAATAGTGCATTTGGTTTGTGGCACTCAGATGCAGTGTAGTTCTACTTCAATTTCTTAAAAAAAAAGGGGGTGCCAAATCTTGGTGATCTTTAATCTCTTTACTGTTGTTTTAGGTAGATCTTCACCTCTCAAAGGTTGCCTACCTCGATCTATAGAAAGACACAGCCTCGCAGCTCAGAATGACAAGCCACTCCCCTGCTCCTCCCATCTCCCGTCTCCAAGCTAACAAACTAGCTGGAGAATGCACTGTCCACAAACATAAAGTGAGAGGAAATCCCTGCAAATTAAGGGAACCCCCAAGTCACCAGAACTAGTGTCTACATTGGAAGAATTCACCTCTATTACTTTACTGGAGACAACCCAAAATGTGGGATTTTCTTTTTCTTTCAGTTTCAATTATAATGACAAATAGAGAGGGTAAATCTCCCTAACGGGGAGCACGGCACCTTATCACACATAAGAATTTGGACCACTGATTGCACTTTGAAGAATGCACTATTGCACTTTGTTGAGAGGACTTTGATGATTTTTTACACAGCTGAATTCTATGAACTAATATTTTTTTATGATTTATTGTGTATATGTATGAATTGTATAATTTAAGGGGACTGCACCGGGGACCTGCATAAACATTATTTAAAGGGACCATACACCTTTTTTTTCCAACACGAGCCCATGTAATAGTTTGTACCACTTTATTGCTATTATTTAATAGACACTCTTTTCTGCCGTAGTGCAGGCAATCAAATATTAAAGTTTTGCCTTTAGTTATAATTTAATACTACTTTAACATAGCACCCAACATTTGCAAAGCTCAAAATTAGATCTGTAAGGTCAAATAACTTTACTAGGGGCTGATTAACACCACCAGGAGGAAATGGTGCTAAAGCGCCAATCCAGGGGCATCACACAGTTTTCTTTCTTTTTTTGTTATCTCTTTATTGAAATATCACAAGTGATAATGTTCCCTACATTTTATGAACACAGCAGTGTTGTAATGTGGTGGTTTCCACCACAACCCGCTGTGCTTAAAAAAAAAAAAAAAAAAAAAAAAAAAAAAAGTATCACATGTAGTACTTTTTTATAGCACAAATTAGCACAATTCAGTGGTGTAAACTGGCACCACAGGATACAAGGTACATTGCCTTGCATCCTAATGCAAATGGTGTGAATGGGTCCAATGGCAGGGTGAGCCCCTGCAACTGTTTAATATAGAGTAGTAGTACAGTAGTGTATTTAGGTTTTGTGCTGCCCTAGGCCTGACTAAACTCGTGCACCCCCTAATTTAAATATGACCCACCCTTTCTGTCAAGGCCACACCCCCTGCTGTTTAAGACCTGCCCTGAAATTTTCAAATGGGGACACTAGTTCTGAGGGCCTGGGGGGGCACACATTTCTGATACTTTTATGGAGAGGACTATGAAGATATAACCATGCCAATGGTGCAGCAGAAACATATAGCACCGTGAGGAAGGCTTGTGGTCCAGGATGATAGGATAGTCAAAAAGCGACACCCCCCCCCACAGTTGCAGAATGCCAGCCGCCCGCATACCGGAAGCAGTATGACCACTTTATGGGGACGCTAGATTAATTTGCCTCTCAGCCCAGTCCACCCCATAAGACTGGTACTACACTAACAGTGTATCGCAAGCTGACGGGGACTCTTTCTGTGCTGCCCCCTGCAAAGTGCTGCCCTAGCACCTTGTCGGCCTAGGCCAGGGTACAGCGTTGGGAGTTCTAGTTTAGGTTTAGCAGGAAGCAGGTCCACTAATGATGCAGGTGTGTGCTGCATTCATCTTGGAGCCACAGTTAGAGCTCAGAGCCCCACCCTCTCAAGGGGATCAGTGTGAGAGGTGCTCATCTGCATTGTGCTGTCCAGCACAGGACACACCAAAGCCTGATCCTGAGAGAGAGTCCATGAGGGATAGAGCTGCTGGGAAGCTCAAGGAAAAAAAAAGAGCTTAGGTACAGTGTCTATGCATGAGCACTGGGATGTGTTTGATGGTGAGGAGGACCAAACGGTTCAGTTTCAGCCCTCATTTTGACAGTGGACCTCTGCGGACCTGTGATGGCTCTATGGGTGGCCCGGTGTGAACAAACGTGTGACCATTTATATCAGGCTACCTTCAAACTATCACATTTAGGTCCAGAGAAACAAAGACCTGTGGTTTTAACAAAGCACGTCCATAGTGTGAAACGCGTCAACCTACCTGCATTTCCCCTGCCTGTACTCATCCAGTGCTTTCAATATTAATGCTTTAATAAAGACTTTCTACCTTACTCTCTTTGTGGGTGTGCTGCTGATTCTCTGTTCCAGACCTGCATGAAGCTTCTGATCTGGTCCACCTGAAAAACAATTTTCAGTTTTTCAAGAGGACCTGATTGTAAAGCCTGTGTGAAAGAGGTCGTACCACTCTGTGGGTCTCCTCTAGTAGTGAAAAGTCCAGGCTCCATCTTCACTCCACTCCAGCTACTACTGCTGTAAATATGAACTTGAACTGTGTTGAATTTAGTGTTCTAGTTTACTCTACAAAGTCTATAAAAATACATTTTCATGCCTTTGGGATGTTGTAGATATAAAGTTCAATAGGTCACTTCTTGAGCCAGCTGGGACAGTTTACATAAGGAAGCTTATGTATAGGTACTAATACTGTAATGGAAAAAAAATCATTACCATGTTGAAAAGATGACATAAAGGTTTACCAGTTCCTTTATGTATAGAATGGAAACATTTAGAAAGAGCATGGCAACATTATCCAGATGTCATATTTTGACAATCAATAAGCATAGAATTTGAAAACATTTTCTGGTAAATTATAATCGTTGAGGGCAATTAACACAGGTATAAAGAGGACAGCAATATGCGTGAAAATGTTAAATGTAGGCATTAATGCCCTGTAGTTTGTGTTCATAGAGAACCATTTAAAAGAAGACATACTGTATAGGGCTTTATTAACCAGATATACTGCTACAGGGTGGCCCTGCTGTGTAAACAATGCAGAGCTCCGTTCTGACAGGGGAGAAAGTGACTGATTTTGTGTCCCTCAAAGCAGGGAATCACTTCCCTTAGTAAAAGCAGCACATAGTTACCACATAAACACTGACTAGGCACACAGTTAAGCCTTTAATCGCTGTTCTGCCTCCAGCAGGATAAGAAAAAAATAAAATTATATAGCGTATATAATTGCGACAAGTCATATTGTAATTGAGTAATAAGTCATAAGTCTTAAAAATTGCTGTAGCGCTACCCCCGTAGGAGCCGCTTAATATTTGTTTGGTTCTGCACTCTGCTGCTCAACCCCAAGAACTGTCTCAACCCCTCTGGCACACCTGCTTAACAATGTTAGTGTAGAACCCAGCCACAGAAAATGACACAATAATGAAAAAGCATATAGTATATTTACCGAGACCCTGGGTTGCATCACTTCATCAGTTGTGACAGTAAATATAGACTCACACAAGATATCAATGAACAAGTTGTAAAAGTTTACTATGATAAAAAATAGTGAAGAATAACATAAAGAAATGGTGTGAATGACAGAAAAATAACACAAGTATTGATTGGCAGAGATATTTGTTCAAAGCAATAACGTCAAACCGCTGTATCCAGTAGCAACCTGATAAGGGTATATGTGAACAGGTGCACAGTGGAATAGATCCTCAATACTTTAATACCTGTATTGAAGCACCTCCCCACTGAGGCCTCAGCACACAGACCACTGCACGCAGAATACACAACAGTGAACACAGTAATAAAAGTACAAGTTCCAACTGTATGTTGCTAAATTGCTCCCCATAGAGTGCAGTTCAGAGTGATACACAATTGTATAGCAGTAAATCCTTGTGAAAGAATAAAGTATTGAAAGTTCCTACAGTTCCAGTTTTCTTGTCTTCAGCTAGCTTAATTATACTGCAGTGTGAGGTGGTGCACGTATTTGTAATCCAAATAGCAAAAGAAACAGTAACTGTAGAATATGATGAGATTGATTACTTAGCTGCAAACTATCTCCACTTGTAATTCCTTCTGTGAGTGAACAGTACAATGCTGACCTTGCAACATGGGGGAAAAGGAAACAGAAAACCTCAGGATCCAGCTATAGAATACTTAGGCCCCTTTCACACGTGCGGACCGTATGTGATTGCGGGTGTCAGCGGATGAACATCCGCTGACACCCGTAATCGTCCACCTCTGCAAACATCCGATTTTGCAGACGGAAGAAGATCCTATTTTTTCTCCCGCTTGCGGATCGGATGAACATGGACATATGGTCCGTGTTCATCCACTCCCCCCATAGGGGAGAGCGGAGAAAAGACAGGACGGTCCCTGCACAGTGTGCGGAGACCGCCCTGTCATCCGCCGGCTCAGCGGGGATCAACGGAGCGATCCCAGCTGAGCTTATGGACATACGGAGGCAGATCATTACTGATCCGCCCCGTGTGAAAGGGGCCTTAGGTGCAATAGATCCACTGCCGTGGGTCTCAGCGGCAGTCTATATAGCAGGCAATCACTTAGCAATAGTACAGTCAC
The DNA here is from genome assembly GCF_905171775.1 of Rana temporaria. Lineage (NCBI taxonomy): Eukaryota > Metazoa > Chordata > Amphibia > Anura > Ranidae > Rana > Rana temporaria. Next base: position 81,035,309 of record NC_053500.1, on the reverse strand, counting down.
TACATGGATAGGCAAATGCCTTCTCACCACTCTGGATCCCAGCTAGCTGTGGACTCCGTCTGTATAGATGCTGCTTCTCCAGGTATGCTGGAAGGCAGGTGGCTTCAAAAGCTCTGAAGCGCTGGCTGGTTCTCCTGCTTGATCAGCAGGGCTGATATAGGCCGCAGGCTCTCCCAGCTCTGGGCACACACACACAGGCCTCTTGCTGGTTGTTGAATGGCGTCCAGAGAGGCATTTTCCTTTTATTTGCTTACCCAGCAGGCTGTTATCTGAATTGGCATTGTGGGTGTAGTAGTTCCCAGACTGATCTAACCACGTGAGTCACTTCCTCATTGTCCTACATATCCAACAATGCATAGCTGCTTACCTCTTAAATGAAGGAAATAAAACAAAACCCTGATAAAGTGTCAGCGGTCACTAGAGGGATCCAAACCCTTACTTAAAGCGGATGTGCCATGGGAACAAAATATTAAAAGCCAGCAGCTACAAATACTGCAGCTGCTGACTTTTAATATTAGGACACTTACCTGTCCTGGAGTCCAGCGCCGATCGCAGCAGAGCACGAGCGATCGCTCGTCACTCTGCTGCTCCCACCGCCATCCACGCTGAGGGAACCAGGAAGTGAAGCGCTGCGGCTTCACTGCCCGGTTCCCTACGGCGCATGCGCGAGTCGCGCTGCGCCCGCCGATTGGCTCACACGCTGTGTGCTGGGAGCCGAGTGTTCCCAGCACACAACGGGCGACAGACGGGATGTGAAGGAATGCCCGTCTTTTGCCCGTAGCGTGTGGCCGGAAGTGGGTGCAAATACCTGTCTTTAGACAGGTATCTGCACCCCCCTCCCCCCTGAAAGGTGTCAAATGTGACACCGGAGGGGGGGAGGGTTCCGATCAGCGGGACTCCACTTTAGGGTGGAGAACCGCTTTAAAGTGGTTGTATACCTAAATGTTATACTTTATATTTCTCAAGGCATCTGAATCTCCCCAAATCATTGATCGTTTTTTTTTGTGTCCTACCTGCTTCCTTTTCTTAATATCGCCGATATACCGAGTGATGACGTCGTTCGGCGCATGCGCCGTATGATCGCCAAATCCGGCAAGCCGAGACGCTGCTGGCCAAATCTCTGTTTATGTCGGGGCTGCATCATTTCCTGCTGTTGACGTCAGCCCCGACATCATGCGATGTTTAGGCTGACATTTCCTCCCCCCAGAGGCTCATGGTTACCTTGTGACTCACTGTGAAGAGCTTTTCTTCGTTTCCATAGTAACCTGAAACGAAGAAGAGGCTTGAATATTACCCATAGTGCGCATGCGTGGGATTTCAGCAAGAGTAATCAACTGTGGGCGGAAGTTATCCCTGCATAAGATGCGGAAGACCTTATCAACAATGGCGCGAGCATACTATAACAAGGAGACTGCACAAAATCAAAGATTTAAACGGTACGACTAGAAATGTCATTTATTAGATAACGATCGATCGATGTAGCAATACTATGGGGCTGATTTACCAAGCCTTTACTCCATGACTCATGGAGTAAAAGCAGGAGTAGCAGCCGTTTGGCCATTTACTAAAGAAATACGCTGCTAGTGCAGTGTATTTCCCTAGTTATTAATGTGCTCCGTGCGCCCAGGAGAGGGTGCATTGTGCACCAGTACAGACCTGGCGCACGGCACATTAAACTGTAAATTGCGGGGGTTCGGGCGGGAGTTTATTAGGGGGGGAGGTGGGGTTGATGCAGGGGAAGTGAAGTGACATGTGTTTTGAAGTGTTTGGCGGGCCGAATTGAAAGGGAAAGTGTTTTTTGAAAACAGATCCCCGTACGCTTGCACAGTGTGCCTGAACCTCGGGAGGTTCATTTGCATACTGGGCATGCGCAGAGAGAAAAGTCAGGGATTCCCGTGCGCCTTGTCAGTACGCCGTGAAAATCGTGCGGTGCACGGGAATCTCCGAGCTGTTTTCAGCCCTGAAGGGGAAATCGGCGCGGGTCCCCCTCCAGGGCTACATTAGGCTCTTAGGCTTGGTCCGGAACGTGAGGGGTTAAACCCGCGCCGATTCGGCGCGGAGGTCCCCCCCAGATCCAAACCAAGCCCTCATCCCAAGCATGCAGTGTGGCCCGGACAGGAATGGGGGCGGGGACGAGCGAGCGCCCCCCCCTCCTGAGCCGTACCAGACCGCATGCCCTCAACATGGGGGAGTGTGTGCTGTGGGGGAGGGGGGCACTGCCCCCCCACCCCACAGCACTCTTGCCCCCATGTCGATAGGGACAAGAGCCTCTTCCCGACAACCCTTGCCATTGGTTGTCGGGGTATGCGGGCGGGGCTAATCGGAATCTGCGAGCTCCCTTTAATAAGGGGGCCCCCAGATGCCGGCCCCCCACCCTATGTGAATGAGTATGGGGTACATCGTACCTCTACCCATTCACCTGGGGGAAATGTAAAGTAAAATAAAACACCACACAGAATAAAATATTTTATTCATCTGCTCCGGAGCCCCCCCTTTCTTCTTTAGCTCTCTTACAAGGGGGGGTTTCTTCTCTCCCGATCTTCTGCCGGGACCCTGGGCTTCGGTGATTTCTGCCGGGGGAGGGCGCCATCCCTCGGTCCTCTCCGGAGCCTTCCGCCGGATGCCCCCACCCCATTTAAGCTCTTTTTCATTAGGGAGGGGCATCCGGACTTCGGGGTCTTCTGCCGGGGGATGGCGCCTATCCCCCGGTCTTTCCGGTGCCTTCCGCCAGGGTTCCGGTCTTCCTGGTCTTCTGCCGGGGGTGCACCAACTCCCCGGTCTTTTCTCTGCTCCCTCTTCTGCCTGGCTCCCCCGCGGAGCCAGGGCTTTCTTCCGTCTTCTTTCTTCTCTCTTCCTTCTTCTGCCTGTCTCCTCAGGGAGCACAGGGCTTGTCTCCGCTGTCTTCTTCCTTCTCTTCCATTGGATGTTTACACGACGAGGTTCCGCGCTGACATGCCGTGTCAGCGGCGGGCATGGACTTATATAGGGTAATGCCACCATGTGACCTCAACCCATGTGACATCACATTCCCTGGGCATGATGGGAATGTGATGTCACATGGGTTGAGGTCACATGGTGGCATTGCCCTATATAAGTCCATGCCCACTGCTCAGACGGCATTCCAGCGCCGGACCTCGTCGTGTCAACATCGAATGGAAGAGAAGGGAGAAGACAGCGGAGACAAGCCCTGTGCTCCGCGGAGGAGACAGGCAGAAGCGGAAGGCATCGCAGAAGCCCGCGGGTGTCGCCCCCCGGCGGAAGACACCGTACAAGCAAAGGCAGGAGCCTCACTGGTGAAGGGGGTCCCGGTGAATTACGTCGCTGAAGACGGGGGTGGGGTGCCAGTGCACCCCCCCCCGCAGAAACCGTCGTAGAAGCCCGGGACCCTCCCCCAAAGGCAGGAGCCTCACTGGTGAAGGGGGTCCCGGTGAATTACGTCGCTGAAGACGGGGGTGGGGTGCCAGTGCACCCCCCCCGCAGAAACCGTCGTGGAAGCCCGGGACCCTCCCCCAAAGGCAGGAGCCTCACTGGTGAAGGGGGTCCCGGTGAATTACGTCGCTGAAGACGGGGGTGGGGTGCCAGTGCACCCCCCCCCCCGCAGAAACCGTCGTGGAAGCCCGGGACCCTCCCCCAAAGGCAGGAGCCTCACTGGTGAAGGGGGTCCCGGTGAATTACGTCGCTGAAGACGGGGGTGGGGTGCCAGTGCACCCCCCCCCCGCAGAAACCGTCGTGGAAGCCCGGGACCCTCCCCCAAAGGCAGGAGCCTCACTGGTGAAGGGGGTCCCGGTGAATTACGTCGCTGAAGACGGGGGTGGGGTGCCAGTGCACCCCCCCCGCAGAAACCGTCGTAGTAGCCCGGGACCCTCCCCCAAAGGCAGGAGCCTCACTGGTGAAGGGGGTTCCGGCAGAAGATGGCGAAGCCCGGGGCCTAATGGGGTGGTGGTGGGGGGCCCCGGCAGAAGACCCCCGGCTGACTAATAAATTAATTTTTAAATGTGTGGTGTATTATTTTTTTCCATTTTTTTCCCCAGGTGAATGGGTAGGGGTACAATGTACCCCATACTCATTCACATAGGGTGGGGGGCCGGAATCTGGAGACCCCTTTATTAAAGGGGCCTCTCAGATTCTGATAAGCCCTCCGCCTGCATACCCCGACAACCAACGGCCAGGGTTGTCGGGAAGAGGCTCTTGTCCCTATCGACATGGGGACAAGAGTGCTTTGGGGTGGGGGGGCAGTGCCCCCCTCCCCCACAGCACACACTCCCCCATGTTGAGGGCATGTGGTCTGGTATGGCTCAGGAGGGAGGGGGGCGCTCGCTCGTCCCCACCCCAATTCCTGTCTGACCAGACTGCGTGCCTGGGATAAGGGCTTGGTTTGGATCTTGGGGGGACCCCACGCTGTTTTTTTTTGCGCGGGTTTAACCCCTTATGTTCCAGACCAAGCCTAAGAGCCTGGTATGCACCTGGAGGGAACCCACCTTATTTTTTTTTGGGGGGGTCTGGAGATTTTTATTTTTAAAACTACGACCATAAAAAAGTTAATATACAAAATAAACTAAATAACACAAAACAAACAACACACACAAACCATCATACCACCCTCCAAGAAAATAACTGCAAAAAAAAAAAAAAAACACAAACAACATTAGAACGGGTATTTACAACAGGCTCACTGGTACAAGAAAAAGTCTTTATAGTCCATCAGAAAAAGCTTGTCCAGATCATTGCCAACAAAAAAAAAGAACAAAACCAACTTAAAACGGCTCACTGGTACAGTAGGGAAATATTAAAGTCCATAAAAACCACTACTGTCCAGATCATCGCCAACCCACAACACACCCCACCACCAGAACAACAAATACCTACAACCCACGTATGAGCGAGAACATGATAATCAGACATGTCTGTAGCCTTATTTCAAAAATAAACTATAAACAAAATCTAAGGGGGGTGAGAAAGGAAAGTTGCCCCTACCCGTGGAGAGGGGCAGGGTCATGGCCTAAGGGGGCTGGAAGAGGAACCCCCTCCATAAATGGGCACACCTCTCAGGCCCGACCCTGCTCCTTTCCAGATCCCGCACCTTCACCAACTCCCGAAAGATATCGCCCACCACCTCATGCACAGACAGGATTTTGTCCCTAGTGGACACCAAACACCGAGCGTGCCAAGTGTAGTAAAGCACAACTACGCTGACTAAATAAAGTGACGATAACTCAAAACCCCTGCGGACCCCGAAGTCACCATACACCCGCTCAGCATAGGTCAGGGCCGGAAGGCGGGGGTAGCCAATGGCACCCCCTACCCCCGTAAGAACCTCCATGTTGAAGGGACATTGGACCAGAAAATGGTCCATGGTCTCCAATGTCCCTCCACATTCCCGTCGGGGACAGCCCCTGTCCCCTAGGTTCAGATATATGAGATTTGCACGGACGTACAGTCGTCCATGGAACGACCTCCATGCAAGATCCCAAAACTTGTTCGGAATTCTGGAAGAATTCAAGAGGGCTAACCCCTCCGTGAGGACCCTCTCAGGACAGTCCCTTAAAGACAGGGGCTTCAAAATGTCCGAGGCCATGACCCTCAGGTACAGCTCACGCCGACCCAGAGAGCCCACCTCAAGGGCAGTTATCCGCCACTGCCTCAGTACCTTCAATGCCAGGGGGACGTAGGATGGAAGATACCCATGCGATCTCCTCAGATCGCCGGGCCTCCCCCCCTCCTCCCACCTCCTCAGGAACAGCAAGAGCCAGTCCTTGCATGAACATTCCCACCAGGAAGGCGCGTCCACAAAGATGGACTGCAAGTTGTACTTTACAAAAATGATGATGAAGAACACCACCGGGTTGACCATGTCCAACCCTCCTTGCCTTCGCTGGCGGTATGTGACCTCCCTCTTGATCAGGTTCAGTCTGTTTCCCCACAACAGCAGGAAGAACAGACCAGAGACCCGTGCATAGAGAGATGCTGGCAAAAGACACACGTAGCTCACAAAGAGAAACTCAGGCAGTAAGTACGTCTTGACCAAGCATACCCTTTCCCTCAGGGAAAGTTTCCAACCTTTCCAGGCCTTCACCTTCCGAGTGGCACTCACCAGCCTGCGCTCCCAATTTAGCTTGGGATAATCACCCGGGCCGAAATGAATGCCAAGTACTCGAATCTCTGGTACGGGCGTGGGGAACACGTCCGGAAGGGGGAACTGCTCCCCCTCCTTCCCCATCCAGAAAACTTCACTCTTGTCCCAATTGACCAGCGAACCTGACGCCTCAGAGTAGCACCCGATCTGGGATTCCACATAATGGGCCTCCTCACGACCAGACACCACCACCGAGACGTCATCCGCGTAGGCCACGACCCTCACTGCCGAAACCGGACCCCCGACAGGTCTCACCGGAACCCCCACCAGACGCTCGCAGTCTAGCCTCCTTACGAAGGGGTCAACCGCAAAGACGTACAGGAGGGGGCTCAACGGGCAGCCCTGCCGGACGCCAGAGTCAACAGAAAAGGCCCCACCCACCCAACCGTTGACAAGAGGGAAGCTCTCAGCTCCCCTATACAATACCTGTAGCCAATCAACAAATTGATCAGGCAGACCGTATCTCCTCAGAAGCAGCCAAAGGTACTCATGGTTCACCCGATCAAACGCCTTAGCCTGATCCAGTGCAAGCAGATACCGCTCGCTGCCATCAGCCCTGCACCTTTCCACAGCCTCCCGGACGTTCAGGACGGCACCAAAAGTGCCCCGGCCAGGAATTGTGCAGTGCTGAGAGGGAGACAGCATCCTGCCCGCCAAAGCAGACAGACGTGTAAACAAGATCTTTGCCAGTATCTTCCTATCTGTGGTAAGAAGGGCGATCGGACGCCAATTCTCCACCACAGACGGGTCTTTCCCCTTTGACAGAAGGATCAGAGCTGACCTTCTCATTGAGGGAGGCAGCAGGCCATAGGCCAAACATTCACGGTACACGTCCCTCAAATGAGGAGCCAAGAGGCTCTTAAAGGTTTTGTAAAACTCTGCCGTGAGCCCATCGGGCCCAGGCGACTTTTTAGATGCTAAAGAGCTGATAGCCTGCTCGACTTCAGCCACCGAGATCTCTTCTGTCAGAGAGTCAGGAAGGTCAGACCTCACTTCCAGTGGGGTCTCATCAAGGAATTCCCTGACTTTCACCATGTCTAGAGGCCGCTTCTTCAGGAGGTCCGAAAAGTGGTCTCTGACGACACCCAGGATCCCCGATCTGGACCGGACCAGAGATCCCGAGGCATCCTTCAGGCCGTGTACGACCTTCGAACTCGCCGCCTCACCACAGCTCCTGTAGGGATCAGGAGAGATAAACTTCCCATAATCCCTCTCAAAAACCAGGGAGGCGAGACGGTCGTACTGACACTCCTTCATCTGCGCCTTCAGACCGGATATCTGTTCCCGAGAGCCCCCAGAGGACACCAGGCGGTCAAGCTGCCTGCGTAGTCTCTGGTAGGCCTGGTACTTGGAAGCTGCCCTGTACCCAGAGATTTCCCGGAAAAAGTCACCAGACCTCTTTTTAACTACTTCCCACCATTCAAGGCGAGAGCAGTTGCCCTCAAGGAGCGAGGTCTGGTCCAGGAAGAAAACCTCATAGGCTTCCCTAACCTCAGGATCCTCCAGTAGCGACCCATTCAGGCGCCACATACCCCTCCCTTTCTGAGGAGTGTCGGCGACATTCAGGGCCACAGATACCATACAGTGATCGGAGAACTCCACCGACTGCAGCTCTGGAGCCGAGCAAGCAGAGTCCCCCTTTAAAAAAAACCTATCTAATCTACTCTTAGAACTACCTCGGGAAAATGTGAAACCAGTGAGGTTGGGGAGGTGACGAACGTGCACATCCACCAACCCGGCCTCCCTCACTACGCTATTCAAAAAAGTACTATCATATCCCAGAGGGTTGGCGGCACCTGCCCGGTCTTTGGGCCTAGTGATCATATTGAAGTCACCACCAAAGATCACCTGCTGGGATGTAAAAAGATAAGGCTTAACCGCCGTAAGGAGGCTCTTCCTCTCCCTCTTGGTTTGAGGCCCATAAAAATTAATGAGCCGGAGGAATTGCCCCCTCACGACAGCGTCCACCACCAGACATCTACCAATCTCCACTTCAATCACTCGCCGGCAAGCCACCGAACCAGTCTTAAAAAGGACCGCAACACCACTGCAGGGCTCGGCCGCAAGAGACCAGAGGGAGGGCCCTCATCTCCACTCCCTCTTTGCTAGATGCATCTCTGCCACAGATGCCAGCCAGGTCTCCTGCAAAAACAAAATGTCAGCTTCAACACGGCTGAGAAAATCAAAGGCCATAAAACGAGCTCGTGCAGAACGAATACTTGCGACATTAATGGTCGCAAGCCGTATTGGAGAGGGTACCGCCATCAAAATGATTGAAAGGGTCACGTTCTCCTTCATACTACAAACACCAAAACATATTTACATATTTACACTCCCTCCTCCTCCTCTGAGTCCGAGGAGGAGGAGAGGACACCAAACGGGTTCCCCAGGGACACCCCACTTCGTGCCCCTGGGGGAACCCCACCCTTCACAGGGGACCTCCCGCCCCCAGATTTCACAGCCCTCCCCTTCTTCCTGCGTCTCACCTGCTCCCACTCCTGCCATCTCTCTGAGGTGACTACGCCACCCCCCTCCTCGGACCCGCTGCTCGAGATTTCCCTCTTAGATGAGGCTCGAGCAGCTTCCGTCTCCATGGCCACAAGGCCAGAGGAGACTTTGGGTCCAGAAGGGGGGGGGATGGGAGAGGCAGGAGGGGGGCCAGAGACAGGGGGGGGGACAGAAAGGGGATCGGCAGAAGAAGGGGGAGGGGGGGGACGGGACTTGGGAGGGGGGGGACGAGGGGGGGGGGGACGGGGATGGGAAGATGAGGGGGGGCTGCATGGGGAGGCAGATAGAACAGGTGGAGGGGGGGGGATCGGCCCTGCAACTAAAGGAGGGGAAAGCCGGGGCCCCGGACCCTCAGGCCCGGGACCCCCAGGCCTCCCCGACTCCTCCCCACCGGCTTCGCCTTCCGGAGGATCGGGAGCCTCCTGGCCAACTGAGCCCGTATCTCCCGGGGGGGGAGCCCCTCGCCCACGCCTGCTCCGCCTTCTTTGAGGCTGTGGGCCTGTTGGTCCCTCCGGAGGGGCATTAGGGGCCCCAGGATCCCCACCCCCCCGGCCATCACTCGCCGGGGGGGCTTCGGCCGCTCCCGGCCCGGGAGGTCCCCCCCCTGAGAAAGAACCCCGATATGCTTTGGGGCACCGACTGAATGGGTGCCCCATCTCACCACACAAATTACAGCATATCTTCCCACATGACTCGGACTGGTGGCCAAACTCGTGGCACCGGCCACATCTGACCACCGTGCAGTCCGAGCTCATGTGGGTCGGGCTGCCGCACTTGAAGCAACGACGGGGCTGTCCCGGGTAGAAGGCCAGGATCCGGTCTCTTCCCAGGAAGGCGCTGCCAGGGAGGTGGGCAACACTGTTGCCCTCCCTCTTAAGCCGGATCCTGGCCAACCAAGCCCCGGTCCAGACCCCGCGCTCATCGAGGTTCTTTCTCAGGGGGGTTTGCAACTGCCCGTACCTCCCAAGCCAGGTGGCAATGTCCTCCGGAGGGAGCGACTCATTCCTCACCAGGATGGTGATGTTCTTTACCTCCTCCTGCCTGGAGATGGGAATGAGCCTGTACTTCTTCCAAGGGTCAACGCCCCTCACCAGCCCAAAGCTGGTGATGAAGCGTTCCATACACACGGGAGTGACAAAACTGATGTCAAACTCCCGTGTGTTGGTGGGGTGGATGACAGCAAAAAGGTCACCCACCCCAAAACCCAAGGAGAGTACCAGGTCCACCACCTCCCCTCGGGCGGGGCAGGGGTCCGGACCCTCGTACCGAAGCTGGACAACATTCCTACGCCTCCTCTCTGGACCACCTGTACCCCTCGTCCACGCCGACCCCTGCGTCCTCTCCTGGTCAGCAGGGGGGGCGCGGAAATTCTGGGCGCCAAACCGGCTGTACAGGTGGTCCAGAGGGGCACGAGAGCCCGCCACCTGGGCGAAAGAGCGACCCCCCTTTAGGGCAGATAATAAGTTGGCCTCCGGAGACCCCCGAAAGATGTTCTCCGGAAGCGGGGCACCCCCCTCAGCACCCCCAGAAGTTGGGGGGAACGGGGGGGCCCCCATCCCTGCCGGTGGTGTTGCACCCACCCCCACTGAACTACCCTGACCCCCCTGACCCACCACCCTTGGCCTGACTACAGGCCCCTCCCCCCCTGGGGCCACAGCAGAGGGGGGTACCTCCCCCACCAAACTCCCCCAACCAGACCCCTCTGCGACCTCACCAGCCCCTTGGGACTCAACCCGTATTGGGGGGATGCCCCCCTGGGACCCCTCCAACTGCCGGATAAAGTCATAAGCTGCACAGTCCACCGGGAGGGGTCCCACCTGACATTCCCCCCACCCCGCCTGTCCTGCAGGGAGCCCCTCGGGGCTTGTGGTAATGTCCATGGGGACCTGGGGGGTGGCAGCTTACCATCCATGTTACCGTCCATATTACCGTCCATGCTGTCCATTACTTGCCGGGGGTGCCTGGAGGTGCCTGCTGCAGCATCCGGGACTAGGCACCCCCGCACCCCCGGCCTCTCATCCCCCAGGTCCTCCAAGCCGGTGACACCAGCCGCAGATTCGCAGGGGGGCAGTTCTGATCGTGGGGGGTCACTTCCGGTCGCGGGGGGGTGCACTTCCGGTCGCGGGGGGTGCACTTCCGGTCGCGGGGGGTGCACTTCCGGTCGCGGGGGGGTGCACTTCCGGTCGCGGGGGGGGGTGCACTTCCGGTCGCGGGGGGGGGTGCACTTCCGGTCGCGGGGGGGTGCACTTCCGGTTCACGGGCGGTCACTTCCGGGTCCCGAGCACTGGATGGGAGCTGGCCACATCCCCCTTCCCTGAAAAGGGGTTGGTTCCCACTGGGGAATGTGGCCTCAGCTGCTCCTCCCCCAGCAGCCGGCGCCATCTTGGTCACACTACACACCAGCTGTTTGCCTGAAGCTGACTTTGTTATTATACCTCCACCATGTACCTGCCTCTCTCCCGGTGACATAGCAGCTGCAGGAGCAGTCCCTGACACTTTCACTGCCAGATCATCCCGCTCTACTGCACGCTGAGGGGTCATGGAGGCCGGCACATGGTGGGCCCCAGCTGTGGCAGCGTGACCATCCTGAGGGAGCCTGGGCATGCTGACCCGAAGACACCGGGGGGGTACCTCCGGCGGCGCCTGGGCCCTGCGGCCTCCTGGATCACTGGGCTCCCCTGTCATAGCCAACCCCCCAGCCCCTTTTTTCACGGACCGAGGGATCGGCTCTCGGGAGCCCTCCCCAGGTTTTATGGCCTTACTGGACCCTGCACCACCAGAGCTTCCACCCCCCCCACTACACCCAGGCTCTCCTGACTTCCCCGGCTGCTTGGAGGGTTGGGACCCCGACCGCCCGCTGCTCCTCCTTGCCGTCTGACTTCCTGATTTGTTGGCCTGCTGGAGGGTCTTCCGGAGCTCCTCAAGAAAGCACACCTCTCCAGCCCCACGTTCGAAAAAACCTCCCAGGTAACCCCAGATTTCATTAACTTCAAGCTTGAGGGTATTGATGGCCCCCCTATACTCCGACCTCTTACTAATAGAGCACCTGTCCCTCTTGTCCCTCAGGCCTGCGAGAGCTGTCATTTTTTCCACGCAGGCCTGGGCTATCCTAACCAGCAGGGACTTGATCTTATCACACCTCTTCCTGGCTTTGGCCTCAGTCTCACCTGGTTGTATGGTGGTCCAGTCTAAGAGACCCTGCTGGGTGCCCAGGAAGAGGCGGTCATCCCTGCTGATCTTCGTCTGGCTGGAGGAGGGCAGGTGCTGCTGGTTACTCCGGAGGCCGGATGCTGGTCCTTCACCTGGGCTGAGGGAGGCCATCCCTCCCCTCTTCTGGGGCCAGGGGCTGGGGCTGGGGCTGGAGGCTGGTCCTGGTGGCTGGATCCTCTGGAACACAGGAGCTCTGGAAGACAGGTCTTCTCTCTACTCCAGCAGGAAGTGGAATGACCAAACTGGGAGGAGCTGGAAGCTTTTTGGTCTGGAGATTTTTATTTTTTTAAACTACGACCATAAAAAAGTTAATATACAAAATAAACTAAATAACACAAAACAAACAACACACACAAACCATCATACCACCCTCCAAGAAAATAACTGCAAAAAAAAAAAAAAAAAAAAAACCACAACAACATTAGAACGGGTATTTACAACAGGCTCACTGGTACAAGAAAAAGTCTTTACAGTCCATCAGAAAAAGCTTGTCCAGATCATTGCCAACAAAAAAAAGAACAAAACCAACTTAAAACGGCTCACTGGTACAGTAGGGAAATATTAAAGTCCATAAAAACCACTACTGTCCAGATCATCGCCAACCCACAACACACCCCACCACCACAACAACAAATACCTACAACCCACGTATGAGCGAGAACATGATAATCAGACATGTCTGTAGCCTTATTTCAAAAATAAACTATAAACAAAATCTAAGGGGGGTGAGAAAGGAAAGTTGCCCCTACCCATGGAGAGGGGCAGGGTCATGGCCTAAGGGGGCTGGAAGAGGAACCCCCTCCATAAATGGGCACACCTCTCAGGCCCGACCCTGCTCCTTTCCAGATCCCGCACCTTCACCAACTCCCGAAAGATATCGCCCACCACCTCATGCACAGACAGGATTTTGTCCCTAGTGGACACCAAACACCGAGCGTGCCAAGTGTAGTAAAGCACAACTACGCTGACTAAATAAAGTGACGATAACTCAAAACCCCTGCGGACCCCGAAGTCACCATACACCCGCTCAGCATAGGTCAGGGCCGGAAGGCGGGGGTAGCCAATGGCACCCCCTACCCCCGTAAGAACCTCCATGTTGAAGGGACATTGGACTAGAAAATGGTCCATGGTCTCCAATGTCCCTCCACATTCCCGTCGGGGACAGCCCCTGTCCCCTAGGTTCAGATATATGAGATTTGCACGGACGTACAGTCGTCCATGGAACGACCTCCATGCAAGATCCCAAAACTTGTTCGGAATTCTGGAAGAATTCAAGAGGGCTAACCCCTCCGTGAGGACCCTCTCAGGACAGTCCCTTAAAGACAGGGGCTTCAAAATGTCCGAGGCCATGACCCTCAGGTACAGCTCACGCCGACCCAGAGAGCCCACCTCAAGGGCAGTTATCCGCCACTGCCTCAGTGCCTTCAATGCCAGGGGGACGTAGGATGGGAGATACCCATGCGATCTCCTCAGATCGCCGGGCCTCCCCCCCTCCCCCCACCTCCTCAGGAACAGCAAGAGCCAGTCCTTGCATGAACATTCCCACCAGGAAGGCGCGTCCACAAAGATGGACTGCAAGTTGTACTTTACAAAAATGATGATGAAGAACACCACCGGGTTGACCATGTCCAACCCTCCTTGCCTTCGCTGGCGGTATGTGACCTCCCTCTTGATCAGGTTCAGTCTGTTTCCCCACAACAGCAGGAAGAACAGACCAGAGACCCGAGCATAGAGAGATGCTGGCAAAAGACACACGTAGCTCACAAAGAGAAACTCAGGCAGTAAGTACGTCTTGACCAAGCATACCCTTTCCCTCAGGGAAAGTTTCCAACCTCTCCAGGCCTTCACCTTCCGAGTGGCACTCACCAGCCTGCGCTCCCAATTTAGCTTGGGATAATCACCCGGGCCGAAATGAATGCCAAGTACTCGAATCTCTGGTACGGGCGTGGGGAACACGTCCGGAAGGGGGAACTGCTCCCCCTCCTTCCCCATCCAGAAAACTTCACTCTTGTCCCAATTGACCAGCGAACCTGACGCCTCAGAGTAGCACCCGATCTGGGATTCCACATAATGGGCCTCCTCACGACCAGATACCACCACCGAGACGTCGTCCGCGTAGGCCACGACCTTCACTGCCGAAACCGGACCCCCGACAGGTCCCACCGGAACCCCCACAAGACGCTCGCAGTCTAGCCTCCTTACGAAGGGGTCAACCGCAAAGACGTACAGGAGGGGGCTCAACGGGCAGCCCTGCCGGACGCCAGAGTCCACAGAAAAGGCCCGACCCACCCAACCGTTGACAAGAGGGAAGCTCTCAGCTCCCCTATACAATACCTGTAGCCAATCAACAAATTGATCAGGCAGACCGTATCTCCTCAGAAGCAGCCAAAGGTACTCATGGTTCACCCGATCAAACGCCTTAGCCTGATCCAGTGCAAGCAGATACCGCTCGCTGCCATCAGCCCTGCACCTTTCCACAGCCTCCCGGACGTTCAGGACGGCACCAAAAGTGCCCCGGCCAGGAATTGTGCAGTGCTGAGAGGGAGACAGCACCCTGCCCACCAAAGCAGACAGACGTGTAAACAAGATCTTTGCCAGTATCTTCCTATCTGTGGTAAGAAGGGCGATCGGACGCCAATTCTCCACCACAGACGGGTCTTTCCCCTTTGACAGAAGGATCAGAGCTGACCTTCTCATTGAGGGAGGCAGCAGGCCATAGGCCAAACATTCACGGTACACGTCCCTCAAATGAGGAGCCAAGAGGCTCTTAAAGGTTTTGTAAAACTCTGCCGTGAGCCCATCGGGCCCAGGCGACTTTTTAGATGCTAAAGAGCTGATAGCCTGCTCGACTTCAGCCACCGAGATCTCTTCTGTCAGAGAGTCAGGAAGGTCAGACCTCACTTCCAGTGGGGTCTCATCAAGGAATTCCCTGACTTTCTCCATGTCTAGAGGCCGCTTCTTCAGGAGGTCCGAAAAGTGGTCTCTGACGACACCCAGGATCCCCGATCTGGACCGGACCAGAGATCCAGAGGCATCCTTCAGGCCGTGTACGACCTTCGAACTCGCCGCCTCACCACAGCTCCTGTAGGGATCAGGAGAGATAAACTTCCCATAATCCCTCTCAAAAACCAGGGAGGCGAGACGGTCGTACTGACACTCCTTCATCTGCGCCTTCAGACCGGATATCTGTTCCCGAGAGCCCCCAGAGGACACCAGGCGGTCAAGCTGCCTGCGTAGTCTCTGGTAGGCCTGGTACTTGGAAGCTGCCCTGTACCCAGAGATTTCCCGGAAAAAGTCACCAGACCTCTTTTTAACTACTTCCCACCATTCAAGGCGGGAGCAGTTGCCCTCAAGGAGCGAGGTCTGGTCCAGGAAGAAAACCTCATAGGCTTCCCTAACCTCAGGATCCTCCAGTAGCGACCCATTCAGGCGCCACATATCCCTCCCTTTCTGAGGAGTGTCGGCGACATTCAGGGCCACAGATACCATACAGTGATCGGAGAACTCCACCGACTGCAGCTCTGGAGCCGAGCAAGCAGAGTCCCCCTTTAAAAAAAACCTATCTAATCTACTCTTAGAACTACCTCGGGAAAATGTGAAACCAGTGAGGTTGGGGAGGTGACGAACGTGCACATCCACCAACCCGGCCTCCCTCACTACGCTATTCAAAAAAGTACTATCATATCCCAGAGGGTTGGCGGCACCTGCCCGGTCTTTGGGCCTAGTGATCATATTGAAGTCACCACCAAAGATCACCTGCTGGGATGTAAAAAGATAAGGCTTAACCGCCGTAAGGAGGCTCTTCCTCTCCCTCTTGGTTTGAGGCCCATAAAAATTAATGAGCCGGAGGAATTGCCCCCTCACGACAGCGTCCACCACCAGACATCTACCAATCTCCACTTCAATCACTCGCCGGCAAGCCACCGAACCAGTCTTAAAAAGGACCGCAACACCACTGCAGGGCTCGGCCGCAAGAGACCAGAGGGAGGGCCCACATCTCCACTCCCTCTTTGCTAGATGCATCTCTGCCACAGATGCCAGCCAGGTCTCCTGCAAAAACAAAATGTCAGCTTCAACACGGCTGAGAAAATCAAAGGCCATAAAACGAGCTCGTGCAGAACGAATACTTGCGACATTAATGGTCGCAAGCCGTATTGGAGAGGGTACCGCCATCAAAATGATTGAAAGGGTCACGTTCTCCTTCATACTACAAACACCAAAACATATTTACATATTTACACTCCCTCCTCCTCCTCTGAGTCCGAGGAGGAGGAGAGGACACCAAACGGGTTCCCCAGGGACACCCCACTTCGTGCCCCTGGGGGAACCCCACCCTTCACAGGGGACCTCCCGCCCCCAGATTTCACAGCCTTCCCCTTCTTCCTGCGTCTCACCTGCTCCCACTCCTGCCATCTCTCTGAGGTGACTACGCCACCCCCCTCCTCGGACCCGCTGCTCGAGATTTCCCTCTTAGATGAGGCTCGAGCAGCTTCCGTCTCCATGGCCACAAGGCCAGAGGAGACTTTGGGTCCAGAAGGGGGGGGGATGGGAGAGGCAGGAGGGGGGCCAGAGACAGGGGGGGGGACAGAAAGGGGATCGGCAGAAGAAGGGGGAGGGGGGGGACGGGACTTGGGAGGGGGGGGACGAGGGGGGGGGGACGGGGATGGGAAGATGAGGGGGGGCTGCATGGGGAGGCAGATAGAACAGGTGGAGGGGGGGGGATCGGCCCTGCAACTAAAGGAGGGGAAAGCCGGGGCCCCGGACCCTCAGGCCCGGGACCCCCAGGCCTCCCCGACTCCTCCCCACCGGCTTCACCTTCCGGAGGATCGGGAGCCTCCTGGCCAACTGAGCCCGTATCTCCCGGGGGGGGAGCCCCTCGCCCACGCCTGCTCCGCCTTCTTTGAGGCTGTGGGCCTGTTGGTCCCTCCGGAGGGGCATTAGGGGCCCCAGGATCCCCACCCCCCCGGCCATCACTCGCCGGGGGGGCTTCGGCCGCTCCCGGCCCGGGAGGTCCCCCCCCTGAGAAAGAACCCCGATATGCTTTGGGGCACCGACTGAATGGGTGCCCCATCTCACCACACAAATTGCAGCATATCTTCCCACATGAGTCGGACTGGTGGCCAAACTCGTGGCACCGGCCACATCTGACCACCGTGCAGTCCGAGCTCATGTGGGTCGGGCTGCCGCACTTGAAGCAACGACGGGGCTGTCCCGGGTAGAAGGCCAGGATCCGGTCTCTGCCCAGGAAGGCGCTGCCAGGGAGGTGGGCAACACTGTTGCCCTCCCTCTTAAGCCGGATCCTGGCCAACCAAGCCCCGGTCCAGACCCCGCGCTCATCGAGGTTCTTTCTCAGGGGGGTTTGCAACTGCCCGTACCTCCCAAGCCAGGTGGCAATGTCCTCCGGAGGGAGCGACTCATTCCTCACCAGGATGGTGATGTTCTTTACCTCCTCCTGCCTGGAGATGGGAATGAGCCTGTACTTCTTCCAAGGGTCAACGCCCCTCACCAGCCCAAAGCTGGTGATGAAGCGTTCCATACACACGGGAGTGACAAAACTGATGTCAAACTCCCGTGTGTTGGTGGGGTGGATGACAGCAAAAAGGTCACCCACCCCAAAACCCAAGGAGAGTACCAGGTCCACCACCTCCCCTCGGGCGGGGCAGGGGTCCGGACCCTCGTACCGAAGCTGGACAACATTCCTACGCCTCCTCTCTGGACCACCTGTACCCCTCGTCCACGCCGACCCCTGCGTCCTCTCCTGGTCAGCAGGGGGGGCGCGGAAATTCTGGGCGCCAAACCGGCTGTACAGGTGGTCCAGAGGGGCACGAGAGCCCGCCACCTGGGCGAAAGAGCGACCCCCCTTTAGGGCAGATAATAAGTTGGCCTCCGGAGACCCCCGAAAGATGTTCTCCGGAAGCGGGGCACCCCCCTCAGCACCCCCAGAAGTGGGGGGGAACGGGGGGGCCCCCATCCCTGCCGGTGGTGTTGCACCCACCCCCACTGAACTACCCTGACCCCCCTGACCCACCACCCTTGGCCTGACTACAGGCCCCTCCCCCCCTGGGGCCACAGCAGAGGGGGGTACCTCCCCCACCAAACTCCCCCAACCAGACCCCTCTGCGACCTCACCAGCCCCTTGGGACTCAACCCGTATTGGGGGGATGCCCCCCTGGGACCCCTCCAACTGCCGGATAAAGTCATAAGCTGCACAGTCCACCGGGAGGGGTCCCACCTGACATTCCCCCCACCCCGCCTGTCCTGCAGGGAGCCCCTCGGGGCTTGTGGTAATGTCCATGGGGACCTGGGGGGGTGGCAGCTTACCGTCTATGTTACCGTCCATATTACCGTCCATATTACCGTCCATTACTTGCCGGGGGTGCCTGGAGGTGCCTGCTGCAGCATCCGGGACTAGGCACCCCCGCACCCCCGGCCTCTCATCCCCCAGGTCCTCCAAGCCGGTGACACCAGCCGCAGATTCGCAGGGGGGCAGTTCTGATCGTGGGGGGTCACTTCCGGTCGCGGGGGGTGTACTTCCGGTCGCGGGGGGTGCACTTCCGGTCGCGGGGGGTGCACTTCCGGTCGCGGGGGGTGCACTTCCGGTCGCGGGGGGTGCACTTCCGGTCGCGGGGGGTGCACTTCCGGTTCGCGGGGGGTGCACTTCCGGTTCGCGGGCGGTCACTTCCGGGTCCCGAGCACTGGATGGGAGCTGGCCACATCCCCCTTCCCTGAAAAGGGGTTGGTTCCCACTGGGGAATGTGGCCTCAGCTGCTCCTCCCCCAGCAGCCGGCGCCATCTTGGTCACACTACACACCAGCTGTTTGCCTGAAGCTGACTTTGTTATTATACCTCCACCATGTACCTGCCTCTCTCCCGGTGACATAGCAGCTGCAGGAGCAGTCCCTGACACTTTCACTGCCAGATCATCCCGCTCTACTGCACGCTGAGGGGTCATGGAGGCCGGCACATGGTGGGCCCCAGCTGTGGCAGCGTGACCATCCTGAGGGAGCCTGGGCATGCTGACCCGAAGACACCGGGGGGGTACCTCCGGCGGCGCCTGGGCCCTGCGGCCTCCTGGATCACTGGGCTCCCCTGTCATAGCCAACCCCCCAGCCCCTTTTTTCACGGACCGAGGGATCGGCTCTCGGGAGCCCTCCCCAGGTTTTATGGCCTTACTGGGCCCTGCACCACCAGAGCTTCCACCCCCCCCACTACACCCAGGCTCTCCTGACTTCCCCGGCTGCTTGGAGGGTTGGGACCCCGACCGCCCGCTGCTCCTCCTTGCCGTCTGACTTCCCGATTGGTTGGCCTGCTGGAGGGTCTTCCGGAGCTCCTCAAGAAAGCTCACCTCTCCAGCCCCACGTTCGAAAAAACCTCCCAGGTAACCCCAGATTTCATTAACCTCAAGCCTGAGGGTCTTGATGGCCCCCCTATACTCCGACCTCTTACTACTAGAGCACCTGTCCCTCTTGTCCCTCAGGCCTGCGAGAGCTGTCATTTTTTCCACGCAGGCCTGGGCTATCCTAACCAGCAGGGACTTGATCTTATCACACCTCTTCCTGGCTTTGGCCTCAGTCTCACCTGGTAGTGTGGTAGTCCAGTCTAAGAGACCCTGCTGGGTGCCCAGGAAGAGGCGGTCATCCCTGCTGATCTTCGTCTGGCTGGAGGAGGGCAGGTGCTGCTGGTTACTCCGGAGGCCGGATGCTGGTCCTTCACCTGGGCTGAGGGAGGCCATCCCTCCCCTCTTCCGGGGCCAGGGGCTGGGGCTGGGGCTGGAGGCTGGTCCTGGTGGCTGGATCCTCTGGAACACAGGAGCTCTGGAAGACAGGTCTTCTCTCTACTCCAGCAGGAAGTGGAATGACCAAACTGGGAGGAGCTGGAAGCTTTTTGGTCTGGAGTTCCCCTTCATGAACAGCGATCTGTCTTTACACCATGTCAGTCCCCGAACACACCCAGGGAACATATTTAACCCCCTCCTCGCACCTAATGTTAACCCCTTCCCTGCCAGTGGCATTTTTAGAGTAAGCAATGCATTTTTACAGCACTGACGCGTAGAAAAATGCCAATGGTTCCAAAAAGTGTCCGATGTTGTCCGCCATAATGTCGCAGAGGCGATTAAAAATCGCTGATCGCCGCAATAACTAGTTAAAACAAAAAAAAGCCATATTTGTAGACGCTATAACTTTTGCCAAAACCAAACACTAAACGCTATTTGCGATTTTTTGGAACCAAAAAGATGTAGAATACGTATCGGCCTAAACTGAGGGTTTTTTTTATTTTTTAGAATATATATTTTTGGGGATATTTATTATAGCAAAAAGTAAAAATAATTTTACATATGTGGGCGGGACTTACGCAAGTCCCGCCCCATATATACAAACATCGTTCAAACCACACATGTGAGGTATTGACGCGTGCGTTAGAGCGAGAGCAATACTTTTACCACTAGACCTTCTTTGTAACTATAAACTGGTAACCTGGAAAAAAAGAAAAAGGTCGCCTATGGGGATATTCACGGAATTAATTTTGGCCCCATTGCAGGAGTGGTTCCAATAGTAAAGCGTGACATGTAAGGTATCTATTTACTCGGATGTAACATCATCTTTCACACTTATCCCCAAAATTGGGCTCACTTTTGTGTTTTGTTAATTTTTAACACTTGAGCCCCGGACCATATTTCTGGTCAATGACCGGGCAAGTTTTTGTGATTCGGCACGGCGTCGCTTTAACTGACAATTGCGCAGTCGTGCGACGTGGCTCCCAAACAACATTGGCAACCTTTTTTTTCCCACAAATAGATTATTAAATGTGCGTGTTTACTTCTGTCTTTAACACCTCCCCTTCAGGCTGGAAAGCATCAGATCAGGGAAAAAAAAAAAAAAAAAGCTCATTCCATTGCAGCTTGGTTCCTACATGTGTGATGAACTGAGCATGCTCAAACACTTAGAAAAAAATTATCCTTTCTTTTTAAAAGGTGAAAAACACTCCTTGGATGCTCATAGAGCGTGGTTTGGGTTAATTGCAGGTGTGCCCAATTACAAGCTCACCCAAACTAGAGACTGCAATTTGTTCATGTGATTTCAATTGCTTCATTACTAGCACTGTTATAAAAAGCAGGGGCAGGCTGGCAGAAATGCTGTTGCTAAACACAAATGTGGTTTGTTGCATGGGTTTTGTTTTATTTTGCCAATGGTTTTGGTTTTTTTTAAATGATGTTCACTTTGATGTATTTGTCTATGTGGCCTTATTTTATGAAAAATGTGTGAAACTATGGTTATTTAGAATTTTGAAATGTATTTTTGTTTGTTTGTTTGTCTTTTTTTGCTTTCCTTGTTTTGTTGACCAATAAAAATTACTTTAAAATTGTTAAGTTTGTCTTTTGTTACTTTTTCATGCTACATATGTTGACAGCTGCAGCTGAAATCGGTTTGGGCCTAACAAATTATGTGTGATTTTTGTCTAAGCTTCTTTCCTGGTGTGTAATCATGAAATGTTTGCCATGTTTATTCTCCATGACTTTAAAGACAAAACTGGTAAGTATTTTCTTTTTTCTGCAGTGGTCCTCAGCCCTCAAGTACCCCCGACAGGACATGTTTTGTGGATTTCTCTTATCAAGAATTGCTGTCCAGACTGTCTTTTAAAGCACATGTGCAAGATGAAGGAAAATCTGCAAACATGGCCTGTGTGGGGGGGGGTTTGCTATTGGTGGACAGGCTTGACGTGCTGATTTACAGCACTGTGCTTAAATCTAGCGCAAGGCAATCCTATTCAAATGGTGGGTGTTTGAGGGAAGCCAAGTGAGTGTTAGAACCCCTGCTTTGTGTTTTTTTATTTTTGGGTTGAGCTTTGTGTCCCTTTTCTTAAAATTGGCTTCACTTCCTGTCACACAGCTGAACAGGAAGTGAGGTTAAAACCCTACCAGTGTCATTTCTTGGGGACACAGGTCAATCTAACTAGTGTCCCCATTAAGCAAATTGCACTCCAGCACTGCTGTGTACACCCCAAATCATGGGTCTTCAAACTACGGCCCTCCAGTTGTTCAGGAACTACAATTCCCATCATGCCTAGTCATGTCTGTGAATGTCGGTGCATTACAAGGCCTCATGGGATGTGTAGTTCTACAACAGCTGGAGGGCCGTAGTTTGAGGATCCCTGCCCCAAATGATTATTTAGTTTGGGGTTTAGTAAAGGCAAAGCCACTCTGCAGTACAAGCATAGTTGCTGAAAATCAGAGAGGAAGCACTGATGGTTTTAACATCCAATCCTGTAGAAGCAAACTTGTTTTCTTTCTTCCTTGCTTTGCACTTGTAGTGCAAAGTGGATTTGCCTTTAGTAAATGGACCCCAAAGTCCAAGATCCCTAATAATTTGGGGTGTACACAGCAAAATGCTAGAGTGCAATTTACATAATGGGAAACTATTTAGATTGATCTCTGTGTCCCCAAGAAAAGATATTAGTAAGGTTTTACCCTCACTTCCTGTTTGGCTATGTGACAGGAAGTGAATGAATTAGAAAGGGTGAAGACACCTCACAAATGTTGTCACTATCAGGGGTGCAGACATCCCCCAAAAAATTAGCAGATAATACTTATTTGCAAATTAATAATTTTTTAGTTAACATTGGGTGGGGTGCTCTAACACACACATTCCTACATATTAGCAACGCTGTATCCTGGCCTATTGGCATGGTTATATTTTCTTAGGGCTCTCAATAAAACTCTATGAAATTTGTGCTTAAGCTAGAACCAGGGGCGGACTGACAACTCATGGGGCCCCCGAAGATTATGGGGCCCCCGAAGATTATGGGGCCCCTCTGGCTTACAGATGGCCACCACGCCAGGAGGTAGTGCAGAGGCGGGCAGCTAAAATCTTGGGATATTCACATTAAAAGCATGTCATTTTCGGACATATCAGGGACAGATCTAAAAAAAAACACAGATTTTTACATACTGTCCCTGGTTTTACTGAGCCTGGCAACCCGGATGGGGCCCCCTAGTGGCATGGGGCCCTCGGGCAGTGCCCGAGTGACTCAATGGTCAGTCCGCCCCTGACAAGAACTATAATCAACAAGTTTTATTTTCTTTAATTTTGGATAGAGTGAGGGAGGGTTATAGGCCCTGTCAGTTTATTTTGTATTATCTGTGTCCAATTGGGGAGATTTGCCTTCACTTCCTGCCCATAGCCAAACAGGAAGTCAGAGAAAAACTATGCAAATTAACCACTTCCCGCCCAGCCTATGGCCGATTTACGTCCGGGAAGTGGTTACACAATCCTGACAGGACGTCCTGCAGGATTTCATGCCGCGCGCGCCTGTGGGGGCACGCAGCGCGGCGATCGGTGATGCGGGGTGTCAGTCTGACACCCTGCATCTCCGATCTCGGTAAAGAGTCTCTCATGGAGACGGAGACTCTTTACCACGTGATCAGCCGTGTCCAATCACGGCTGATCACGATGTAAACAGGAAGAGCCATCGATGGCTCTTCCTCACTCGCGTCTGACAGACGCGAGTATAGGAGAGCCGATCGGCGGCTCTCCTGACAGGGGGCGTTCGCGCTGATTGTTTATCAGCGCAGCCCCCCCTCGGATCACCACACTGGACCACCAGGGATGCCCACCCTGGACCACCAGGGTGTGAAAAAAAAAAAAAATATTGAAAAAAAAAAAAAAAAAGCATTAAAAAAAAAGAAAAAAGATGCCAATCAGTGCCCACAAATGGGCACTGACTGGCAACCTGGGAAAATCAGTGCCACCCCACAGTGTCCATCAGTGCCACCCCACAGTGCCCATCCATGCACAGTGCCCACCTATCAGTGCCCACCTGTGCCACCCATAAGTATCCATCAGTGCCACCCATAAGTGCCGCCCATAAGTATCCATCAGTGCCACCCATAAGTGCCGCCTTTGAGTGCCCATCAGTGCCGCATACCAGCGCCGCCAATCAATGCCACCTCATCTGTGCCCGTCAGTACTACCTCATCGATGTCCATCAGTGCCATCTCATCGGTGCCCATCAGTGCCGCCATATCAGTGCCCGTAATTGAAAGAGAAAAACGTATTTACAAAAAAATTGCGCAAAAAAAAATCGCAGAGGTGATCAAATACCAACAAAAGAAAGCTCTATTTGTGGGGGAAAAAGGACGCCAATTTTGTTTGGGTACAGTGTTGTATGACCGCGCAATTGCCATTCAAAGTGCGACAGTGTTGAAAGCTGAAAATTGGCTTGGGCGGGAAGGTGCGTAAGTGCCTGGTATGGAAGTGGTTAAGGGAATCCAGTGCCCCCCCAGAACTAGTGTGTGGGTCCCCTGAAAATTCCTGGGCGGGTCATACAAAAACAGGGTGTGACCTTGACAGGAAGGGGTGGGTCATTTTTCTATTAGGAGGTGCAGATATGTAGTCAGGCCTAGGGCAGAACAAAACCTAAATATACTACTGCATATTAGGGCTTATTTAGACCGGATCCGATTTACAGCGTGTTTTTATATTGTGGGAGGAAATCCACGCAGGCACAGGGAGAACATGCAAACTCCATGCAGATGCTGTCACGGGCGGGATTCGAACCAACGACTCTTTTGCTGCTAGGTCAAAGTGCTATACACTACACCACTGTGCTGAACGAACATGATTGCAGCTGAAAGCATTATAACTTTATTTTTTTTTTCAATACCATGCTTTCCAGCCTTATTGACCCCGCCTCTCTCCATAAAGAGGACCTGTCACACACTAGTCCTATTACAAGGGATGTTAACATTCCTTGTAATAGGAAGAAAAGTGATCCAAAATCAAAAAAAGTGTCAAAAAAGAATAAAAATATGAGGTAAAAAAAACAAACAAAAAAATAAAATAACGCCCCTGTCCCTAGAAGCTCGCACTCAGAAGCAAATATGCATGTAAGTCCCGCCCACATATGTAAACACCATTCAAACCACACATGTGAGGTATTGACGCGTGCGTTAGAGCGAGAGCAATAATTCTAGCCCTAGACCTCTTCTGTAACTCTGAACTGGTCACCTGTAAAAAAACAAACAAGCATCGCCTATGGATATTTTTATGTCCCGAAGTTTGGTGCCATTCCATGAGTGTGTACAATATTAAAGCGTGACAAGTTAGGTATCTATTTACTCGGTGTAACATCATCTTTAACATTATCCATAAAAATTGGGCTAACTTTACTGTTTTTTTTTTTTAAATTCATGAACCGTTTTTTTTTTTGGGCCAAAAAAAAGGCGTTAGAAAAATTATTGCGCAAATACCGTTGGAAATCAAATAAAAAATGACCACTAACTTTATTCCCTAGGGTGTCTGCTAAAAAATTATATATAATGTTTGGGGGTCCTGATTAATTTCCCAGGAACAAAATATAATTTTTACATGAAGGAGAGAAGTGCCAGAATAGGCGCGGTATGGAAGTGGTTAAAGTGAAATAATAAAAGTGAAATATTCCTTTAAATTTCATACAGGGGGGGAGGGGGGGTACACGCATGTTTCCCGTGCTTAGAACTGTCCCTGTACAAGATGTCATTTCTGAAGTGAAACAAAAAAAAGGAAGTTTAAAGTACTCATGGCTATAAAGAATACAGTCATTGCTCATTAAAAATAATAATAAAAAAAAAAAAAAAAATGGGGGTCCCTCCAAATTAAATTACCAGGCCCTTCAGGTCTGGAATGGATATTAAGGGGAACCCCGCCGTAAACCCCCCCCAAAAAATGGCGTGGGGTCCCCCCAAATATCCATTCCAGGCCCTTCAGGTCTGGTGTGGATTTTAAGGGGAACTCCACCCCAAATTGAAAAAAAATGCCGTGGAGTCCCCCTAAAAATCCACACCAGACCCTTATCCGAGCACGTTGACCTGGCCGGCCGCAGAAAAGAGGGGGGGACAGAGTGCGGCCCCCCCCTCTCCTGAACCGCACCAGGCCACATGCCCTCAACATGGGGAGGATGTCCCCATGTTGATGGGGACAAGGGCCTCATCCCCACAACCCTTGCCCGGTGGTTGTGGGGGTCTGCGGGCGGGGGGCTTATCAGAATCTGGAAGACCCCTTTAACAAAGGGGACCCCCAGATCCTGGCCCCCCCCCCCTATGTGAAATGGTAATGGGGTACATTGTACCTCTACCATTTCACCCCAAAAAAAATGTCAAAGTGTTAAAAATGACAGTAGCCGGTTTTTGACAAATCTTTTAATAAAATCTTCTTTTCTTCTTTCCTTCGGGTTTCTTCCGCTGCTTCTTTCTTGGGTCTTCTCGTCCACATCTTGCCCGACGTGTTCTTCTATCTTCTCCGTCCGTCCTTCAGCCTTCTGGTCCCGCATCTTGCCCGACGTCTTCTCCTATCTTCTTCTCCGTCCACCCGCCCGCCTCCTCGTCCGCATCTTGTGTCTTCTCCGGTCTTCTTCTCGGTCCGCCAGCCTTCTCGTCCCCGGATCCAGCGTTTGAATTTGATTTTTTTTTGTGCGCTATAAACAAAAATAGAGCGACAATTTTTAAAAAAATTCAATATTTTTTATTTTTTTCTATAATAAATATCCCCAAAAATATATACAACATTATTTTTTTCCTCAGTTTAGGCCAATACATATTATTCTAACTATTTTTGATAAAAAGAATCGCAATAAGCGTTTATCGATTGGTTTGCGCAAAATTTAGAGCGTTTACAAAAAAGGGGATAGTGCACGCGACCCCACAGCTGGGCTTAAAGAGTCATGTACATGTA
Source organism: Rana temporaria (assembly GCF_905171775.1). Classification (NCBI taxonomy): domain Eukaryota; kingdom Metazoa; phylum Chordata; class Amphibia; order Anura; family Ranidae; genus Rana; species Rana temporaria. Next base: position 81,008,753 of record NC_053500.1, on the reverse strand, counting down.
CGTGGATGTGCCCAGCCGTGCCATTCTGCCAACGTACTGTATATCGAAGTGAGAAATTATACCGCTCTAAAAACTGCTAATCCCTTGGCTTTGCTTCCGTCCCACTAAACCAAAAGGGTTCTGGCTATGCACAGGTACATTGGATAGAAAAAGGTCCTGGACTGCCGCATTCCTTAAAACGATGTCTTTATTATACAAATAAAATCCAAAAAAAACAACCAAAGCGATGGTTCATTTTGACTGCATCGCTTTGGTTGTTTTTTGGATTTTATTTGTATAATAAAGACATTGTTTTAAGGAGTGCGGCAGTCCAGGACCTTTTTCTATCCAAGGCACTGTATATCAGCGTGAATGGGTCCTTAAGTGGTTCATGACACTAAACCGGTCTTTGAGCAGGTTTGGGGTCCTTGGTCCGAGTTCATGGGAATATCCCTGGTCCCAGGTATTCAGCCTACTTGAATCCAGATCATTGATTATGTGTAGTCAGTTGGGCACCCCACCACCCCCCCCCCTTTCTTCTTTGCATTTCTTACTTATGTTCTTTTCTTTTTTCTGTTTTTGTCTACTTTTCCCTTTTTTTTCTTCTCAGAGTGACTACTTCTTGATATTGGGGATCTCCCAGAGGATGATCTAGGGGTTATTGAGCCTTTATGAGGTATCCTTCCGGAGTGGGGGGGTGGATGGGTCTCGGGCCTTGGGCACAGCTTGATCCCTGTGGGGGTGCTGGGGGGCGAGGAGCCCATTTCGCCCGTCCGCTGGGTGGGTCTTGGTTGTTTGTAGCTACCCCGGGCTCACTGGTTTTGTAGTCATGTTTGGGGGGGGGGGGCTTCGGTTTCCCCTCTATATACATCTCTATATCTCTATATACATCTCTGATATTATTTTGATATTATTTTGCGTTCTGTATATTTTGTATAGTTGGCATGTGTGCATTGCTTTGTGTACAATTTTTGCTTTTTGTACCTTTTCTGTGATTTGTTTTCATGCCCATGTCACGCTTTTTCATTGTATTTGTGGTCACCCTGTATGTTAATCTTTATTTCTTGTAGAATAAAAACTTTTGAAAGAAAATATTTTGAATGCAGCTGTCAATTTTTATAGATTATGCACATTATCATTTAGTGTAGAATTCCTTCATCATTGCATTTTGGGTCACCTGTAGTGCAGAATTATTTTTTAGACAGAGGAATTTATAGGATGCCCAACTTGACAAAGGCAAAATATGGGGGACAATTTCCTTCCTATGTACAGATAGGAATCTGGAATGTTTTCCTTCCTGGACCCACTCAGTCTTTAACCACATCAGCCCCTAAAGATTTGGCTGCTCAATGACCAGGCCATTTTTTGCAATACGGCAGTGCATCGCTTTAACTGGCAATTGTGCGGTCGTGCAACGCTGTACCCAAACAAAATTTACGTCCTTTTTTTCAACAAATAGAGATTTCTTTTGGTGGTATTTGATCATCTCTGCGGTTTTTATTTTTTGCACTATAAACTAAAAAAGAGTGACACTTTTGAAAAAAACACAATATTTTCTACTTTTTGCTATATTAACCACTTGGCATCCAGCCTATTAACAAAAGACGGCCACAAGGTGGCTCTCAATTGCCGGGAGGACATCTTTAGATGTCCTCAGCTCCTCCGGCTACTGGGGGGCGTGCAAGTGCCGCCGGAGGGGCGCGCGCGTGCCCGCCGCTTCACTGAGATGCCGATGCGCGTGCCTGGCGGCCGCGATGTCCGTTAGGCACCCGCGATTGGCAGTTACACAGACAAGGACATGTGCAATTCAACTGTAGATTTGTGAAATTAACCATTCATCCATGACTCAGCACATCTGTGTTCCACCAATTTGTGACGGCACAATCACCTTATAAGTTGGCCACTCACCAGAATTAAACTATATGTACGCCTTTGGTTCATCTATAGGATAATCACCCCACTCTCAAGGATCAGCCTGAAGCCTTCCATAGTCAGCATATCAGCATATGTCAGCGTGTCATAAATGAGCTTCTTATATGTTGTTATCAGGAGCTCATGGAGAAACGAATAGCTATCATTGCGCAGTATGTCTGCTACTTTATTAAAAAAAATTATAAACTTTTGCACTTACAATTTTCAGTGCCCATAAGCCGGCACCAAGCCTTTCCAGCAGTGTAATGGAGCTGCTGTCTTCAACAAGTGTTCCCCTGTGGTAGCGTGCAGTTCAAGCCTCACTCTCACTCAGGTACTAGCAGGAAGTGATGTTGTAGTTTTCCAAATGCCTCTACGCGTTTCACAATAAAATTTGCACATTTATTGCTGAATTAGAAATGTTTAATATATATGAAAGTTAGCACAGTTATCGCTTTTTCTCCTTTTTTCAATTACCCCACTCTAGGGTGGGAGATATTTTTAACTGCAGCAAACATAATTTGAGATTGACACTATTAAGTTTTGTTAGAGCCGGTGAAACATATTTTTAATACAAAAAGCATATATTGATTGGTTTGCCCAAATGTTAAAGCATCTACAAAATGGGGGATAGATTTATGTCATTTTTATTATTATTATTTTTTGCTAGTAATGGCGGTGATCTACAATTTTTATTGGGACTGAGACATTATGACAGACACTTTTGACAAATTTTTGGGACTATTGACAATTATACAGCGATCAGCGCTATAAAAATGCAGGTAAGGGATTAACACTAGGGGGAAATCAAGGGGTTACCTGTGTTCCCTAGTGTGTGGGGGGAGGGGACTGACTATAGGAGATGACAGATCGTGGTTTCTAGCTCGTAGGAACTCACAATCTGCCTCTCCTCACAGAACTGGGATGTGTGTGTTTACTAGGAGCTGTTAGTCCCCTTTGGAAAATAGTATGAAAGGTTGCAAAACTGCATGTAGGAGTATCTCCTCTACTATTGTAGAACGTCTCACAGCTGTGGTTACTGCTCTGAAGATCTCCCAGGGCAAATGATAAAAGGTTTAAGCACAGCGCTGTCCTACGTGCTACGTGTGGCAGTTTCTTCCCTTATGAATTCCTGCGTGTGTTCATCCTGTCCTACTTGTTCCCATTGCTCTCAGGCAAGAATCCTGTACAAGCCGTGATGCTGAATAGATCTTCCTAGGTCAGCCTGGGCCCAGCCTGGAGGCAAAGCCCCTCCCCCTAGACCTAGAGGACCCCTCCTAGGCCACTAACAGCCTCCTTAGCACTCAATCTTCCACCTGACTCCCCTGCTTGCCTGGCTCTCCAATATTTAGGGCCTGACCCAGCCACCCTTCCAGGCCTTCTGCCTGGGGATTGGCCAGATTCCCTCAAGTATGCAGATCAGGACCTCCTGGCCTCTGCCCACTAACTTCCAGAAGCGTTTCCAAGCTTCTAGACCCAAAGAGAAGTACCAGAAACCCACACTGCAGATCCAGTGTGCTCTGTGCCCTCTTTGATGACCTTAAAGCGGGGGGTTCACCCAATTTTTTTTTTAACTTTACATCTAGCAGAGCCAGCATACTAAGGACAATTATTTTTTTTTCTCTGTACATACCTTTTATATTCTGTTCCGATGACTGCGGGACTGGGCGTTCCTATCCTTCAGTTCGATGATTGACAGCTTGTGAAACAGGTGACCTGTCGCACAACGCGCGTCACCAGATGTCAGGAAATAGCCAAGCTGCGAGCCAGTACTATACGGCGCCTGCGCAGTCAGCTCTACACGGTGGGCGTAGGCGCCGTATAGTGCCGACTCGCAGCTCGGCTATTTCCGGAAATCTGGTGACGCGCGTTGTGCGACAGGTCACCTGTTTCACAAGCCGTCAATCATCGAACCGAAGGATAGGAACGCCCAATCCCGCAGTCATCGGAACCCTGAGGCAGGGATAGGAACGCCCAGTCCCGGAGTCATCAGAACGCGGAAGCCCTGGACCAAATCAGAAAATAAAGGTATGTACGGAAAAAAAAAAGACCTGCCAAAAGTAAATGCCCTTACTATGCTTAGTCTAATGTTAAAAATTTGTTTTTAGGGTGAACCTCCACTTTAAGATGAATAACTCTACACCAAGTTCACTATATGGACAAATAATGTGTTTATAAGAAGAGAAACATAGACACCTCTAGGTTAGAACTGTAAACATTTTAATGATTTTTTTTTACTAGTAATGGCGGCAATCTGTGATTTTTATTGTGACTGACATTATGCGGACACATCAGACACTTTTGACACTATTTGGGGATTTATACAGTGATCAGTGCTATAAAAATGTACTGATTACTGTGTAAATTACACAAGGAAGGGGTTAAGTGTGTCCTAGGGAGTGATTCTAACTATGTGGTGGCTGGGCTACCAGTGACACGACATTGATCCCTGCTCCCGATGACAGGGAGCAGCAGATCAGTGTCCTGTCACAAGTAAGAACAGAAAAAGCAAGGTCACAGAGCTTGCTGCAGAGGCGCGCCCCCACACAATGGCAAATTCAAAGAAACATACCTGTACGTTGCTTTGTGCAGCCGTGCCATTCTGCCGATTGTATATCTATAGGCGGCGGTCGGCAAGTGGTTAAGTAAGTCAGGCACGAGCCCATCCACACTGGCGTGGCGTTCAATGCAGAGTGGCGTTCTGAACGGCTGATTTTTCTGCCTGTGGGGGAGAAATCCTAACCAGCAGGATCAGGCCTATGGTGAGGTCTGGAACACTGTGCTGGGCATAATGAAGTCACTGGCGGGTTGCAACGGTGTTTCAGAGCACGCACACTTGTAGATGGATCTCAGGGCGTGCTCCTTTGTCAAGCTGTTCAGAACACCGCCACGCCAGTGTGGATGGACTCGTGCCTCACTTTCTTAACCTCCATGTAAGTGTATAATGCATCTGTATCTCATTAAAATTTTTACAGTTCTAACCTAGAGGCACCTGTGTTTCTCTTACTCTTTAGCAGTGCCACTACCCATTTTTTTTACTAATGTGTTTATACATGTTGATCATAATTCCCCTTAGGCCCCATACTCACGAGCAAACATGTCTGCTGAAACTGGCCCGCAGGCCAGTTTCAGCAGACATGTTTGGTCGTGTGTGGGCGCGAGCGGGCCGAATTCCAGCAAACATTTGCCCGCCGGGCCTTTTCCCAGCAGACAAATATTCCTGGACTTGTTTTAAAACAGTCCGCTGGAATTCTGCCCGCTCGGACATAACGGTCGTCAGTACAGACCTACCGTACATGTCCAGGCGCCCGCCGTCCCTCGCATGCGTCGAATGACTTCGACGCATGCGTGGAAGCATTTTAAAGGCGGGCCGCCCACGTCGCTGCGTCATTGTCGCGGCGACACCGCGTCATCGACGCGGCGACACCGCGGACACGCCCCGCGTATTGTTTACGCGCGGACTTCTGTACGATGGTGTGTACAACCATCGTACAGAAGCCCTCTGGCAGACATGTATGGTGAAAACGGTCCGACGGACCGCTTTCACCATACATGTTTGGTCGTGAGTACCCGGCCTTAGTATGATAGTAAACTTCCTGGGCTGATTTGTACCTATGGGTAAGTCTATACCGTATGTCTCCTTTTTTTGTGACAAATCTGCAGGAGCTGAGCTTCTGGACTGAGATTCTCCAGAAAATAAATAAGTTCCGGGATATCATCCATTATCGCATACTTTGGTGCTTTCTGAATCGTCATCCATCAGAAACCAGGATGTGTATACCAGTTTGATTCTTCCATTCTTGGTTGGGAACCATATCTCACAAGCTTGTTTTGACTTTTGGTGGCATACGTCCCCCTAAGTCCATTTGCTCCGGTAAGCCTTTATTTCTATTGGTGGCGGGTTATTACCATACACGGAAGAAGTCAGCACTATGTTTTGAATATTCTTCACTCACTCACCTGGTGGAATATCAATTTATATGGACTTTATTTTGTAATTTTTAGTTGTTGTGCATTTAACCATTTACAACCATTAGACATGTGCACTGCCAAAAAATTCATTTTTTTCGTTTGTTATTTTCTTTTTTTTTTCTTTTTTTCGGAAATTCAGGAAAATCGAAAAAAAAAAATTGTTTTTGTTTCACTCGTTTTTTTTTTGTTTCGGAAATTCTGAAATTCGCAAAAAACGAAAAAAAAAACAGTTTTATTCGTTTTTTTGCTTTTTTCGGAAATTCGGTATATTCGATATTCGAAAATTTTCGGATTTCCGAAAAAGAAAAAAACGAATAAAACGGGAACAAAGAAATTTCCGGAAAAAAAACGAATGAAACGAAAATGAAAAAAACAAATTTTCGGAAATTCAAAAAATTCTGAAAATTTCGGAAAATTCGGAAATGAAAAAATTCGGAAGTACGAAAAAATATTATTTCGAAAATTCGGGATTTCGAAAATTCGAAAATGAAAAAAAATCGAAAATTCCACAATTTCGAAAATTCGAAAATTCTGATTTTTTTTAATTTTCGAATTTTTAATTTTTTTATTTTTCGAATTTTCGAATTTTTCATTTTTGAAATGAAAAATTTCGAAAATTTGAATATGAAAAATTTGAAAATGAAAAGACCCGGGTCCTGCCCCATGGGACATGTATCAATGCAAAAAAAAGTTTTAAAAACAGCAGTTTTTTTTTAGGAGCAGTGATTTTAATGATGCTTAAAGTGAAAAAATAAAAGTGAAATATTCCTTAAAATATCGTACCTGGGGGGTGTCTATAGTATGCCTGTGAAGTGGCACGTGTTTCCAATGTTTAGAACAGTCGCTGCACAAAATGACATTTCTAAAAGAATAAAAGTCATTTAAAACTGCTTGCGGCTTTAATGTAATGTTGGGTCCCAGCAATATAGATGAAAATTATTGAGAAATACAGCATTGGTACCCCCTTTCCCCCAGCCCATTACCATGCCCTTTTGGGTTTTGTATGTATATTAAGGGGAACCCCGCACCCAAATTAAAAAAGGAAAATGTGTGGGGCCCCCAGGCCCTATATACTCTGAACAGCAGTATACAGGTGGTCCCAAGAAAGGCAGGGACTGTAGGTTTGTTCTTAAGTTGAATCAGTTTGTAATTTGGAACAGGTACTTTTTGTAAGTGTAGCTCCAGGCAAAAAAAATCTATTTTTAAGATATTTGGATATCATAGGGAAGGGTTATCATCACCTCTGTAACATTTGTTTTGCTGCCTGTGCCCATTTTCAGAAGATTTCACCTCAATTTCTGTCCCAATGACAATTGGATTTAGAATTTTTTTTTCTTTAGGGAAACAAGGATTGGCGATAAAGCATCAGTGGAGACACCTTTTTTCCCATATTAACTCTCAGGCAGACGACCGAGTTTCTCGGCAGAATTCAGCCAGAAACTCGGTCGGAGCTGGATTCTGCTGAGAAACTCGGTCGTGTGTACACTTTCCAGCGAGGAAGCCGATGAGGAACTCGTCGGGCCGAAAAGAGAACATGTTCTCTATTTCCTCATTGTTCAATGAGGAAAGTCGGCCCGCCGAGATCTCGGCGGCTTCCACACTGAACTCGACGAGGAACTCGATGTGTTTGGCACGTCGAGTTCCTCGGACGTGTGTACGGGGCCTCACAGGAGAGAATTTCACAGGGGTAAATTTTCCTCTTGCATTCTGTTGTCTCCCTCGGATGTTTGAAAGTAGGGGACCGCCTGTATATACTATACGGCCTGCCCTATATACTCTGCAGAAAATTGAGCCTTAGGTGTTGGTGGTACCAGAACACTGTAAGCCCTCCCAGTTACTCTTGGTAAACGCTGGAACGGGCCCTGCTGTGAAATATTATATCAAGAACTGTAATTGCATGCCCCTGTTCAACAGGGGCAGAAAAATTGGGCCTTTGGTGGTGGTGCCACAACACTGTAACCCCTTACAGTTACTCTTAGTGGGTGCAGGAACGGGCCCTGCTGTGAAATAGTGGATTGAAAATTGTAATTACATGCCTTAGGCAGTGGTGGTGATGCCACAACACTGTAACCCCTCACAGATTCTGTTGTTGAGCGCAGGAATGTGCCCTGCTGTGAAATATTACAGCAACAATGGTAATTACACGCCCCTGTTAAACGGGGGCAGAAAAATTGGGCTTTAGGCACTGGTGCTGGTGCCAAAACACTGCAACCCCTCACAGATACTCTAGTTGAGCGCAAGAACGAGGAATGTGCCCTGCTGCAAAATATTACAGAAAACATTTTAATTACATGCCCCTGTTAAACAAGGGCAGAAGAATTAGACTTTAGGCACTGGTGCTGGTGCCCAGAACCAAAAATGTTCTTAGAAGCTATCAATATGAACATTGAGGAGGATTAGGTCACTCAGCATAACAGGGTAGTCACTCAGCATCAGCATAGGCAGTCTTCAGGGGATCTCATTCATAAAAAAATAATCGGTTACATCAGTATCAGGTGCTTGATATCTGGTGATCCAAGACTGATTAATTTTTATGAAGGTGAGCCGATCTATTGACTCTGTGGACAGGCACACTCTGTGATTGGTTACAAAGCCTCCAGCAGCACTGAATGTGCGTTCTGAAAGAACGCTGGATATAGGACAGGCCAGTAGCTCAATTGCATACTGTGCAAGCTCTGGCCAGTGATCCATCCTCAAGACCCAGTAAGGCAGTGGATTTTCGGTTGGAAAGATCTCCAAGTCTGATCTTGCCCCTAGGTATTCCTGCACCATCTAAATCAGACGCTGGCGATGGTTGCTGGAACCGATCAGACCTTGGGGCTGCAGACTCAAAAATTGTCTGACCGCATCGGTCAGACGGCCACCTTCTCCACCGCTCCTTCTGTGACTGACCGAAGCCACAGCAACACGTTGTCCAGGAGGGTCAGGAAATTGTAACCTTCCAGGCCCTAGAAACGCATTGCACAAACCTTTCTGCAAGGCCTCACGAAGATGTTTCATCCTCTGCTCCCTCTGCAAAGGCTGGATAAGTTCCGCAACCTTACCCTTGTAACGTGGATCAAGAAGGGTTGCCAGCCAGAAGTGATCCCTCTCCTTGATCACACAAATCCGAGGGTCCTTTCGCAAGCTTTGCAGGATCAGGGAGGTCATGCAGTGTATTGGTGGCAGGTGGTGAGGTGGCGGGTACACTGGTTGCAGGTGGTGAGGTGGCAGGTACTCTGGTGAGGTGGCGGGTACTCTGGTGAGGTGGCGGGTACTCTGGTGGCGGGTACTCTGGTGAGGTGACGAGTACTCTGGTGGTGGGTACTCGTGAGGTGGCAAGTACTCGTGAGGTGGTGGGTACTCTGGTGAGGTGGCGGGTACTCGTGAGGTGGCGGGTACTCGTGAGGTGGCGGGTACTCGTGAGGTGGCGGGTACTCGTGAGGTGGCGGGTACTCTGGTGAGGTGGCGGGTACTCTGGTGAGGTGGCGGGTACTCTGGTGAGGTGGCGGGTACTCTGGTGGCGGGTACTCTGGTGAGGTGGCGGGTACTCTGGTGGTGGGTACTCTGGTGAGGTGGCGGGTACTCTGGTGGCGGGTACGCTGGTGAGGTGGCGGGTACTCTGGTGGCGGGTACTCTGGTGAGGTGGCGGGTACTCTGGTGGCGGGTACTCTGGTGGTGGGTACTCTGGTGAGGTGGCGGATACTGGATGACAGGTACTCTTTATTTGGGGGGCAATCTGGGCACAGTAGTAAATTTTAGATGTGTAACTGACCATTAGCTGATCTCCCCCTCACACTGGATCTGTGTATGAAGAGGAGAACAGCAACAGTAAGTTACTGTAACGGCTACCCACTGGTAGTGTGAGGGTCTCAGCCGTTGGAGACGTCCTTTTCCCTGGCAAGCTGCGATATGCAGGTACCGCCGGTATATCCCATCGAACGCCCTTCCAAGAAATGACACGTGCTACGTTTGCAGAGTCAAGCAGACTGACTTTATTTGGCATATTTCACCTGCTTATATCTGCTTACAACTGTTACAAGAACAATGACAGTTTCCTTGAATTAATCACTTGGCCAGTCTCTAGCCGCTTCGGCACCGCACCCCACTTAACATTTTCTGGCCAGGCACATTCCTTTCTCAATAGAATTCAATTAACCTTTAAAACAATTATCACTCACACATAATCCCCATCAGCATACACCTCACAGGGGGGCTGTTTACCTGCACACAAGAGAGAGTTCATTATCTATGCGAGGGGAACATTAGCATTCAGCAATGAAAAGAGACGTGTCCAATTAACCCTTTGAGCTCAGAATACAATGTGGTACATCCAATTGTGACAAGCCATGCAGTTCCTTGTAGTCCTCCCTGCAGGAAGACTATAACTGTCCCGGCAGCATGCATATGTCCGTTACAGTTACACACACTGACAGTGTTGTGTTTACATTTAGTGACCGGCTGTGATTGGACACAGCCGGTCACGTGGTAAAGAGCCAATTTCATTGGCTCTTTACCCTGATGGGAGCTGGGCTGTATCCAAAGGAAAAGCCTCAGCCCCAATCTCCACATTTCGAGCCGCACCGGGGGTGCGCACGTTTGCCGTGCACGCCGCTGCGCAGCTCTGCATCTAATCCGGTAAGCTACACCGGAAAGTGCCACCGCCCGATGCTGCTACATTACCTCGATTGGGGATCGGCTGTGTCCCGAGAGACACACTGGATCCCCGATCGCCGTGCTGCGCGCCCCAGGGGGCGCGCGCAGGAGCCATGCACGCCGCTGCTCAGCTCAGCACAATGGGAGCCGGTCAGCTGCATGTTAAGCTCCGCCGCCCGCCGCCACCGCTCAATTACCCCCAGCGGGGAACAGCGACCAGTTTCAGCGGACATGTCTGGTCATGTGTACGAGGCCTTAGGGGGTTAAGTACACGCCCCACACTATATAAGGCCGCCTGCATGTTGGCCTTCTGTAGTGTGTTCCTGGTGGAGAGAGAGATAGATAGTGAGAGAAAGAGTGTCATTTCATTTAGTTTAGTGTCATTTCATTTTGTTTGAGCAGGCAGGCGATTCAGTTAGCTGCAGTGTATTGTAGTATATATATACTTCCAGGCTTTGTGTGTATGTGTGTGTGTGTGTGTATATATATATATATATATATATATATATATATATATATATATATGCACACACACACTATATATATATATATATATATATATATATATATATATATATACTGCAGCTAACTGAATCGCCTGCCTGCTCAAACGAAATGAAATGACACTAAACTAAATGAAATGACACTCTTTCTCTCACTATCTATCTCTCTCTCCACCAGGAACACACTACAGAAGGCCAACATGCAGGCGGCCTTATATAGTGTGGGGCGTGTACTTAACCCGCTAAGGCCTCGTACACATGGTCGCTGTTCCCCGCTGGGGGTAATTGAGCGGTGGCGGCGGGCGGCGGAGCTTAACGTGCAGCTGACCGGCTCCCATTGTGCAGAGCTGAGCAGCGGCGTGCATGGCTCCCGCGCGCGCCCCATGGGGCGCGCAGCACGGCAAAAGGGGATCCAGTGTGTCTCTCGGGACACAGCCGATCCCCAATCAAGGTAATGTAGCAGCATCGGGCGGTGGCACTTTCCGGTGTAGCTTACCGGATTAGATGCAGAGCTGCGCAGCGGCGTGCACGGCGAACGTGCGCACCCCCGGTGCGGCGCAAAATGTGGAGATTGGGGCTGAGGCTTTTCCTTTGGATACAGCCCAGCTCCCATCAGGGTAAAGAGCCAATGAAATTGGCTCTTTACCACGTGACCGGCTGTGTCCAATCACAGCCGGTCACTAAATGTAAACACAACACTGTCAGTGTGTGTAACTTACTGTTGCTGTTCTCCTCTTCATACACAGATCCAGTGTGAGGGGGAGATCAGCTAATGGTCAGTTACACATCTAAAATGTACTACTGTGCCCAGATTGCCCCCCAAATAAAGAGTACCTGTCATCTAGTATCCGCCACCTCACCAGAGTACCCACCACCAGAGTACCCGCCACCAGAGTACCCGCCACCTCACCAGAGTACCCGCCACCAGAGTACCCGCCACCTCACCAGCGTACCCGCCACCAATATACCCGCCACCTCACCAGAGTACCCACCACCAGAGTACCCGCCACCTCACCAGAGTACCCGCCACCTCACCAGAGTACCCGCCACCTCACGAGTACCCGCCACCTCACGAGTACCCGCCACCTCACGAGTACCCACCACCAGAGTATCCGCCACCTCACCAGAGTATCCGCCACCTCACCAGAGTACCCACCACCTCACGAGTACTTGCCACCTCACGAGTACCCACCACCAGAGTATCCGCCACCAAAGTACTCGTCACCTCCCCAGAGTACCCGCCACCTCACCAGAGTACCTTCCACCTCACCACCTGCCACCAGAGTACCTGCCACCTCACCAGAGTACTCGCCACCTCACCACCTGCCACCAGAGTACCTGCCACCTCACCACCTGCCACCAGAGTACCCACCACCAGAGTACCCACCACCTCACCAGAGTACCTGCCACCAGAGTACCCGCCACCTCACCACCTGCCACCAGAGTACCTGCCAGAAACCAGTACCTGGTTGAGAAATGATATGTGTAATTTATGCTTGTAGAATGCCTGACGGTGCTACTTAAATGTTGGGTCTCTGTATGTGGCCAGGCTGTGTAAAAGTCTCACACATGTGGTATCGCCATACTAGGGAGGAGTAGCAGAATGTATTTTGGGGTGTCAGTTTTGCTATGTACATGCTATGTGTTGGAAATATCTTTTAAATGGACAACTTTGTATAAAAAAAATGCGTTTTCATTTTTTTCCCACACATTCCAAAAACGTTTCTGGAAAAAAATGAACCTGTCAAAAGACTTATTATGCCTCATAGATTATACGTTGGGGTGTTAGCTTTCCAAAATGGGGTCATTTTGTGGGTGTTTCCATTGTTCTGGTGCTCCAGGGCCTTCAAAAGTGTGATAGGTTGTCATCAAATGAGATGTGCAATTAATGCTAGTAGAACGCCTGGCAGTGCTACTTGGATGTTAGACCTCTATATGTGGTCAGGTTGTGTAAAAGTCTCACACATGTGGTATCGCTATACTCAAGAGGAGTAGAAGAATGTATTTTGGGGTGTTATTGCAAGTATGCATGTCCTGTGTTAGGCCCCATACACACGACCGGATCTGTCCACTGGGATTTATCCGCGGATCAGTTCCAGCAGATAGATCCGGTCGTGTGTAGGGCCTAACGGACATTTTCAAGCAGACATTTGTCCAGCCGACGGTTTTCCAGCGGATAAAAATTTCTTAGCATGCTAAGAAATCTATCCGCTGGAAACCTGTCCCTCTGACTTATCCGGTCGTCTGTACAGACTCACCGGATAAGTCCGTCCGATCCCCATCCCTCGCATGCGTCGAAATGATTCGACGCATGCGTGGAAGCATTTACCTTCCAGGGTCGTGCACGTCGCCGTGTCATCGTCGCGGCGACGGCGCGGCCACGTCACCGCGGATGTTTTCCGCTGGGATTTTGATCTGATGGTGTGTACAGCCATCAGATCAAAATCCGCCAGCGGACATATCTGATGGACCGTTTTCATCGGATATCCACCCGTGTGTACAGGGCCTAAGAGAAATAACTTGTTGTTATGACAATTTTGTGAAAAAAATAAAAATTAAAAAAAACAATTTTTCCCCAAGAATTGTGGGAAGAAAAATTCACCATGCCTCTTACTAAATACCTTGGAATGTCTGCTTTCCAAAAAGGGGTCATTTGGGGGGTATTTGTACTTTCCTGGCTTGTTAGGGTCCCAAGAACTGAGATAGGCCGTCAGTACTTCAGGTGTGATCAGATGTGATCATTTTTCAATGATTTGCACCATAGCTTATAGACTCTATAACTTTCACAGAGACCAAATAATATACACTTTTTTTAATTATTTTTACTAAAGATATATAGCAGTTTACATTTTGGCCTAAATTTATGAAGAAAATTTACTTATTTGCAAAATTTTAGAATAGAAACTAATTTTTTTTCACAAATTTCTCTCTTTTTTCGCTTATATTGCAAAAAATAAAAAACACAACGGTGATTAAATACTACCGAAAGTAAGCTCTGTTTGTGAAAAAAAAAAATGATAAAAATTTGGTTTGGATACAATGTAGCATGACTGAGTAATTGTCATTCAAAGTGTGAGAGCGTTGAAAGCTAAAAATTGGTCTGGGAAGAAAGGGTGTATAAAAGCCCTGTATTGAAAATCACATCAGAATTCCGACAGAATTCCATTGGAGTAAAAGAGAACACGTTCTCTATCTAAACTCAGACGAAATTCATCGGAATTTCCGACGTAAATAATCGGTCGGAATTGCCAATGGAAAAAGTCTGTCTGACGACTTTTTCCATCGGAAATTCCGATCGTGTGTATGGGGCATAAGTCTGCTCTTTCATCAGTTTTCTTTTTTAATTGTGTGTTGAAGTTTGAATATTAAGAACAGCTGACAATTATTTCAAGGAAGGATATAGTAAGACCCATTTCATAATGGGGTGCTCTTCAGGCATTAAAGGGCCCTTTCACATGTGCGGACCGTATGTCTGCATTTTCATCCATCCGTTGCGGATGAAAACGGGACATACATTGGTCCCTATGTGATTGCGGGTGTCAGTGGATGACCAATGATCCGATTTTTCGGACGGAAGAAAATCCTATTTTCCTGACTGACTCCATGGCAGCCTACGTGTGGGTTAATCCCGCCTCCTCTCCAATGTGATAGGACCCCATACCCATAAAAGTTAACTCACCAATAGCCTCAGTGTTCCTTTTTTTTCCTCCTCCATGGATCAAGGTCATATTCTTCAAGGAATGAAAAGGGCACACTTTAAAGCGGTGCAGCTCGGATCCCAGCCATGGGCGGGTGGAGAGCTTGCCCAGCATATCTGGTTATGTGCTGTGGCGTGTGCTGAAGACAGGATTCGGCTGGCAAGGTCCATCTTTATTTATATTTCCATGGCAGTCACCTATTTGTTCATCTATGTTTGTCTCTTGTGTGTATGTGGCGGCTGGAGCGCTTCTGCGTTCCAGCACGCCTGTGGCTTCCTGATTCCCCATCGCCTGAGCCCCGCGCATGCGCTGTACCCACTCCCGGAGCAAGGCTTGGTCGAGGATGCGCAGTCCGTCGGTTCCCGCAGCGGCCGCGCAGGCGCCATGGGTTCGCGGTCCACTGCGCAGGCGCGTACGTGGAGGACGTGTGACGTCACCGGCGGGAGTTTTAAAAACAGCTGCTCGCCTGTGTGCATTGGGTTTCCCTACAGGCGAGCAGCTGATTGACCGTCTGACTGTGTTACTCTGTTAGCTGTCAGGTCAGTGAGTAATCCTTTGCTTCTGGCTAAATTGATTTTACCATTGCCTTGCTATGTACTTATTACCTTATATTATCTATATTACTTGATTATTCATTAAGTATGCTATTTAAATTTTAATCTAATTTATTACTATGTATTTATTTATTTAATTATTTAGATCATTCTATTTATTTATTTAAAAAAAAAAAAAAACAGATGAAATGAGAAACTCTTACTCTTAAAGGGGCAGTATACTTATGTTTTTTTATGTTGTTCGGCACCATAGGTTCCTTTTTGGTCCCGAATTAGTGTCACCCTTTACACGCAGGTCCGGGAATTATGGACCAGTCACCGTCTACAGGCGGCCAGCCCTCACGCACAAGGTATGTGCGGGAAAGGGTTCGGGTTAGGGGCTGCTAGTCACATTTCATGTGTGTTGACAGTTTCCTCCCTAAATGTTTTTTATTTAGCCCTTCCAATCCAGAACCGAACGCCGAAGACCTTGCCAGACCGCAATGCACTTCTTCTTCTTCAAAGTCGAGGTCCAAGCGTAGATCTCCATCTACTTCTTCCCACTGGAGGAGAAGCTCACATTCCTCCTCACGACACCGCTCCCACCGCCATGATAGTCGATCTGATCGCAGAGCCTGCTGGGGATGTGACACTCGTGTCCCTGAGAGCAAGTCATTATGCGACCGATGCTATGCCCATGCGGTCGGGGAAAAAGAGACTGAAGGTCATCATATCGAGTCTCTGGTGGAACATGTGGTTCAACGAACTCTAAGAGAGAATATTTCCCACACACAGAGTCGGACCAATATTGTCAGGTCCGTTTCTCCGACCATCGAGATCCATGAGGATCCAGGTCCTTCCCAGCCTCAAGCCTCCGCACCGGCTTTTCTCGAAGGTGATCTAGAGAGTGATGAAGAAGGCTTAGAGTTTGATTTCGCACAAGTGATACCGCTCATCAAATCAATTAAAGAGGCTCTTCTATGGGAAGAACAATCCACTTCTCCAGCCAAGCAGAAAAAATATTTTAAACGCTTGGGGAAAGAACGCCCTACGTTCCCGTTTCTGACTGAACTAAAGGGGATCTTTGAAGAAGAATGGAGCAAGGTGGACAAAAAGTCTTCCATGGTTAACAAAACCTCAAGACTTTATCCCTTCAAACCGAGGATGTCAAGCATCTGGAGAATGTCCCGCTGGTAGATGCTGCAGTAACAAGACTGGCTAAACACGTCACACTACCGCTTGCCGACTCTGTCTCTTTCAAAGATGGTCTTGATAGGAGAATGGACCAAGACCTCAGAAGGATCTATGGCCTGGCAGGCACAGCGTGCAAACCGGCCTTAGCGTTAGCGGCATTATCAAAAGCTATGGAGGCCTGGACGGAAAATGTAGACTCTTGTCCAAAGGCATCTCGGAAGACCTGGCCAAAAACTCAGCCGCTGCGGAACTGAAGCTGGCAGTTGCATCTCTAGGAGAAGCTTCCGTTGACTTAATCCGTCTATTAGCTAGGATTATGTTATCATCTGTGACGGAAAAACAGGCCCTCTGGCTACACCCCTGGGTCGCTGACCCATCGTCAAAGCAAAACTGGTGTAAAATCCCCTTCGAAGGGTCAACCCTATTTGGCAACAAGCTAGATGACGCCATCTCTAAGGCTACTGGTGGCAAGTCAGGTTTTCTTCCCCAGGACAGGCGTCAGACCGGGAAGAAGAAACCTCAATTTCGGAGACACAGCCCGGACCGCGCTAGGGAAGCTCGCGCTTACAGACCTGGCGGGAACTTCAGAAGGAACTGGAGCAGGGGCAGAGGCTCCTTTCGTAAACCCACTTCAACTACCCAGGCGTCAAGCGGACGCGATCAGGGGAAATCTTTTTGAAACAACGCCCGCCCAAGCGGATCGTGTGGGAGCACGTCTACTCCTCTATCGGCACGTTTGGGCGGCCTCAATCAAGGACTTTTGGGTTATCAAGACCGTGACTTCAGGACACGCATGGTCCTTCTCCAGTCTTCCTCGTCCCAAATTCATTTCCACCCTTCTTCCAGGGTCACCGGAACAGAGACAGGTTCTCCTAGACTACATAGACCTCCTGAAGAACCAAGGAGCAGTAGTACACGTCCCAAAAGACGAACAGTTTCTTGGGGTATACTCCCCTCTCTTCTTGGTACAGAAGAAAAACGGTACCTGGCGCCCAGTCATAGATCTGACGTATTTGAACAATTTCATAACACACAGAAAGTTCAAGATGGAAACTCTATCGACAATACAGCAAGCCATACAGCCAGGCGACTGGATGATTTCCGTGGACCTAAAGGACGCCTATTTTCACGTCCCAGTAGCAACAGAACTTCACAAGTATCTCAGGTTTCACGTCAATCAGGAACACCTTCAATTCGTGTGTCTACCCTTCGGCCTTACAACCTCGCCACGGGTCTTCTCCAAGATCCTTCTAGCAGTGGTAGCTCTCATCAGACTGAAGAAAGTTCGCCTTTATCATTATTTGGACGACCTCCTTATCTTGTCCCAAGACAGGACTCATCTCTTGGCACAGAGAGATCAGGTTATCACGACCCTATCCGAGTTCGGATGGCTCCTGAACCTAGCGAAAAGCCACCTGGAGCCAACTCAGCGTCTAGTCTATTTAGGGGCTCAATTTGACACGGTAAAGAAGACCATCTCTCTACCATTAGAGAAGATCCCGGTAATTCAGGAGAGGATTTCTCGGGCCCTAGGTACTCGCCATCTAAAAGCACATCAATGTTTGAAGATCATCGGAACAATGGTATCCACAACACCAATGGTGAAATGGGCACTATGGAGACTACGTCCCTTCCAATCCGGCTTTCTCAGACAGTGGAAGTCAGGGAGCAAGAATCAACGGATTCTTATATCGACAACTATGAGGGGCAGCCTCTTCTGGTGGCTTCAACCGAAGAATCTGCTGAATTGCCACTCTATCACTCCAGTCTCTTGGGTCACGGTGACGACAGATGCCAGTGGCTCCGGTTGGGGGGCCCTGTGCGGCACGAACATGGCGCAAGGAAGGTGGGATGCTCGCCTCCACCATCCAGGCTCGAACATTTTGGAGCTTCGAGCGGCTTGGTGTGCCCTGCAGTCCTTTTCTCAACTCCTGAGGGGAGAATCAGTAATGCTGAGGATGGACAACACCACGGCAGTATCATATGTCAAGAGACAAGGCGGGACTCGGAGTTCATCTCTTCTTCAGGAAGTCAAACCCATTATGAAGTGGGCCCAGGTAAATCTGGTCAACCTGACGGCTGTCTTTATCCCGGGTATTCAGAACTCCCAGGCGGATTTCCTGTCACGAACTCAAGTGGACATCAACGAATGGTCTCTCCACGACCAATCATTCCGTTGGATCTTATCTCTAGGGATCAATCCCCAAGTGGATCTCTTTGCCTCCCCGTTCAATGCCAAGTTGGAGAAATTCTACACGAGGGGTTATTGCAGTCAAGCAATCGGGACAGATGCCCTAACGGATCGATGGAGATTCCAGAGGGCGTATGCTTTTCCCCCGATCCCAGTAATCTTGAAATTTTTGAAGAGGCTTCAAGCGGAAGAGGTGGAAGTTTCGATGGTAGCTCCATACTGGCCGAACAGGCCATGGTTCCCTCTCCTGGTCCAGCTGAGTCTTCGGGACCCAATTCCAATACCAGTCAGACCAGACCTTCTCTCCCAGGGATCACTCCTTCATCCCTGCCCGGCTCAGATGAAACTGATGGTCTGGTTCTTGAAAGGGAAAGGCTGGAATCCCTTGGCTGCGCCTCTCGGGTGATCTCTATGTAACGGC